>NC_139229.1:11707134-12244785 GCF_977018435.1 Lepisma saccharinum
CAGATTCGGACCCAGTACCTTTGTTTTCAGCTGTGCGCGTAAATCCCTGTAGACCACGGAGTAGTTCCTATATATTGTTTATGTAAAAGTTATGTAAATATTGGTTAGAATAGATTTCTGCGGGAAAATCGCCTCTCCCAAGTGCAATTCCTGAATCCGCCACTGTTTCCTAGCGATAATGAATGTCAGTGATCTCTGAGTGTGTTGGAGCATAACCAAGTGATTAGTCAGACGAGGAGCAGGCAGAATGTTCATTTTTAATGTTCGCTAATTTAACTGTCCAGACAAGCGCTATTTTCCTCCACAGAAATACGTTTGAAACCTGGACAGCTGCCATAAACCGAGCATTTGTTAATTGTATGCATTGTTCGGTCTTAATTCTCTTCATTCTCCTCTCTTTAAATGACACACTCTTCAAAGGTCCTATTACGTCATAGCCTTCGACGAAAACACGATCGTTTTCTGTTTCTCTCTCTCTCTCCTCTTTTTTCTCTTATTCTGTGTTCTTCACTGTATCTCCCAGTCTCTTATTCTATTCGTCTCATCCATGAGCGTCGGGAGAGGGGGTCGAGGACCCCCGCCCCCTCTCCGGAAATTGACCTCGTTTATTTTACAAAAAATCAGAATCAGAAAGCGTGTTATTTTTATTGTTAATTGTTTGTTACTATTCGAACAGAATAACGATGTAAAAAATGCGTTAAATGGAAAATGTGTGTAAAAAAATTCAACGAATTGAATTTTACGTAAGATGTCACGCATTATAAACACCTAACTTTTAAATATTTTCCTTGAAAGAGGTGTGTAAAAGTTAATAACATAATAGAATAACTATGTATTTCAGTACACTAATTGTATGAAATGTAAAAAAAAAAAAAAAAAAAAAAAAAACAGTTGTTCTGGATATTCTCTCATTGGTGGATCGAGTAGAAAAATTTCCTCAAGGTTATAATAATAATAATAAATTGGAATAAAATTAGTTATTTGTTATTAGTTCATAATATTTATTATTTTATAGTAATAACCATAAGCATGATGATAATACGAGGCGCATGTAAAAAAAAGGGCCAATATTTTTTTTTTTTAAAAAAAAACAAGAAAATGATAGGAGAAGAAATTTATTGTGATTGATAAACAAGTACATACTTTGGCTATTTTTCGACGTAGTTACCATTAACCTCCAAACATTTCTGATAGCGTGGCACAACCTTCCGTATACCCTCTGCGCAAAAATCTGCCGCCTGAGAGTGCAACCAGTCCAGAACTGACGTCTTGGTCGTTGAAACGCTTCCATGCAAGCCACTTTTTCAGGTGAAGAAAAAGAAATAAATCGTTGGGGGCAAGGTCGGGGCTGTAAGGGGGATGATTGAATAGTTCCCATCGAAATCTTTCAATTGTCTCAACAGTACGAGCAGCTGTGTGTGGACGGGCATTCTCATGGATCAGAAAAATTCCAGAGCGTAGCATTCCTCTCCGCCGATTTTGGATGGCACGTCGTAATTATTGTTATTATTTTTACTAATCAAGGTTTATCAATTGCCTGACTTCCCCTACAAAAAATTATCTCTCTCTCTGTCTCTTACTATATGTGCAGTACCTCTCAGTCCGATATTTATATCATTCTCTAACTCTCTATTTTTCGCTTATTCTCTGTCCCCTCTTTACATCTCAGTATATTTTTCTGTTTGTCTCATTCCTTCTCTCTCTCTCTCTCTCTCTCTCTCTCTCTCCCTTTGTTTCATTCTCTAGTCTTTTATTCTTTGTCTTTCTCTGTGTATCTCCTAGTCTCTTCATTAATTTCTCTCTTTCACCCTTTCTTTTCTCTTTCTTCTCTTCTGTCTTACTCTATGCCTTCCTGTGCACCTTAGTCTTTTCTTTTACTTATCCAATTTTATCTCCCTCGCTTGTATCTCTCAGTCTCTGCGTGTACAGGCATGTAGCCAGGAGGAGGACTAAGGGGGCTGAAGCCCCCGAAATCCTGCAAATATCTAATTAAAATGTTACTTTTATTGTTAATAACCGAAATAAAGTTATAACCACAGTAAAAACTGCATTAAATCGAAAAACGTTTAGTATATAATAGATGAACCAGGTTATATATTTATATTCTACCATTTAATCGAAAGAATAAATGGATCCACAGCTTCCAAAACTTATAGTTTTCTTTGTGAGAGGTCACAGAATATAAACTTTATGAGTAAAATTTGCCACTAACTGTTAACGCCTTTTTTTGAACGTTTGTGTTAAAGTTAATAACAAAATACAATAACTATGTTTTTCAGTACACTAACTGTACAAAATATAAGAATAATAATGGACAACAATTGTGTTAGATATTTATTGATACGGTGGATGGAGTAGCAAAGTCTCTCCACTTATGTAATAATAACAATACATTTGGGTTGAAATTGGTATTCTTTTAATAACTTATAATAGTTATTATTGTAAAATAACAATAATTATTATTGTCATTATTATTTGCAGTAATCAAGTTCTATCTAAGGCCTGACCTCCTCTACAAATACTTCTGGCGACGCCCGTGCTGGTAAGGGATGAGCTCCCCCGCCCCCGAAATAAAATTCTGGCTACGGGCCTGTGTGTGTGTGTGTTTGTGTAGTTCTGTGTGTACTTCTCCTTCCCTTCCGTTTGTCGCTACCCCTTCCCTCTCTCTGTCTGCCTCTTTCTCACACAAAAACATTATTTCCATCCTCCGGATGTTTTATTCAACATCGCATTCACATTTCACAATTCCCCCGGTCAAGGCTTAACCAATTCAACAGCTACTCAATTATTAATCACCGTGTATTCAATTGTAAAGGTGGAGGAGGAGAAGTCCGCTAGGCGGCAGCAGTGGTAGTTATGAAAATTCACAGCGTTACCGTGCACTTTCACTGTTTTATTCAATTCGTTCATTCATGCTGTATGAAATGGTTGCATGGTGATGCAGAAAAACGCAATTGAATAACATTGGTTGAACTGGACGGTCCGTAATTATGGATATGCATATGCGAGATTTGATCTTAGATAAGCATTTCGATGTGTCGTTCTTTAGGCTTCTCTGGGCCTCTTCGATGGCGCTAGGCTAATCTGGACTGGACCTTCAGTTTAAATCTGAACTACGATGTGCCTCCACAGGTTATCGAAACCAGGGCCTCTTGATTACAAGGAGTGGAGAGATGTTACTATACGCCATCGGCTAGGCTATACAGATATACATCTTGTTGTGGAATATTCCTATTGTAGACATAATATATGGAATATTCCTATTGTAGACATAATATATGGAATATTCCTATTGTAGACATAATATATGGAATATTCCTATTGTAGACATAATATATGGAATATTCCTATTGTAGACATAATATATGGAATATTCCTATTGTAGACATAATATATGGAATATTCCTATTGTAGACATAATATACACGAATGAAACGGAAAAGAAAACACTACAAAGCATTAATAACTTAATATAGCCTATTGTGGTTTTGTTGCTTTTATCTATTTGGAACTCACAGTCGCTACAAAATTTTCAAATCAAGGTTACCATCAATTCAGGTCTCAAAATTCTTCACACAAAAACTGAAGTACTATTGTATAACGATTCTATGTATAATACAGACCTACTACATAATAACACAATGTAAATTTTCCCACGGGACAAAGAAATAAAGAATAATACATGTGCATTTTAAACTTTATTGAAGGATATTTTTTTGTTGTAGTGACACGCGGCAAGAGGGTTTCACACCGAAGTAACAAGTAACACCGGCTTCCCCAGGTATTAAAAATAAGCATTCACCACGCGTGCACGGCCAACAGAGCGAAGCGAAACGATGCACGATATTGAGACAAATATCTAATTCGAGCGGCATTCAAGCGATAAGACACATTGATAGCTTGCTCTGTCACTACGGTACGAAAGGTTGCATTTATTTCTGTAGAGTTGTTTTCAAATGACGAGTGTTGAGAAACAAGAGTTTTGAGGGCCTCCACAATAGCGCAGTGGTAGCGTTGTCGCCTTGTAATCAAGGTGTCCCGGGTTCGATTCCCAGTGGAGGCACATAGTGGTTCGGATCCCAGTGTAGGCCCAGTCCCGATTAGCCTTACTGTGCATAAAGTGGACTTAAAACACCAATTAAATAAAAAATGAACTAAAAACAAGAGTTTTGATTTTATTTAATTTTTATTTAGAGTTGCCTTTCTGCCACGTTTGGCAAATCGTGACGATGACAATGAGTGATGATATTATGAAATTGATGAAGGACACTCACAAAGAACGCACGTGCCCAGGCCTGGATTTGAACCCTGGAACTTCGGAGGTGAGATCGAGAGTCAACCCCAAAATGCACCGAGCCACCGAGCCGGCCAAAACAGTTTGATACAGTGTAGGGCAGACTTAAAGGTCCAAGAACTCATAAATCCTAATTGGTTTGGGTTCCGTAAAAAATTTTTAAATTAGGTCCAAGTTGCGTATTGTTTCATTTCAATACGGAACGTGGACCGGATTTAAATTGATCCGGAAAAAAGGGGTTTCTGGTTCGTATTTAAAATGATCCGAGAAAAAAAGGTTCTTGGACCTAATTGAAAAACTTTAAACATAAATAGGTTATTTACGGTCCACAATCCATTTACGCTTGCTGATTTTCTCTCCTGGACCGGAATTGAATTTATTTAAAATTCCTGGACTTTTAACAACCCTGCTGTGGCGCGTGCACGAGAAAAAAAAATGGTACTATTTTTTGCTACGGGCTCCTCCGTCGGTTGAAGCTTGTTGTTTGTTTCTGAATATTAAATAGGCGTATCAACTACGTAGAAGAATAAGAACATGAGAGTGCCGCATTATTTGCAATGGTGTTCAATTCAATTCAATTCAAATTTTCTTTATTAAAGGGCGAGGTTCAGCCCACGGCTGTTCTCCCACCTAACCCCGTTTGATATAAACAAAATCATAAAAAAGAGAGAAGAAAATACAATTAAAAAATAAAATATAAATGGTTACAACTTACAAGTAAAGATCAAGGAACAGATTTTTAAAAAAATCAAGACAACACATAAAAAGAAAGAGAAAAACACATTCACACACACGCACACACACATACTAAACATTTTTGAGCAGGACATTCACGCACGGATGTTGAGATTGATGTACATGATTATGCTAGTTTTGTGAGTTACGATAGAACAATGCATACGTAAATATTACAATATAGTTGAAGATTTGTCAGGGATTGGATTGGCGAGGCTCGTATGTTATCTATACTGTATTGTGTAGTGTTACTCGTGGGAGCTTGAACAGAGATATTGCTTATCTAACATAGTTTTTTCATAAATTTGTTAGGACTGAGGAGGGAGGTAATGGAGGACGGGAGTTCATTCCATGTTTTTTGCCGCTGAAAGTGTAAAAAGACGATTTGAAAATTTCCAGCCAGTGCTTGAAGAGTTAAAGTTTCGCTGTTCCTCTTGTTTTGTAGTTGTGTATTTCCCTTCTGGTCTTTAGTTTCTCGAATAAATTTTCTGGGATTTTTCTATGCAAAAGATTCTGTATAAAGCAACAGAAATGAAGCCTGCGACGTCTGTTCATGTTTAGCATTTTGTTCTCGTTCAGGGTTGGAAGAATATGATCGATTTTTTAATGTTATATACGAAGCGTAAACACGAATTTTGAACTTTTTGAATTTTGACTTTATTTCGAACAGACAAGTTTGCACCGTATACTAATTATATCACAGTAGTCTAGAAGAGGGAGAATCAGTGTTTGCACAAGTTTCATTTTAATATCTGTTTTTAAGTATTCATTACATTTATAGAGGGACCTTAGTGCTGCGTAGGCTTTCTTAGTTTGCTCTTGGGCATGAAGGTCCCAGTTCAAGTGTTAGTCTAACATAACTCCTAAATTCTTTATACTTTTTGAATGTGGAATTTCGGATGCCTCTATTTTGACGCGTGGATTATTCGGGTTTGTCATTGCAAGGCTATTCTTGGAACCGATGGCTGTGAAAACAGACTTTTGTGGATTTATTTTCAGACCATTTGTATTGCACCAGGTATTGATGGCTGCCAAATCTTTCTTAAGTAATGCTATTGCATTCTGGTGTTTTTGGTGGAAATGGGATTTGAATTTGGGTGTCATCTGCATAAAAGCGTGCGGTACTATGCTTTATGTTGGTTTCTAAATCTTCTGTGAAAATTGTATATAGAAGGGGAGCTGGAATTGATCCTTGTGGAACGCCAGTTTCTAGCGGAAGCGTGTTCGAGAGAGAGGGCGTGGCAGTTTTTAGGAACACGTTCTGTTGCCTGTTTGTCAAGTACGATCTGAACCATTTTTGAGTGCAGGATGTGAAAAATTATATTATTTCAACTTGCTTAAGAGCAGGTCGTGATGAACCTTGTCAAAAGCCTTTGTCAGATCCAGTGAGACCAGAGCAACTGTCGTACTCTTGTCCATGGAGCGAAATATATCATCGGTGACTTTTAGCAACGCCGTCGCCGTGCTGTGAGCAGGGCGGAAGCCCGATTGGCATTTCGGAAGGAGATTGAGGCTGTTCACATGATTTCTAACTTGATTGTAAACCTTTTTTTCGGTGATCTTGGAAAGGATGGGTAATAGACTTATAGGACGAAGATCGTTTATTACAATATTACTTTTTTCTTAGATAAAGGGATCACGCGCGCTGTTTTACAACTGATTGGATATTGTCCAGTCCGAAAGGAGAAATTTATTATGTGTGTCAGGTGAGTTAAGATAAACGGAAGTGATAGTTTGAGCATTTTTATTGTTATTCCATCATTGCCAGAGACATTGGATCGTATATTAGTTACTGCTTTAATTGTGTCATATTCACTGATTTCTTTAAGATGAAATCGTTGTGCACTTTCATTAAATATTTTGGAGATTAAACAAATTACTGGTTTTATTTAGAGCTGATTTCGAGCAGTCGGCCTCACGACAGATGTTTGAAAAATGTTCGTTTATTTTGTCTACGTCTCGTGTATCAGAGGGTATGTCATTATTAGTAGTTTTACTACTTTAGTAGTTCTTCCTCACCCGGGGCACTGAAATCTCAGGTTGGTTGCATTTCCGCTTCGTTCACTCATCATGTATTTCCTCATTCAATCCCAGTGACCCAATCGCGAATTCCTATGTGGATTTCCTTTCAAGGAAAACCAGTATTGTAGGTCGCGTTTAGTCAGTCGCTTCTGTAATCTTACTGCGTCATGTGAGCCACGTATCACAGTCACTGCTAATGATTCACGCTCACGGACCTTTAGAGCGAGTCAACTTTTCTTTTTACGTCACTCCCCTTTCCGTCCTCTCGAATGGGATATTCCCAGAAGAGACAGCGTCAGAATCTTGAGCATGGTCAATTATTTCCTCGCCATTAACTCCATCATCATCCTTGTGAAGGCTGAGTTGCTATGACCTTGAGTTTTAAAGCATCTGTCCACCATACGCTGTCGTCATCCATGGCCTAAATTGCAGTTGAAGCCTTATTTTGTTTGTATGTTTTTTCATTTTTTTTTCAGAAAATTGACACTAAAATTGTCAACAATAAAAAGCAAAAAATGATAATAATAATTTTAAAATAACACAAAAATTAATAGCAAATTTTAAAAAAATAAGTAAAAGATTGCACTATTTGATATTATTTACAAACATTTCTTCTGATGGAAGACCGAAAGGCAAACTCCGAGGAATGATGGGAGGTCATGATATTGTATGGTAAGTCTGTAGATTTCTTCAGGCAAGAGAGGTATTCACAGGTAAATTCTTACTTTGTTTTCTATCTTTTTCAAGAAACATAATTGTTCACAAGAAAGTTGTAAAAAGTGTTGAGCAGACAGGTTGTTTACTGTTATTATTACGTTGCACGTTTCTATATCAGTAGGTTAATCACAATAAGATTTAATTCTTAATTAATGAATTAAGTGAAGGAACAAGCGCAACAAAGCATCCATATCTTTTCCAGGACTCAAATAAGGACCTCTGACACGGATGCTAGCGTGAATTCCTTATCTTCTAGATATAGACTGTAAAAAACTAGCCATCAATAAATGTTAAAAGTCGATTAATATAACCCAGAAATGCCAAATCTTCGAGCTTTCTGCCGGTGCTGTGTTTTGTTATTAGTTTTAACAACATCTGATCATGAATTATAGTGTAAAATATACGAAGAAGTAAAGTTTAAATATCTAAACTTGCAGTGGACAAATGCTCAGGCCTGCTCATAATGCTGGTCATAAACATGTTCGAATTGTGGCCTTGGATGACAGTTGCTCATTTTCGTTGTCACACAAGTGTAGCACACTTTTCTGGTGGTTACGCGACGTAATGGTGATAATTTCCGGTTTTTTACTTCGTTACAATGTCGTGGAAGCCCTTTTGTCTTTGAAAATCTCAGTAATGGACTCTGTAAGACTCCACGTGATTTCACAGTGCTGCAAGATCTGCCATTTTTTTCGGAAGAAACAACTTCGTTTACAACTGGCTCTTATCTGTTTATCCTCGTCGCACCCTTGATTCCAGAAAGATAGTGGAGGCAAATAAACGGAGAAAGAAATAAAGTGGGGAAAGACGGAGAGATGAGAAGAGGAAGAAAGGGAGAGGAGAGAAATTGAGAAACTGAGAGAAATAAGGAGGTGAAAAAAGAAAAAGAGAGGAGACAAATAAATTGAGAAAGAAAAAGTGGGGAAACAGAGAAATGGAAACAGGCGGAGAGATAAGAAAGGGAGAGGGGAAGATAAAGATAAACGGTGTAACAAAGAGAGATAAGTAGGTGAATAAATACAAAGAAGAGAGAGAATGAAAGAGAGATAAGTGAAAAAGACAAAGAGAGAGGAGACAAAGAAACGAAGAAAGAAAGAAAGTGGGGAGAGAGATTATGGAGAAAGAGAGAGAAAGAGGAAAGGGAGACAGAACAAAGCAAAGGTTAAGCACGGTAAGAAACAGTGAGTGAAATGGAGAAAGAAGGAGATACGCAATTCAAGAAAGAGAGGGGAGAGAGGAATGAAATAAAGAAAGCAAGAGAGGGAGAGAGATTAAATTGCAGAAACTTGAGACCGCTATTTCGAACACAGCACCAAACTTTGCAACAAAAATTCCGAAGCAGAGAATACGACGAACTCAAAGCAAGAACAATAAGGTAAAATATACGTAGCTATCTGCAAGAGCGAACACCTTGCTTTTTTGCACCATCCACAGACCCTTCTCGGCTCGACAGTCATTGTTACGTTACGGAGGAAACACCACGACATACAAAGAAAGATAGACATCTTTAATTCGAGCAGTGACCTTTGTTGCAGTCATTGGCACGATTCAATTGACGAAAGCATCATCTGTGAATACATAATGGCCTCGCATGTTATCACCGCAGTTCGAGCTAAGTAGCGTTGCAGTGGAAGAATGATATTTTTTCCAGCGGCTCTTTCCACGCTCTGCCGTGACGTAGGATCCTTTGTTTATCTGAAAATACAGCCGTCGCCATGGCAGCAAAGCGAAACACAAGTTATAGCTAAGGTTAGAGCACCAGGTACTTACATACCTGTGGGCCCGAGCTCGACGCTCCTGTTATTCGTCACTTCACCAGGCTTCCTTATTGGTTTAGAAGTGTACCTACGATAAAAACTAGTAAATGTAAAGTTTCACAAAATCTATTATACAAACACACAGAAGGGATTGAGCGCCTGCCACATGGGAATTTGTGGGGGAAAGAAGATTTTTATACCAATTCTATATATCTTCACACAAAAATGGGGGGGTCGTTTCTTTCATTGACTTGTTATTGACTTTTACTTATGGTTATTACTAGGGCTCGTAAGTTGACGAAAATTCCTTTTTTTCCCTAGTGTCCGAAAACGAGGCCCAACATAATATATGTTCATTTTGGGTCATTGTAGGCCAGAAAAAGGTGGTTTTATTTGTCCTTTTTTGCCTTTTGCGGCGTTTTTTTGGCTTATTGGTCCTTTTTTAGCTTTTTTTAGGTCTTAACGGCTTTTTTTTGCAACTTCACCTTCTTTCGACTACGTTTTTATGCCCATTCTCAATTCGAATCATCATCACTTCATCACCTCTTAAACATCCTTTCTGTAGTAAAGAAAAAAAAGAAAAATAAATAAATAAATATATTTGAACCATCCCTGAAACGAGAGAAAAACATTTTTGGACGACTGGTACAAGGTCCTTTAACCGTAACTTGTCTGGAAGGTCGCAAATATGATTCTTCAAATATGATTTCTCAAATTATGTTAATCTAAAAAATATATAATGTCTGAAAGAAGATGCATTTCATTCATATAGTTTTTTCGCACTGTGTGTTCCATACCACCAGAATTTTGTATTTTTTTTATTCATTAAATATGTAATTAAAACTGAAGTTATTAATTAATTTGGATCACATTTATACGTCCTTTTTTCCATTTTTAGGTCCTTTGTTATATGTTTAGGTCTTTTTATAGCTCTTTTTTTTGGCAATTTATAGATCTTCAACTTCCGAGCCCTAGTTACTATGTACAGTTTTTCTACCTACCTGTAGATCGCGGCGATGGGGTTGAAATGAAACACCGCCTAATGCCTTTAGAATCGGTTTGGAAGAGGGGGACGTGCTGCTCGCATTAATACCATGTTAGTCAAGCAGACAAACTGTTAAGAATAAGGTTCAGTACACTAACAATCGCAGTGAACGTTTCATGTTAGCAAACATGAAAGCCTAAACTAAGCATATATTGATTAAATATGTCTAGTATATTGTTCCGCAAATTTTGTCTGACCAAAATAATTTGAGTTAATAATTCGTCAAGGGGAATGTTCTACTTTGGGGGGGGGGGGGAGTGCGTCATAGGCCTTGGCTGCAAGCACGTGTATTTTATCTGTTATGTCCCCCTCTAAAAAAAATGTTCTTAATTCTAGACCAGAGATCACTGCGAATTTAGCTGGAAGGGCACGGGGATAGAGTTTGATGCGCAGAAAGTTCTAAATAACTACTGGAGTGTAGCATTAGAAAACTTACTGAAAATATCATTGGAGAGGGTGAAAAAGGTGTTAACGATATTTTGAAAGGTTTTGATTATTTATGCCTATTTTTATTGACGAAAAATTATAGTTAGTACCATGCAATCCATAATAATTTTATTTTTAAGACACGGTCTCACCGTCTCTGTTTTTGTGACGTGTATCATCAATTTTGCACAACTTCTAAGGTTACTTTTTCGCAAAGTGTGTCGAAATCATACAAACTATTTTGCACAATGCCAATATAAAATAAATGACATCGAGTGATATAGATAAAAATCATAGTTTACAGTGGAAATGTCCATTGTGTTAGTTTTTTTATTGACGTGGCTCACAGTGGTTTACGTTCTTAAACCAAGGCAATAAACATTTCATCGTCCACTATTGTCACCCCAAAGAACGCAAGAAGTCAACTATAAAGTGCGCACAGCATTACATTTCTGACAAATTCGGCCGGAAAAAAATGATTTGGTTAGAATGGGTGGTCGGTGAAACACGGCTGTGTATGTGAGAATAGCTCGCCGCTAATGTGACCCCACACTTATTTACTTTTATATTCTGCCGTTTTCTCTAGAAATATATACAGTATATATATTGAGCGTCTCACAAATAATAAGAAGAATATAAATGTGTATGTAACACTAATAATATGTAAACATAGGCGTACCACTAGTGCCCGGGCACTCACTAAAGTGTCTTCAAAAAATAAAATAAAATGTAGAAACTATAGTCCGATTACTTTCAAAACATCTTCAGCTTCCTGTGCGAATCCACCAAGCGAGCCTACCAACAGTGTAGAGCGTGAGCGGGAGAGTTAGCGGTAGGTGCTGGGTTGAGATGACGTCAGCGGCTCGCTTCTTGATTGGAGGCTTCGGACCTTTAGACTCGCTCCCAAGCTGCAAATGCAGAACACCCAGAGATGTTACGAAAGTAATCTCACTCTACCATTGAGACAATGAAGATAATATCTGTGTTAAAAAAGTAAGGAATTTCGTTTCATTTGATATTCCAATTTTCCCTCTCTCCCCAAAAACTACAATAGTAATCAATCACTATTATTATTCGATTATTGGTAGCCCCTAATGCAACATTCTTCAATTCACAAGGTTTATTTGTTTATATACCTTTATACATAATAAGAAGATTGCAGTAGTAATCGAAACCGCACTCATAACAAAAATAAATGCAAACCGATTTATAAAGGAGATTTGTGCAAGTTTTAGAGTGATATTAATAGTGGTTCATTAACGACAAACAGTAATATGAGAAGTTATATTTGTCAAGTAATATGGACGAATATATTTGTTTTAACGATTTATCTTGCAGTGGAGCTAAAGTGATAACGAATATTCAGATACTATAATCATTTCATCTTCATTATACCTAATAGTCTCTGTGAAAAAAAGAACATAAAGTTACGACAATTACTGTAACAATGACCAGATAGGCAATTGAAACTCTCCTTAAGGCACCTCCAAATAAATTAGCATATGATAATGCAAATCAATATTGCATTGATGGCGCAGTGGTAGCGTCCTCGAGGGGTCCCGGTTTCGATACCCGATGGAAGCACATACTGGTTCGGATCCCACTTTAAACTGTAGGTCCAGTCCAGATTAGCCTTATTGTGCATAAAGTACACTTAAAACACCAAATCATTGTCAATGACAATGCATTGTTATTATTACATGATAGGTAAAAACACGGTTTAAGAATAGAGATATAACGTCTGTTATCTAGCTTACGTGCAGTTAAGATCGCCAAAACTTGTATCAAAACATCAATGTCCTGACAAGGAAATTAACGTCAAAAAAATAAGGAACTGAATATTTATTGAATAAGGAAGAAAGCTGTTAGATTCAGTTCACGAAAGTAAAATTTCTGATTAACATGCCTGCAATCGCTAGTTGTTCACCTGGAGGAATTCGCTTCCAAATTTGAATACAAAGGGAAATAATTACAAATAGTTTATGCAAAATAAATATAACATCACCTTGGAAAGTACTGCACAATGAGCGAAAATTAAAAAATCCTCACAATTTGTAGTGAAAATGTGTTCGCCCCATAAAAAAGTGGCAGTTGGCACAGACGTCAATGTGTTTCAAGACATTTGCTGCCAGTTGTAGAGCATTTGGTAAAGTACTGGTGTCAGAGCTCTCTTTTTTGCCTAGGAACGAAGGGTCACGGGTTCAAATCCATAGCTCTCCAATGTTTGATTTTTTCAAAGCATTTTCCATTCAATCTAGACATGCTGAATGTAAATAGTCTGCAATTATTTTGAAACCAATTTACACAACATATTTTTGATTACTCACTCTAAGTAATTCCTTTCATTATTCTTTGAAAAGCATTAACAACATTCGTAAATTTGGATCGAAAAATGCCTAAATTGTTGTCGTATTTGTATTTAAAGTATTTGGTCAAACAAGGAATGTGCTGACTAAGGCTCGGAAGTTGATGAAGAATCATCTTCTTTTCTGAGCCTTAAGAACAATGCTAAAACTAATATCAGTCCGTTTCCCTTCAGCTAGAGCCAGAAAAAAAAAAAATTTTTGCCTTTGTCGTCCCTTTTTTGGCTTTTAGGTCATTTTTCAGTATTTTTGCCTTTTTTGTTACATATTTCTTAATTTTAAGTCTTATTTTTCTCCTTGTTGTTTCTTGAATATTAAATGCATTTGAAGTTCCTGACATGGTCCTTTTAGCAAGTTCGCCATTAAACGAATATATAACTAACTAACTAACTCTCTAGCCTTCTTAAACCCGAAGGTTCATGGCTGCAGCAACACAGGCCTTCCATCTGTCCCTATCTTGAGCAAGATCTATATACTCTTTTCCATCCCTACCGATTTCCTTTAGGTCCATCTCAACGTTGTCCCTCCATCTTCGTCTTGGCCTTCCTACAGGTCTCTTACCATCTGGTTTCCCAACAAGAATCCTGTAAACTCCTCTTTCCTCTCCCATTCGTGCCACATGGCCTGCCCACCTAAGTCTTCTTGATTTAATTATTCTAATAATATTTGGACATGAATACAAATTATGTAGTTCTAAATTATGTAACCTTCTCCACTCACCTGTCTCCTGATCCCTTTTAGGTCCAAATATTTTCCTAAGGATCTTATTTTCAAATACTCTCAATTTATGTTCCTCTTTTAATGTAAGGGACCAAGTTTCACACCCGTATAATACTACAGGCAAAATTACTGTTTTGTATATTTTAACTTTTAGTTTCTTAGATATTAAACGAGAAGACAAAAGTTTATGAAGAGAGAAGTAACATGCATTTCCTGAATTAAGCCTACTTTTTATTTCCTCTTTAATAGAATTTTCATTTGTTAATATTACTCCTAAGTATTTGAATTTGGAAACTGGTTCAAACGAGTTGTTATCAATAATTAGATTTTGATTATTACCTAACACTTGGTTTCGGCCTGTAAGCATATATTTAGTTTTCTCTTTGTTAACTTCCAAACCTATCTCTTTAGCAGTTTTGAAAAATATTTTAGCATTATTCTTAATCGTATTTATATCATCCCCCAGTAAGTCTACATCATCTGCATATGCTAACAACTGAGTCACACCATTTAATTTTAGTCCTTCTTTAGTTTCTTTTACCTTCCGAACAGCATATTCTAAGGCAAAATTAAAGAGCAATGGAGATAATGCATCTCCTTGTTTTAACCCATCATGAATTATAAATTTGTCAGACATATTATTACCCACACGAATTTTACTTTCTGTTTCACTGGTGCATATTTTTATCATACTAACAAGCTTCTTAGGTATTCCAAACTCTACTAATATATTATATAATTTATCTCTTTTGACCGAATCATATGCTTTTTTGAAATCAATGAATAGCTGATGGACATTTTGATTATATTCCCACTTTTTTTCAAGTGTCTGTCTGATGTGAAAAATTTGATCTGTAGTTGATCTGTTACGTTTAAATCCACATTGATAATCACCTATAATTTCATTAGCATATGGGGTTAGTCTTGTTAAAAGAATGTTAGACAATATTTTATATGTTGTTGAGAGTAGAGAAATTCCACGGTAATTATTGCAGCTCATTTTATCACCTTTTTTAAACACAGGAACAATTATGGATTCTTTCCACTGTTGAGGGATTTCTTCTTTATTCCATATTAAACAAATTAATTTATGAATTTGACATATTAATGAATTTCCACCATATTTAATTAACTCAGCTGGTATTAAATCAATGCCAGGTGCTTTGTTATTCTTAAGCCTTTTAATAGCATCTTTAACTTCAGTCAAGTTAGGTTCTGGAACTAAAGGTTCTGCTGTGTGTACTTCATTCACTTCTGATTTATCTCCTACATGGACATTTAAAAGGTCATTAAAGTAGTTCTTCCATCTATTTAGAATATCGCTTGGGTCAGCTAGAAAATCACCGTCTTTATCTTTTATCAAGTTTACTTTAGGTTGCCACCCCTTTCTAAATTCATTTACACCTTTATATAAATCTCTGATATTTTTATTTTTGCTGTTTGTTTCAATTTCGTTAATTTTGCTTTTCAAGTAATCTCTTTTTTTACTTCTAAACGTGCGGTTAACTTCTCGCTTTATTGTATTATAATTGCTTAGATTTGTATCATCCGAGTTATTTAAACACCTAAGTCTAGCCTGATTTCTTATTTCTATTAGATTATGACATTCATTATCAAACCATGGCTTACTTTTTCTTGGTTTATGGTATCCTATAGTTTCTTTAGCTGCTGATTCTATTGCATTACGTATGTGCTCCCAATTCTTATTTACGTCTGTTTCATTTATATTTTCATCATCATTTAAATCCTGCAAAACATCAAATCTATTTGACAGTTTAATTTGGTAATCTTTCTTAATTCTTTCATCAGCAAACTTTCCTGTATCAAATTTTATAACTTTTAGATTTTGTTGCTTATGATTTATCACTGAGAGTCTTTCTCTTAATTTAGCAATTACTAAATAATGGTCACTGGCACAGTCAGCACCTCTATGTGTACGAACGTCAATTATACTAGTATGCCTTCTCTTATCAATGAGAATATGGTCTATCTGATTATGAGTTTTACCATCTGGAGAAGACCAGGTATATTTATGGATATCTTTATGTTTAAAAGTGGTACTTTTCACAATTAAATTCTTTGAGGTTGCAAAAGTAATCAATCTTATACCATTATCATTACTTAATTCATGAAGACTTTCTTTACCAATCGTGGGTTTAAATGTCTCTTCTTTGCCAATCTGTGCATTACAGTCACCTAACAGAATTTTCATATCATACTGAGAAAATTTATCAAAGACCTGTTCTAACTCTGTATAAAAATCATCTTTAGTATTATCATCTTTATCTTCCGTTGGTGCATGTATGTTTATTAAAATAATTTTACACCACCTACCCTGTAAAACTGCATATGATATCCTATCATTAATAAATTCTACTGTTTTAAGAGCCGAGATAATTCTATTATTTATGAAAAAGCCTGTTCCAAAATTATGATTTTCAGTACCACCATAGAAAAAAGTATAATTTTTAGTTTTACAATTCCCTTCTCCTGGCCACCTAACTTCCTGGACAGCTACTACATCTAATTTATACTTCACTATCTCATTAACTGTACACTGAAATGCCCCAGGCCGGTAAAGGCTCAGAACATTCCAGGTGCCTAATTTAATATCCTTATTCCTAACGTAGATCTTATCCTTAGTCCAGGGACCTCCCAAAGTAGTCCCCACCCGGAGATCCGAACGGGGGACTATTTTACCTCCGGAATATTTTACCTTGGGAACATCCATGGCCTTATATTTCTGTTTCTTGACATGTCTTTTTACAGTGCAGAGTTGTCAGCTCTACGCCTAACCCCCGATATGAATGGAGGAACTACTACACAAGACAAACACAAACATATTAGACAGCACAATTACTACACAAGACGAACACAAACACATTAGACAGCATAACTACTACACAAGACACACACAAACACATCACAACTACTACACAAGACACACACAAACACATCACAACTATAACACAATATAAACACACACACCACAACTACTACACAATATAAAAAACAAACAAACAAACAAACAAACAAACACACACACACACACACTCACTCTCTAACACACACACACTCACTCTCTAACACACACTCGTGGAAGTGATCGATTTGCAATACCGGGATATCAAATGCCTATCTCATCATTTTCAAATTTTCGATCTTTAAATTGTATAACCTAATTATCAAATGCCTGTTTCGTCATTTTCAAATTTTTGATCTTTAAACAAAGCATAAACTTAAAAACTACTATAGCTACCTAAGTGCACAGGTATTGCTTCAAATAGAAAGAAGACGAAATAGGATTCATGGAAGTTCATTATATAATTGCAGACAAAAAATCTAAAAGGCATTCCAACAACACTACGACAGTAGTTAATATTAACAAGCTTCCACTCAACTATCTTGACTCCTAAGGTCAAATCTGATTAATACACAATTTATGGGCACCCACCACCAAGACAAGGATGACTCCTAAAAATAATATATAACAGGGTGCTCCAAAAAAGGTGTTAATATAAAAAGTTCAAAAATTTTGAAGATTAATATTATTCCATTTGTTGTACGAGTGCTAAGTAATACTTTCAAGTTTGTCCCTAAATATGTGATATTCGAAAGTGAATATCCGGTGTGGTAAACTCTGTTATCTGTTTACAAAAAGAAGTCTGTAACAGGTGCTAATTACATGAACATTTTCGGGCATGTATATCTACAGTTGGTCAGCCTTGAATCTGAGGTTATTTTCCAACAGGATGGGGTATCACCTCATTGGGCTTTGAATGTAAGTTCTTCACTCACAGAAACTTTCCAAAACCTTTAGATTGGACATAGTGGTGCCATTACGTGTTCCCAGGATTTGTCTGACAACCTCATGTAAAAGTCCTTCAATTAACACCAGTTGTGCTTTTATATCACTTACACTAAAGGTTTTCTGCAATTTAAAATTGGGTGTAATTCTTTTTTGGAATACCCAACCTTACTAATGATTTGTGAAATATCCAGCACCAAATTAAAAACAATACCAACATTACATGTCTAAAAGCAAATTAACAAGCCTATCAAATAAACTTTTAAGGTCTACAAGGGCTAAGTGAAAGACTAAATGAAAACTGCACAATTGATCCACCTATGCAGCAAAACATCGTTCGTTCGTTCGTGCGTGCGTGCGTGCGTGTGTGTGTCTCTCTCTCTCTCTCTCTCTCTCTCTCTCTCTCTCTCTATATATATATATATATATATATATATATATATATATATATATATATCTGTGTGTGTGTGTTTATTTCTAGCAGATGGGGAGGATAGGTGAACCCTAGCATAAGCGTTGTTATCTTCAATTATTGAGGAAGACATGCTGTACAATTCACCAATATATTTCACACACGTAATTCATTTTCTCATTATGGTGAGGACGCGTGTCAATCCCTAACGATACCTGTACACCGAACACCAGCAGAAGGCAAATTAATTTGTTATTCGAAGGGCAGCATGTTAGCTTCATTTGTGAACACAACTTTCTACGATTTACTGTCCGAAAATAGAGGAATGGCAGACCCCTTGTGTCGGTGCTGAGAAAGGGCAAACTTGAGGGTGTTTTCCGTGCACCCTCTTAGATTTTACCACTGGAAGATGCGGAAGAGATGAAAGACATTGGTCGAGTCCCTCGGACGGTTTACTTTCTTTTGTTTGAAACACATCCTCTCCTGAAATGGAGATGTTCGGTTTCTATTCGCCAAACACAGGGTGCTGGGTTTAGCACCATTGTTACAAAAGTATCTGTGACGTTTACACCTTAAACAACGCACACCACTGCAGCAGGGGGCTTTTATTGTGACCCTTTGGTTGGTGACTCTAGGTTATTCACAACCTATATCATTCCCTTCCCTTCTGGAAAATGAATGTTGACATAAAAGTACCTATTATTTCAGACCTATGAGTCGATTTCAGTCAAAGTAATTTACATTCATTATTATAATAGGAACGTGGTAATTTCAAACTCAAGTGGTGTTTTCTGAGAGGGCAACACTTTATGGGTTAATATGACTAGTTTACCAACCTGATTAAAAAAAAAAAAACATTGTTCCCCCTCGCTGGAAAAAAACTGCGGACGTTTCCTTGCCCCCAAGTGCGCACGTCTATCCCCCCCCCCCCCAAAAAAAGTCGTTTATCCGCTACTATTAGATCATTGGATTTTGTGGCAGATCTGGTTTCTCAAGGAACAATCTCCCGATTTTTCAAGTCTGACCTGGTAACACTGCCCAGAGCACCGACAACGGCAGGGAAGATGCTCGAACGCTTTTGAAGGAAGGTTTTTTTTCCTTGTGGTCGAGCTATACATTTTGACCACCTTTATCCCTCAGGTACACATTGATTTGAGGCTGGTTGAGCCCCAGAGCCATTTTATGCAGACAATAAAAACTTTGTAAATGAAGAAACTTTATACCAAAAACGAAATTTGCAAGGTCTAGTCGATTGGGCGTCTGACTGCCACATGTGAAACCGGGTCCAATTCCCTGGGTGGATAAACCAAGGTCGAAATTTTTCCCGGCCTTGTCCCAGCATAAAGCGGCTCTGAGGCTCACCCAGCCTCAAATAAATGGGTACCCAGGGCAACCCTGGAAGGTAAAGGCGCCGAAGCGTGGTGCTGATCACATCACCTCTAAACTGGCCGAGATCGAAGAATGTGGGGGGGCTACCCCCACATCCATCTCATGGCATGGTCAATGGAAAAGCACAACTATTATTTTCGTGTGAAATATTTGTCAAAACATTAAGTAATTAATTGTGGTAAAATTATTTTTTGTACAGCAAACTTAAAATACCTTGTGTGAAGCCTACTTTGAGTATCACTTTAATCTGTGCTTTTAGAAATATATGTAATTGTAATGACTATGTATCCTTCATATGGGCTCTGTAATTAGGTATGTACCTGTTGAGTTCAATAAATAAATAAATAAAATTAGTCACAATATTAAAAAAGATAATGTACGCCAGACGCAAATCTATTTTCAGTTGCTGGCCGTCTATTGTTTTGTGGAAGATCCATTCTCAAAGGAGATGAATGATTTATACAAAAAATGGTGCAGTGCATGTTATGTAACCTTGAAGTTAAAATAAAGAAAACTAAATTAGCACTTAACTGCTTCTATCCCTTTGTTTCAGTAGTTAGTAGTTTATACCACCTAACAACGGGTTTTATCGAATCATTCAACGACTCTCTTTGAGTTAATAAAAAAATCAAGCTTTCATTTTCAGCGCGAAAAGTATTTCAGGTCATTTTTAAAAATTGTAAGGTTATTCTACAGGTCATCAACTTGCGAACCCTAGCGATGACTAATCTATGCTTCCTACCTGGTTTCTGCATCTGTCATGTGATATCTGCTTCTGCAATTTAGATAGCTGTCTGGAATTTAAGATTTCCAACTATTGGAAGAAATCAATGTTATTTCCATGAATCTGAAGAAATATTTCGTGAACGCTTCTCGCCTTCTGAAAAATTATCTGCTGTGGTTGGGGATCGATCTTACGACTCCTGTCACACACGTCGAGCACGTCGCCACTACACCACAGAAGCCACTAGTACTCCACATCAGTGGCGGCTCGTGGTCTGGCTCTATGGGTGTGCACTTCAGTCTATCGTCCAGAAGTGTTATACCACCCCTGTGAAATACTCACACCCGTTTTTGCGTACATAATGAATCTTAATATATTGGCAACTCAAGTTTTGATCACCTTTCACTGAAAATGGGGCTATGACAGAGTTATACGCATTTCATGATTTTTTTTCACAAAAAATTTCAAGTATTTCTGAAATTATCCAGCCAATCACTAGAAGAGTGATGTTATTTTGCAGTATGTAATTCAGCATTCGATAACCTGACAAAATCACTCAAAACATAGAAATACCGATCTACAATATCAATACTATTGTCGATTTGCAAAATATTTCGTAAAAACTTTCTCTCCCGCTCTGCTGATATTAATGAACAAGGAGAATAATAACATTGGCGTACACCAAAGAAGCCGATCCAACTTCCACATGGAGAAAATCAGTTGTAAATCTATCTAGCTGTTGTTTATTTCTAATGACAGCCTGATCAAACCAAGCAAATCAAGCGAAGTCAAGATAATAATAAATGTTAAAGCAAATAACAGTACTCACTAAGTTCACACTGCCCTGCTTCGTAGTCGTACTTCAGAATTTTCCGTCTCTTCCGCCGTATCCATATATTACTGCTTTGTAGATGACTTCCCTCCAAAAATTCAATAACGTTAAGTCTGCTTTCGCTATGTACAGTTTCTCTATTCATCATGAAATCAAACACTTTGCACTGAAACAGGAACGACCTTTTGACAGCGTTAAATAATTTTGTAACAGCCATACAATGCAAAACAGCTGACTATTTGATGGACGCTCCCTCCCCGTGGGTTGATAATTCGGCTACTGCGCCACAGAGGCCGTTTATTTTGACCAAGATGCACGAAGCAAAGGCACGCTTAAAACACCAGTTTTGGTTTCAGTTGCCCCCTCCTCCTTTTCTTCCCCTGTTATGCTCGGGACAATATACCATCGAAATTTCCCTTTCATAACAAAAAAAAAAAAAAAATCCTCCATTTGCGATGATGTATGGGTTGCATCGACTCCGTCACACGATCTCCAATGGAATGGGTTTTCAACACTACATTTGCTCGCACACAGATCGCTGCGTTCCTAAATGATGCAACCTCCCCTCACATGGCGCTCAAGCCAAAACACCCAATCAGCGTCCTCTACACGACTGCTGCAACAGCGTCATAGCGAGCGAAACTACCATTGTGTTCCTGCCTCGATCGCGGCCTGGTGTACGCGGGTTGATATCACGGATCACAGGCTTCTCCACCATCTCTCTTGGTGGAGCGGCGTGGGAACACTTGATGTTTCGAAGGAGGTAGAGTTCAATAAATAAGTATAATAATAATGATTTGCATTACAGATTTATTTGGGTGTGCACGTGCGAATAGGCAGAAGCCGCTACTGCTCCACATATAGTTTGAAAAATGACAGTACATTCTTTAGGTCTTTTAGTTTAACAACATCTCGTATCCGTATTTCTCAAATTGCGCAAAATGAAATTGTAAATTCCCAGCTGGGATATTGATGTGTCTTTCTCCCTCCCATAGGCGGAGTTCTGGAGGGGCCAGAAGGAGCCTGCCCCCTCCCCCCAACTTCAAAAAGACCAAAAAAAATAACACATGATTAAGTTCAGTTACTACATTTTTGTTATGAACCCATACCTCAAATCTTGACGTTCTAAAAACCCTGAAGCCAATGGCCTGCTTTCAGCTATAAAATCGTTGGATTTCATTGTATGTTTATCAGTATTTTCTGAATATCCCCCCCCCCCATAAATGTTTTATCCCAGTCCCTTCAGAAAGATGATACCTCAATAGCTCAAAGTTCCAGTGTAGCCAACGGAGTGATTAAGGAGCTTGAGTCGCAGCGAAACGAAAACACTTGGGACAGAAAATGGAATGGAATAGAGGTGTTGACAGAAGAATTAGGTCTAAACATTTTTGAAGGTGGAGGTGAGATGAAAGACTGTACAAATCCAGAACAGCCTAGACTGATAATAAACAAATTAGATGCTTATCTGGTTTCTTCTTCAGTTGGCCAGAGATCAAGAGAAGATTAATCTTCTGAAACACTTTCTACATTTCAAAGTGAAGAAAACTGGAAGAAAAAATACAAGTATGGATTTTTTTATCCATTGCTGGATATTTTGATTGGCGAACTGAAAAGAAGATTTAGTGGTGAAACTTTGGAAGTTGCTGAAGCCAGTGAAAGATATATTCGTCTGGATGAAGAAGGAGCTGCACGTTTCATTGAGATTTACTCCATTCCTGGTATTGAACAAACAATATTGATGACAGAAATGACCATTTTAAGAGATGTAATGGAAAGTTCAGGTTTGACTTTGATAAGTGCGCCTTTGAAGAATGTTGTTCTAAAGATAGTGGACACAGTTTGAGCAAACATACAGAAACATACAAAAATTTTAGCATTCTTCTAAAAATTGCTCCTACCTACCATCAAATAGTGCCACTTGTGAGAGGACATTTTCTGCTATGAGACGAATCCACAACTGGTTGCGTTGCACAATGGGTCAAGAGAGATTGAACAATGATCTTTTACTCAGAATCAGATGTTGTTACAAAAATTTACTTAGACGATTTGATTGATGTTTACAGTTTGAAGAAAGAAAAACGTAAAATGACTTTGTGTTGAGTCAGCAGTTACTTTTATTCATCAAAAGAACTTTTCAATTTAATTTTTCTAAAAATTCTGAAGCTTACTATTGTACCGTAACTTTTTAAAAGTAATACGAGTATTGTATCAATAAAAAATTAATGAAATGCAAAATGCAATAATCGTACTGTTTTGCTTCTTTTAAAACTGACAACTAATATACTAATTAATATTTGTTTACTTAAACGAGGAAATTTAACATTTTCAAAACTAAAAGGCCTAAAACTAAGTGTTTTTAAGTTTTTTTGTTTGTTTTTTTAATTTCCGGGGGAAGGTCTCCGGACCCCTTATAAACTAGGGGATATTCAATAACCCTCAGGTACATCATATGCTTCTCCCAGAGTCTGGCCCCTCCAAAGCAAAAGCTCAAACTCCGCCCATGCTCCCTCCCTCTCTCCCAATCAATATATACACATAATTTCACTTTTCCCACTTGTGAGATCGGTTTTTCTCTATTACGAGGGTCACTATTTATATTTTGAGCCTAACAATGAAAAAACAGGAATTTGGCATTGAAAACTGCTTTATTGTTTTTCGAAGTATTCTCCTTTGTGGTCAATACACTTTTGCATTCGTTCGAACCATTTGTCAAAGCAGTTTTTCCAATCTTCTTGAGACACCTCCATAATATGGTTTTTGAACGCATCAACGGCGTCTTCCGCCGACGAAAATCGTTGTCCACGCAATTTATTCTTGATATTCGGGAACAAGAAGAAGTCATTGGGTGCCAAATCAGGACTGTACGGCAGACAGATTTTTTGATTGTTCATAAAGTCGGTTGTTAGGCGAGATGTGTGACAGCTGGCATTGTCTTGATGAAGAATGATCCGACGGCGTTTGTTTGTTTTCCGTATTTGACCGAAGACCTCTGGCAAACAAATTGTTGTGTACCATTCAGAGTTGACCGTTCTACGTTCCTCTAAAGGTACAGTTGCCACATGACCAGTTTTCCAGAAAAAAACAGGCGACCATTTGTTTCGATGTGCTTCGAGCGCGAACAACTTTTGTTGGATTGGGTTCATCTTGAAACACCCATACAGTCGACTGCTGTTTACGTTCCGGCTCATATGCATATATCCATGATTCGTCACCTCCTGTTACAATCTTATATACGTCTTTTGAAGCACCACGATTGTATTTATTGAGCATTTGTTTGCACCAATTGACGCGAGCGTGTTTTTGAGTTTTTGTCAAATTGTGTGGGATCCAACGAGAACATACCTTTCTCACAGCTAAATGATCATGTAATATTTTATATATGCTGGTATGCTGGTGGAACTAATGCCTATGGTTGCCTCAATCTCACAGTATGTCACATCACGATCTTGCAGTATTAGGTTTTGCACAGCATCAATGTTTTCTTGAACAACAACTGATTTTGGACGACCTTCGCGAATCTCGTCGGTGAGCGAATGGCGGCCACGATTAAATTCGTTATACCAGCGTTTCACAGTGGCAAAGGATGGGGCTTCATCGCCAAATGTGGAAGTAAGTTGATCGATGCACTCTTGTCTTGATAATCCACGTCGAAAATCGTAAAAAATCATCGCACGAAAATGTTCACGAGTTAATTCCATTTTATTGTTGTCGTGCAATCTCCAAGGCAACATAAACAACACAAATGAAGCTATTGACAAAACATTTGAAGTACGTTATGGTCAATAATGCCAGACGATTCCGTGCAAACGTCAAATCGCGCCTAACTTCATATCAGTGTTGCCAAGGCTCAAAATATAAATAGTGGCCCTCGTAATACATTGGTTTAATATAGTTTCTGACTTCATGCTATAAACAAGAATTTACATCTTTCACTACAGGGTTCCTCACCTGTAGTAAAGTTGGCTACTCTCTGCTGGTTCTCACTTTGACCACACCCTAAGGGTTGAAAAATTCGACATGATCAGAGAGTTTTTCTGCTACTCGTACAAACGTCTAGAAATGAACAATAAACTTCCAACGAGCCAAACGGCCAAGTGAAGCCTTTCCAATCACGAGAAAATGTAGTTAATCGGCCCACTGTTTCAATCGATATGTACAATTGCATAGGTAATTATTAAAGGCATAAGCGACAGTAAAATTTGCAACGCCATGACGAAACAAAATCCTTGAAAAGGTCATCAATATAGGCGGGCCATGCGATCTGTACTGCACATGCCTTGGTGAACCTGGGCCGTCATGGTAGTGGACTGGTTCATGTCAGTTCGTCGAGTTGAAACTTATATAACCGAAGGTCACCGAGAGTGAAGCAACACAATAGAACTTCTTGTTAGTGGAACTGCAGCACGACATTCAGTAATTTCGCAATGTAACAATGGCATTTTGTGAAACCACGATAAGAGTTTTTTTCTCTCTTTTATATGGAGTATGACACGTTCTTCTTCAGTCACGATCTTCATCTTAGTGAAGAATGGCTTGGCATCTCGTTTTCCTAAAACAATATTTGTCTTTTTTTCTGTTTACTTTGATGTAGCAACTTGTTTTCAGGTCCTCTCTTCGATGAAAGTCGGTTCTGGGCAGGACCTGTTTTGTTGTTCTAACCGTTGTGCAAGGGTAGTTCAAAACAGGCATTGTTTTTTATATGACTTCTTTAAAAAATGGCGGCCAATTCTGTTTCATGGCTTCCGGCATTTGTGGCCGTTGTAGGCAGTTGCGATAATTTTGATAACTCAAAGATGAAAAATTATAGAAAACTAGGGTAAAAAACATTTGTTTTCAGTACATTTCAATTCAACTTACATTTTACGTCCTGTATGCTTTCTTTGCCATCTCTAATGCAAATGGCTGAAAACTAGAGCCAAAACTGATATTCGCTTTTCAACAAAAATCAAAGTTTACGATTTTTTTTAGCAGGGAAGTACTGCAACACCAGTACTATTTTTTTTTTCAGATGGATGATATACATCCAAAGTTTTATCAGAAAGAATTCAAGCTCTTTACAACTCTGAAAATACTAGTTTTGAATTTTATTTCAAAATTTGATTGATTGATTTGGTTTATTTTACTTCGCTTTTGTGTCATTTTTTTGGCTAATTGCAAAGATGGGGATGAGTGATGATATGGATGAATGGACACTCACAAACACCCATGCCCAGACTAGGATACGAACCCGGAACCCCTGGCTTTGTAGCGCGATTTGCTAACCACTCCGCCACGGAGGGCGGCTTTTTAAAATTTGAGCCCCAGTATCTAATAAAATTTTATATTTAAAGCACAAAAGGTACTCTTGTTAGGAGTACCTGAAAATATATTTTTTTAAAATTTGATATTCCATGGCCGCGGTGGCTCAGTCGGTAACGCGTCTGACTACCATGCTAAAGGTCCCGGGTTCGATCCCCGGCCGGTTCAAATCCGGGAACTTTTCTAACGGTGGAAGCGCCCCCGGCGCCTACCCAGCGTCGAATAACATGGGTACCTGGGGGAAACCCTGGGGGGTAAAGGCGGTCAGGGGCGTGATGCTGATCACATCACCCCCACTCACGACCGGATCAAGAAAGTGTGGGGCGTTACCCCCACACCCCCTATACGCCTTCATGGCGTGGTGCTATGCACAGGGGAACACTTTTTTTT
The DNA here is from genome assembly GCF_977018435.1 of Lepisma saccharinum. Classification (NCBI taxonomy): domain Eukaryota; kingdom Metazoa; phylum Arthropoda; class Insecta; order Zygentoma; family Lepismatidae; genus Lepisma; species Lepisma saccharinum. Next base: position 11,734,067 of record NC_139229.1, read on the forward strand.
ACTTTGATATTCCATGGATAACAAAGTTAAAACAGGAGGAAGTTGGTCAAAATTCACCAAATTTATGTTAGTATGTTGGTAATTACGAAATATTTTATACTATATCCCGCCTTCCCCTAGAACGCAGCTATGTAATATCTATCCACCTTTTACAATTCCAGCCCCCCCCCTCTGGGTAAAAAGTCCTACGTGCGCCAGTGACTGCAGTGCAATGGAATTTCAATAGAAAAAACAACGAACCCAGTGTTGCTGAATCTTAGAAAAACAAGTAAGTTGGTGTCTGCTTATGCCGGGAGTAAAAATAATGTTTACAGTTCATTATTATAGGTGAAGTGACTCCATGCATTCAGAAACAGTAGGCGAATTGTCCACCACCATTTTCATTCGATTTGTATTACACAATGTGATGACAATTAATTGAAATAATGACGTCAATAAGCAGAGAACAATGCCTGCTTCGAACCAACGTAGTTTCATTTCTTAAAACAACACAGGATGTAGAATATAAAAGTAATGAAAATAGTGGTGGACAATTTGCCTACCATTATCTTTGCCGTTGACTGTACGTTCCCTTCTGTCATGCCAGAAGGTTGTTTGCGGTGGATTCGAGTTGCCACACGGAAACAAAACACGGTGCGAAATCTAATCGACAATTCCCCAACCTACTTTGCATACGGAAGTTGAGCGAATACAAGCCGATATTCGTATCGATAAAATGTAGTCACGGCATGACTTTAAGCTTGATAAGAGAATACCTCGACCTGGCGACGCGGAACGGGGAGATAAATCGCGCAATGCCCTTAATCAAGACCCTTCGTGAGTCACTACTACAACAACGGGAATATGAATATGAATTAAATTTTTTGGGGTGCGTCAGCACTGAGGCTTTTTTGCACCCGTCACACTATACGGGGTCCAGCCCCTTATCATAACAAAAATAAAAGCGTGTCTGAAAACTAAAATTTCCTTACGTTGGTTAAAAGCTGAGGCTAAAAAGGGCGCTCAGCACAAATAAGGACAAAACACAGGACGACACAGAATTATACTGGCCATGGGGCCAGTCACCAGAACCTCGTTAGTCTGCAGTCCAGGGTGTACTACGTGGAAGTGAGGTTGAAACAACGGGAATAGCTGGTACCAATAATAAATAATACAGAAAGATTTTTCCCACAGTCTCTGTACCTGGATATGGAAATAGTAATATAAAGTTATATTGTTTTCACAACATTTCTGGTTGTTCTGCATTTGTAGCTTCGAAGCGAGTCACAAATCTCGAATCATCCAATCAACAAGCGAACAGCTGACGCCATCTCAACCCAGCACCTTACTCTTTCCCGTGCTCTACTCTGTTTGTAGGCTCACTAGTTAGACTCGCACGGTCCGCTGGAGACTGTTTCGGTTGCCCACTTGCTTAGCGAACTGGTGAAAGTTTATGATGAAGATGTGTTGTCAAAACAGCATGAAGTGATGTGCTGTCGTGCCTTTGAAGCGACGCTGTAAGAAGTTTAAAGTAATCCCATCAGTCAGAAACTTCTCGATACCGTTTTCTATAACGCGCTGGCGTCTTGCTGGTGGAATAGCTTGAACATAAATGCACTGTTAATGCCGATGCCTACTATGCCAGACACTTCAGCATTTGTGAGAGGCCATCAGAACGAAAAAGACAGCTTATCTATGCAGAGGAGTGATCATTCTTTATGGTAATGCACGTCCTCATACCGCACGTCAAACCCGTTGCAAGATTTCATTGGAAAACTTTGGAATCCCCCGTACAGTCTGGATTTGGCACCAAATGATTTCCTCCATCTTTTCTCTGCTCTAAAGGAACACGTGTCTGGACACTACTTTCAGAGCAATGAAGATGGGGAAGAATCGCTGCCTCCACCAAAATCTTGACGCAAAACTTTGATGGACCGGTATGAACACCTTAATCTCACGCTGTGAAAAGCGCTTGAACAGCAACGGTCATTATGTGAAACAGTAGTGCCATTTGCCACTTTCACCCCCTCACACTCATTTCACTCACACCTATTATTTACAGGTGTTGTAGCCTTTTTTTGATCGCCCCTCGTATATTTCGAGACGAGACTGGGACGAGAACGAGACGGATTTTATAAATCGAGATGAGACAGGCACTTACAACACGAGACTAGACTGAGACAGTACCAAGTCTCGTCTCTTCTCGACAAAAAAAGAAGAAGAAAAAAACACTGACTAACTGTATGACACTTTACAGAAAAGGGATCCAAAAAGTGGAAAATTTCGTGAATATTTTGTTCTACAAGGGAAACACATTCTTTTGCGTCTTACGTTTTGGATTACAGGAAGCAACATTATTGCCATCACCATTTATGTTTGCACTTTCGCTCTGAAGGAAGGAAAGACAGTTCCTCCCTTATGTGCACACCTCGTCAAGTGACCGGCAGCAGGTAGAAAGTTTCGCTCTCTGAAATCCCTTTCACCAGACGCTTCCGTGGGAGGGATAATTACCATGGATGGAGGAAGATAAAAAGGGGTGACAGAGGCTCACTTTCACCTTAGGCCGAGGGCGTTTTATGCATCACGCACGGATGGAAAATTGCTACCCAGGCTAAAAATAATCCCGTGGCCGATGGAATCAGCTGTGAGACCGTTGCCTATCTTCACTCTGCTATTTGTATATCGTTCCTCATGGTATAGGATCATAATAACCCGTTATATTCTTTTTTTAAACTTATATGTAAATTATTACATAGGCGTAACTTGGCGGCGGAAAGGGGAACACTTTCCCTACCCCCAAATTTTCAGGTATGCTAAAATTTACAAGTTACTTTTGTTAACATCTTAAGACCTGAGGAGCTAAATAATAAATAATAATATTTATGATTTTGCAAATGTAACAGTTATTTAGCAAATAATCCTGGACACTATTTTTATGGGATGAAAAACTTTTCGACTCTGCCCCACCAAAAGTTAAGCCTCAAGTAACCCCATGAATTATTTTACATATACCAATTGATAATTATTATTATTATTTTGGAATAAATTGATAAAATAAATAAATAAAGGGTAACGTCTCATCACCTCTGCTTCCCTCGGAAGATGAGAGCTTGCTAATGGTGATGAATCGCCCAAGAATGGACGTCGACTTTTGATTTGATTTTAAAGTCCGATTTATGCACAGCTATGGCTTGCAGTTTAACTTACGTGCGAACCACTATGTGCCTCCGAAGAGAATGCATGACAAAAAGAGAATTTTGGGGATTTTTAGCTACGAGAATTGGAGCCCCGCCATCATTCTCAGTTTACCAAGTACAGTAGGGTGTTGCGATAATATACTCGTAAATGCCCCCATAAGAACGAAGCATGTGGCAACAAGGCAATGTCAGTTCTCATTGAGGCTCGTACTAGCCAACGGTGCATGCTACGTTGAAAATTCAAGCACATTATATTGAAACCCTCATATTTCCAACAACTTTCCCCTCTTTCCATTCTTCGCCATCTGCACTAATAACGGAGTAGTCCTAAGGTGTCAAGACTTTTGATAAACCCTGTACATATACAGATTGTCAAAAATTAAACTATTATTATATAATGTGCTTAGTCTGACATTATTTTCAATGCTACTGTTGAGTTCTGGCACATCCAAAACATAAGGTTTGATCCAAAACATGATCAAATAGCTGAAAGGGTTATTTTTATACTTTTCGCGGCCATATTGGCCGCCATATCTAATATTATTTGATAAAGTTGGTCCCTTAAACTTCTTATTATCATAATACAATTATAAACTGTCAATTAGGTGAAAATATGATGTCATGAATGATAAATAACTGCAATAAACTAACAGGTTTCAGGTTTAGAATCTTCGTCATGACCGCCATTTTGAAGACGCCATTACAGACAAACGAAGGCTTAAAAACTTGGGGGTCTGGGGCGATTTTGGTTCGGGAATTAATGTAGTATCCGCCCCCCAAAGGGCGCGTTCTCCGCCGGAAGTGAAATATTTTCCGGCGTTTCGACAGCACTACTTTCTTGTCCACCGATGCCAAGTTTCTAGGTGCTTTGCCTAAAAGCGAAACGAAAATATGGAAACAGAAAGGGGAGGGGAAGGAAACTCCAGCATCTTTCGATAAATAACAGTTCCAGTATTTCTTCTTCAGCCTGTCTTTCGACTTCGCAGTCAATTTTAGGTGACCGTAAGCACTATGCATCTCTGAATTTCTGAGACTTATAATTCGTTATTAACTGTTTTCGGATTCTAACAAATAAATAAATCGGATTTCTCATTTCTCATTGTAGGATCGCATTTCTAAAGAGCATTGGATGTAGAGCAGGTAGACCGTTTTACGAAGTAAAACAGCCGGTTTATTTCAAACAACCCGTGGTTAGGTGGTATAATCTTTTCTTGTGGACAATACTATGGAACTACTCCTTTGATAAGAGCGGAAGGACACAGACAACGAGGCTCGTAAAAAAAAATAATGGCTAAATGCTGATTGTCGCTCTACTCGCTTTGGACAAAAGGGATTGAGTTGGAATATGTTCGGACGAAATCGTTTTAACAGAGTAGGTTCGATTCTTGTGTGTGTATGCGTTTTTTCTAGACCACTCCTGTGGAGTGGTTAACACAGCGCGCCAGGACTCCCGGGTTCGAATCCGGCCTGGAATGGGTGTTCTTTGTGAGTGTCCCTTCAACAGTTTCATCATATCATCACTCATCCCCAGGTCCTCTCCGATGGCGTAATATTAACGTTCTCGCATTCTAATCAAGGGGTCCCGGGTTCGATACTCGGTGGAGGTTCATAGCAGAGTGGTTCGGATCCTACTTTAAACTGTAGGTCCAGTTCCGATTAGCTCTTCTGTGCATAAAGTGGACTTAAAACATCAAATCAAATATACATCACTTATCCTCATCTTCGCGATTAGCCAAAAGTGGCAGAAATGCGAAGTAAAATAAACGAAAAACGTCGCTCTTCTGCCGCTTTGGTTCGCGACGATAGTGGCGAATTGACGAATGGACTATCACAAAAGAAAAACCCCTACCTGAGACTCGAGCACGGACCTTGAGGTAAATCATGAATAAGGCTTGGGAGTTCCCGCATAGCCTCAAAAGCTAGCGCGCGAGCGGTCACGGGATCGATTCCCGGTGGGACGGTGGGAGATCCAGTATTCTGTGGTCCCAGCATCGTGAGGTCAACTGGTGAGCTACTTTGAAAGTAATAATAGTGCAGTCTCCAAAGCTAGAAAACAACTGCGATGGGAGTCGATCCGCTGACCACGTGGCACACAACGAAAAGCCGATTGGCATGCCTTGGCTCTTAAATTACTGTGGTGCCACTTAGTTTTGTTAATTTACAGTCTGTGGAGCAACCCCGCGCATAATGGTGGAGAAGGGGAGAAAGCGAATTGCCGGAGTGAAGCCGTACGCTGCTGCAAAGGGCTGGTAGCTGCAGTAGTTTTTACCCCTCCAAGCACTTAGTTCCCTTCTCACGCGTTCATTGGTCGAGCCCTTTAGAGTCTACTTGCGCAGAGGACTTGTTTCCTATCGCTTGCTCCACAGACTACTGGCACAGAGTATAGTTCCATGACTGGTTTGATTTGATTAACTTTACTTCGCTTTTCTGCCACTTTTGGCTAATAGCAAAGATAAGAATGAGTGATGATGTGATGAAAGGAGAATGTTGAGGAACTCTCAAGCACATGCCGGGATTCGAACCAGAGTCCCTTGGGGTCGTAGCGCGCTATAACCACTCCTCCACGGAAGCCGGCTATAGTTTCATCATGTGTCATCTTTTCACAATTTCATCATTCATCCTCATTTTCGCGAAGCAAAATTGAGAAAATACATACAAATACTAAACCTAGGAAAATAGGCAAGATCGACGTCAAATTGAAACAACTGCACGAATAAAACCTTTACTGAGCCATAAAAACGCGATTGTCAACTGTTGTGGCTGTCATTACCAGATTCTAAGAAAATTTTCCGCAGTCGTTTTTTGTCATTGCCATGTCGTTGGCAAGGAATCAGATTCTGCCCGGGACCTTCGGCCAAGAAACGGCACAAATATTGATCCTGGCTATAGGCAAACGAACCTTCAGGGACAGTAAGACGGGACTCAAGGGCAAACATTCACTCTAGACTCCTGCGTGTTTGTACGCATAGCATGCAGGTCAAAAATAAACGCAACGCGAATATAGCGCCATGCGCTGGCACGCCCAGTTGCACTTGCTATGCTCTTACTAAACACATGATGACGGCCTTACTTTTTAATCGGTGGCGCAACCACATGGGTGCAGGGGGCATTGTCCCGTCAACCTTGGACGGAAATAAATTATGCACGGGGCAAGAGGGTGCAAATACTGACAAAATCTAAGCGTAGCTTGACGGTTGATTGATTTAATATATTTTCACTTCGCTCTTCTGCCACTTTTTGCTAATCGTGAAGTGATTATATGGTAACATTGATGAAAGGGCGCTCTCAGAGAATACCCATGCCCAGTGCGGAAATCGAACCCGGGATCCCTGGCGTTAACCACTCCTCCACGGAGGTCGGCTACGAGGCGTCACGAAAGAGGATATTCAAGATGGAATCAGTTTTAAGGAAAAACCGACGCCGAATATCGAGTATCGTCTTACTGTTTGAATTTGTTTGAATTGTTGTTTTAAGTCCACACTGTGCACAAATAGGCTAATCTGTTCTAATATCAGGAGCGTATATTCTAGGCCAGCTAGGCTACCTGCGAAGCCTGAAAGTCTAGATGATTAGATAATAAAATACAGGAGAAAAATCTATCAGAAATTGTAAATAAAATTATTCATATCAGTGAGGAGATGATGATCGTGATTCTGCAGTTGTCAACCTCATTTCCTATGAGTTGGCAACCTGATTTCTTATGAGTTGGCAACCTGATTTCTTATGAGTTGGCAACCTCATTTCCTATGAGTTGGCAACCTGATTTCTTATGAGTTGGCAACCTCATTTCCTATGAGTTGGCAACCTGATTTCCTATGAGTTGGTAAACTAATTTCTATTCATAGCCTAGGACCACGTGACGTAGTGAGATAGCCCAGATCTTGGACTCAGTATACGCCACTGTCTAATACACACAACACACACACACACACACACAGACACACACATACCGAACACTTTCATCGTTTCACAGCACGTTTAGAGGGTGACGACTTTTCATATTAATGCTTTTCTGCTTGACGGCGCGTTTCGGAATTTTATCCTAAAGGTATGCAACCACGCTGGACATGCTTATAGTTACTACTAATGGATTAACTTTGCAATTACGATAAACAACATATATGAACTACGTATCTCAATAGTCAGATTCGCTAGATGCCTGAATAGGTCGCATAACTTTGGCACAGGAACTAAGTTTCATTCTCTATCTCGTCGTGACAAATTTCGAAAGTGCCCTTCTGGTCTAGATTTTAAAAAGGTCCTATCGGTTTCAGATTTGTCTTGTCTCGGTACTAACCCGAGACCCAGAGACTTAGGAACAGGATCGTGCGCTAATTTTACCAATCACAAGATTTAGCATGTGTTTGATCATTCGTGATCCTACGTCGATCTAGATCATTAGGCACATAAAGAGTTTCAGCACACTTATCTAAATCGAACAGAAACGTGATATTATCACGGGTGTACTTTGTTTAGTTCGTAAAGGGGAAACGTAATAGCAATTAAGCAAAGAGGATTACGTCGAGCTAAGCGCCTTCAACAATAAAAGCATTCAGTACTTAGATAACGGACAAAGTATTCCATTGTGGCGAGTTTGGGATCTTATCAAGCGGTGTAAAGCGAGCCTGAAATAACAACTTTATTACCAGGATATCTGGTGACATTCAGCGTCTGTTTTGTTCAACTTTTATTGCTCTTCACTTGTAAAATGTTTTTTCCTTGGTGCTCTCCACAGTCAGAAAGTGGTATTTTAGCTCGTGAAAGGTGAAACAATTGATAGACTTTTTGTTCCGCAAATAACTAACATTAAAAAAAAAAGGAGAAAGCTTTCTTAACTTTCCCTGTTAAGTGAAAAGATTGTTTGAGTTGGTGTTTTAAGTCCACTTTGTTCACGGTAAGGCTAATCGGGACTGGACCTACAGTTTAAAGTGGGATCCGAACCACTATGTGCCTCCACCGGGAATCGAACCCTGAACCACTTACTTGCCAGACGATAACGCTACCACTGCGCCATCGGGGAGTCCAAGTGAAAAGATTGCTTTAAGCTCAGATAGGCTAATCGGGACTGTTACTATAGTCACGAGCATTGCCAGAAACTGTTGGAGGGGAGGCGGCAACTTTAAATAAATTGTGGATAGAGGCAAGGTTGGCATAAACAATACTCTAAGTATGTAAATGTATATATTTGCCCCTTTACGTGAATTTTGAGGGGCAGAAAGTCCTCCCCCCCCTCCACGATGCTCTTGCGCCAGGACCTACTGCCAGTATGATCCTCTGTAGGGGCGTATGTTGTCCTGTGTTTGTCTTTTTATGTGCTGAGTGCCCCTTTACAGCCTCGGATTTTAATTTGGTAAGGATATTTTATTCCTCAGAGACCAGGCACGTATCTAGAAATATATTTCGAGGGGTGGGGGTCCGACCAAGTGCCCAATAATAATGATGATAATAATAATATACAGTTACAATAATTGAATTAAAATAACATTAATTAAATATGTAAATTAGTTAATATTGTATTGTTATTATTACATGAATAGGTAAACCTATGGTAAAAGAATTGACGCATAAAAGTGCGTATTTCATTATCTATCTTACGTATGGTGAAGATCGCTAAAATTTGGAAAGAAACAAGTGCCCTGGCAAGGAAATTAATGTGAAATAGATAAAGAATTTAATATTTATTGAATAACAAAGAAAGGAGTTAGATTCATTTGATGAAAATTAAAGTTCCTGATTAATATTATATTCATATTATCATAAGTAATAGCGTGCATTCATCTTTGGAACTGTCCTTCAAAGCCGTATGGGTCAAATTTCTCACCTTTCAATAAGTTCTGCTGTAATGAATAACCATTGATTATAACAATTGCTAAAAAAGTATATTTTCAAAGTCTTTCGGGGGTCCGGAACCCCTGGACACCCCCTAAATACGTCCATGTCAGAGACATGTCCTGATTTTAGATACGGTAAGGGTCTTAACTCCCCCCACCCCCCATATAATGTGAGCCTAAGTGCTGACGCATCCACAATTTTAATTTCAATCAATCAATATCCTTGGAGAGACTTTTCAACTCCATTCATCAGATAAGTGAATGTCCAACACAACTGTTTCTCACTATCTTCTTTACATTTTAAACAGTTAGTGCAGTGAAATTCATAAGTATTCTGTGTTACTTAATTTTACACATCTCGTTCAAGAAAAAGCTTACAAGTGATGGAGAAATTTTGTCTGTTATGTTGTTTAGCGTCTCACATAAAATAAAACTAATTTTTGGAATCTTCAAAACTGTAGAACCATTTATTTTTTGGATTAAATGGTAATATGAAAAAGCATGATTTGGTTCATGTACACTCATATTTTTCGATGTCCCTTTACTTCCTTTATTTATTTTGAATAGAAACTAACTTTATTTCCGTTATGAACAATGAAAATAACAAGTTTTCTGGTTGTTTTTTTTTTATGTAAATAAAAGTTGTCAATATCCAGGGCGGGTCGAGGGGTCGGTTCGACCCCCGCCCCTCCCGATGCTCTGAAGTAAGGAATGTCTGAAGGAAACAAAGCTAAAACATTGATTTAGTAAGCTGCAGAATACAATACAAATCCATACAGTCTGAGCAACACATGTGGATCAATACGCGACACACGATTTGCTTCTGGCTACGTTAATTCTTTTATGTATACTTATCTAATCTAAGTCGCAGTTTTACCAGTGTTGCCAACTTGGCTTTTCTGGATAGAAATGGTACCAAGACGAGACTGAGACTTAGTTACCTATTTACTTCTTCACACATGTCAAGCCTATCTCTATCTGATTATTTATTTATAAATCATATATTTTGTTTACAGTAATTACAAAGTTAATCAATTAGTGACAATTGTGGGTCTGTATTTTGTGGTTGCATATACGTGGTACAATCCAAAAGTTCGGGGACTCGGCTCATAGTTCCTTATCATGGTGACTTCAAAACACCGATGCACAACCACCTTCAAAGTAATCCCCTTGGGCAATTATACACTTCTTGCCAGAGCTGGAACCTTCCGTAATGCCTCCTGCGATGCTGCTTTCACCTCGGTTTCTGACGCAAATCGACGCCGCTTTATATGGGTTTTTGAGACGTAAACACTGCCTAGTTTCGTCTCGTCTCAATACCAGAGCCAGAAATAACCCTTTTAGCACCTCGCTTGCCTCGTACAATAATGGTTAACCTACTTATCTCCACGAGGACAAAATTAATCTGGTTCCAAATGTCATTCTCATGTGAACACCTCACATTTCTAGCTTCGATAGCCTTAGCTAGAGATTTCTAGGTCCTGGCGCCACCTACAACAAATTCTGCGCCTCCCGCCATTAGGACAAATGCTCCTCTACTAACTTACACATTTCTTGTTTAATGTTTACGCGCAAACGTCATGTATTGAAAGTGTCAGTTCTCAATTTCTCAAGACACGATTGGGGAGGGGGGAATGCAACTTCTGTCCCCCGGGCTACGGTCATATTTATAGGGAAGAAATTGAAGATATACAGCTTTCAACAGTCCGAAAATAGTTAAATTTAAATACCCGCAGTATTCACTTGAGCGAATAATGCTCGAACAGATAAAACTAGCGTTATACAATTACAAGGCCCAGACCGCAATTTGTCTGTGTCAGTGGGCCCTCAAATGTGGATCGTGAAGTGAAAGACGCAGTGAAATTGAATCTTAAGTAAGCATAGTCATCATCTCCATGTAAAAATGAAGTTTAGTCTATCACTTAAGCTCTTAGTACATTTATATTGTAAAACATAATATCTTAATTTGTCCTGGACACGGGAACAACTTCAGACACAAACAAATAACCACAATTCCGAGGATGCAGATGCCCATTTAAAGGCACCAGGACGATAAGCGCATACCTCTGAATTTATGAAGGTGGAGGTTGGGCATCTTTCGGGCGGGGGTCCCCCCTTTTTTTTAGTCTATCACCAATACAGTGATTATTGTAAATGAAACAGATGATTGTGGGCTGAAACTGCCAGGATTGATATTTTACATATGTATCATATAATTCTAATAACCTTGCGATTATTGCCACACTAAGCCATTGTAAACGCTCGGGCATTGCACTTTCTTCCAAACTGAATTTTAACTTGTTTTCACAATCCAGCTCGGAAACATTGATTTTTACAGAAACACAGACGTAGCAAAACAAAGGTGCCTTATCAGCATTGTTGAATGTAAATCTTAATTTAAAAAGAGTAATGCAGGAAGACGAAAGGTGCTGGCGTAAACACTTCCTAGTAGCTGTTTGTCATGATGAAAGTAATTTATTCAGGAAGCAAAACACACAAGGAAATCTTAATTCCCGCAACATCTAAGTTCCTGAAGGCTTCATCGATTGCTTTATATTGCGAATAAACAGTCCAGCGGGAGAGGGTTGAAGAAGTTCGATAACACAGGCATAAAGGCACCTGTAGCTGACAGCGCTGTATAATCGATATTCTCGCGTGACAGTGTAAACCATGCTAAACCTGAACAGCGCCAGCTTTCTACCCCACCACGCTTTCCTGTGAGTGTTTAAATAGCTCTCCATCGACCGACCCCCCTTTTTTTTACATCGTAGACAAACAGGTTCGTGACCGAAGATAATTTGCTTGAAACGGCAACTTTTGTAGCGAATGTCATGGAAGGAAATCGGGGAAGACACTTTCGAGTGTTGGATCTCCTCAGCAACAGCGTCTTCTTAATTAAGGAAACGCAGGATTTCCTAAGTACCGTAATTATTTCTCATGACAGATGAATGTCCAAGTTGTTTCCTCAGTTGAATGCAATTTCTGAAGTGAAGGATAGTTTAATTGTCTAGCAAGGAATAGACGTATAAACTTTCTCTGTGTATTGTAAAGCCGATCTCCATTGCGATGTTGTTATCACAGCGCGCTACAACGCTAGGGGTTCCGGGTTCGAATCCCGGCCTGGTCATGGGTGTTCTTTGTGAGTCTCTTCGCCATACCATCACCCATCCTCATCTTCGCGATCAGCCAAAAGGGGCAGAAAAGCGAAGTAAAATAAACCAAATCAATCAATTCTGTGCATAAATACACATACATACATACACACACACACAGTGGCGTGCCCAGGATTTTCGAAAGGAAGGGGTAATGTCATGTGTATTTTTTATGTAGTCAGTCCTCATTTTGCCATATTTTCCCGCATTATTTTTTTAGAAATGCTGAGCTAAAAGGAGGGCGTTAGGCCTGTAACCCCCACCAACCCCCCTTGGGCACGCCACTGCACACACACACACACACACACACACACACACACACACACATATATATATATATATATATATATATATATATATATATATATATATATTATTGCCACGTGTGTGTGTGAGCGCAAAAGGCACTTTACTAATACACGTCCTTCGAAAGAATACCATTTTGTCAACTCTTTGCTTGTGAATATATATATATATATTATTGCCACGTGTGTGTGTGAGCGCAAAAGGCACTTTACTAATACACGTCCTTCGAAAGAATACCATTTTGTCAACTCTTTGCTTGTGATGAAATTGACTGCATTTTCTATTGTATTCTTTTCTGATCAATATGGCTCGGAAGCTGACCTAAATATATCCAAAAATTACCTTAAAATCGTAAGAAAAGAGCTAAAAGTGTTCTTTAAGAATACCTAGTACAGTGGGATCCATGAGTATTACCGTGCAAATTGATCATGACTATATTCATTAATTTTTTAATCGCATCCTATTGTGTTTTTAAGCGATGGATTTTTATGTATGCTGGTGCAGAAGTTGTCAACAGCTTGTTTTGAGTTTTATTTTAATTCTTGTAGCTCTTAATGGGTCAAATAAACTGCACGAACATGGTGATGGACAATTTGCACGGTAATACTCATGGATCCCACTGTACTAGTTACTTTAGATCCTATGTAAGCTACACAACCAGGTGTCTGGAGGTTTTGCAGCTATCTTGCAAAGTTAAATCTTAGGTTCTTACATATTTCTATCGTTATCTACAAGCAATCACAAGAGGGCGTCTTTTTTCTTTTGAAAATTATATTTTCCTTGTATAATTTTTGGAGACGTAAAAATACGATTAAAATGTACGAATTGGCCATTAAGAAGCTAAACAGAATTAAAGAATCTCAAAAATGATAAGGAAATTGCAATAAACAGCTAAAACTGCTATAGCATGAAAGTAGTCCACCCAAGGTCACTCTACCCACCTACAACAGTGTTGCCAAAAAACAACACTTTCAACTTGCATTTATAATTCCGAAAAAAATGTTAAAAAATAGTAATAAAAATCAGGTTCTTGTAGCCAAAGTTAAACGTATTATAATAGGTTAATCTGTGCTATAGCTCTGAATGAACAAGTTGGGTAGAGTGGATTGGAATACGAGGGTCACTATTTATATTTTGAGCCTTGGCAACACTGATTGAAGTTAGGCGCGATTTGACGTTTGCACGGAATCGTCTGGCATTATTGACCATAACCGACTTCAAATGTTTTGTCAATAGCTTCATTTGTGTTGTTTATGTTGCCTTGGAGATTGCGCGACAACAATAAAATGGAATTAACTCCTGAACATTTTCGTGCGATGATGTTTTACGATTTTCGACGTGGATTATCAAGACAAGAGTGCATCGATCAACTTACTTCCACATTTGGCGATGAAGCCCCATCCTTTGCCAGCCCGACCCTTTGGCCGAGTGGTTAGCACATCGCGCTGCGACGCCAAGGGTCCCGGGTTCGAATCCTGGTCGGGCTTGGTTGTTTGTGAACGTCCATTCATCAATTTCATCATTTCATCATTTCATCACTCATCCCCATCTTCGCAAATTAGCCAAGAGGCACAAAACGCGAAGTAAAATAAACTAAATCAATCAATCAATCCTTTGCCTCTGTGAAACGCTGGTATAACGAATTTAATCGGCCGCCATTCGCTCAACGACGAGATTCGCGAAGGTCGTCCAAAATCAGTTGTTGTTCAAGAAAACATTGATGCTGTGCAAAACCTAATACTGCAAGATCGTCATGTGACATACTGTGAGATTGAGGCAACCATGGGCATTAGTTCCACCAGCATATATAAAATATTACATGATCATTTAGCTGTGAAAAAGGTATGTTCTCGTTGGATCCCACACAATTTGACAAAACCTCAAAAAGACGCTCGCGTCAATTGGTGCAAACAAATGCTCAATAAATACAATCGTGGTGCTTCAAAAGACGTATATAAGATTGTAACAGGTGACGAATCATGGATATATGCATATGAGCCGGAACGTAAACAGCACTCGACTGTATGGGTGTTTCAAGATGAATCCAATCCAACAAAAGTTGTTCACGCTCGAAGCACATTGAAACAAATGGTCGCCTGTTTTTTCTGGAAAACTGGTCATGTGGCAACTGTGCCTTTAGAGGAACGTAGAACGGTCAACTCTGAATGGTACACAACAATTTGTTTGCCAGAGGTCTTCGGTCAAATACGGAAAACAAACAAACGCCGTCGGATCATTCTTCATCAAGACACACATCTCGTCTAACAACCGACTTTATGAACAGTCAAAAAATCGAATTGACTGTGCCGTACAGTCCTGATTTGGCACCCAATGACTTCTTCTTGTTCCCGAATGTCAAGAATAAATTGCGTGGACAACGATTTTCGTCGGCGGAATACGCCGTTGATGCGTTCAAAAAACATATTATGGAGGTGTCTCAAGAAGATTGGAAAAACTGCTTTGACAGATGGTTCGAACGAATGCAAAAGTGTATTGACCATAAAGGAGAATACTTCGAAAAACAATAAAGCAGTTTTCAATGCCAAATTCCTGTTTTTTCATTGTTAGGCTCAAAATATAAATAGTGACCCTCGTATCTGAATTCAAGTTTGGAAGGACGATCCATAGCATAAAATCGTTGAGATTATCTACGAAACTAGGAAATGCTTTAGAGAAGAATACACAAACTCTTTTGACGTATATATTTTCATCCGTCAGTCCCAAATGGAAAAAAAAAGTCTATTTCTAGGACTTAGATACTGGAGGAAAGAAAGTGCAAATTATTCTTTGTCATAGGACAAAAATACTAGAGCAGAATCATGTTCCAGCTCAGGCGTAATTTGGGACCCAATTCTGGGGGAAACTTAGGAGGAGAGGGACAGAATCAAAAAGTTTGCAAAATTATAAAAAATACTTATTAGTTTGCTCCTCAGGTTCCAGGACGTTAACAAAAGTTCCATTAAATTGTATGTTTTCATAAACCTGAAAATTTAAGTGGGGCAAGTGTTCCCCTTACATCCGCTAAGTTACGCCTATGATCCAGCGCATTTCTTCTGCTCACAACTCATTAATTTATATATTTGAGGGCCTTCCCGATTACTTTTGTCCCGGGTTCGATCCCCGGCCGGTTCAAATCCGGGAATTTTTCTAACGTTGGAAGCGGCTCCGGCGCCCACCCGGCGTCGAATAACATGGGTACCTGGGGGAAACCCTGGGGGGGGGGGGGTAAAGACGGTCAGGGGCGTGATGCTGATCACATCACCCCCACTCACGACCGGATCAAGAAAGTGTGGGGCGTTACCCCCACACCCCCTATACGCCTTCATGGCGTGGTGCTAAGCACAGGGGCGAGCTTTACTTTACTTTTTTTACTTTTCCCGATTACTTTACAGTACCTACTGGCTGCAGTCTCTACAAAGACCAGTGGAAGTCAGTATTGTTTCTTCAAGTGGTTTTCGATAATTGCCTACAGCTGTGTGAATTGTTTAATTTTATTTATTTTTGTGCCTTGTTGATAAACGGTTTTACTTACCGCCACCTACTTTGTCGTAGTTATGCTAAAATCAAGCAAAAATTAAACAAGTCACTAATATTTTTCAGTTTCATTGATATATCATGGATGCCTACCAAAAATTGATTGGAATATTTGATGTAGTAGCTGAAGGTTGCATACGTTTTTCATGTTCCCCCCCCCCCATTTACAACATTGCACCCCCTACATTTCATAATCATAATCTTTATTTCTCCGTTGACCCATTTTTCCATGGGTATGGATATCGTCATACATATATGACTGCCGCACCCCCATTGTTTCAATAAGTTCGATCGCATCGAGCCAACTACGCTACAACCCTAACAGCCTTCGCTTCGTATCGTTCATTCTCATCATGTTTACTAACTTGGGTAAGTAGAAAAGTGTTACTTTTCTTTTTCTTTTGCAAACACATGGGAATATGAAAATATATTTCCCGATATGGTGAATTAAATTTGTATTCTTCGTA
Organism: Lepisma saccharinum; assembly: GCF_977018435.1. Taxonomy (NCBI): domain Eukaryota; kingdom Metazoa; phylum Arthropoda; class Insecta; order Zygentoma; family Lepismatidae; genus Lepisma; species Lepisma saccharinum. The sequence continues at coordinate 11,750,533 of NC_139229.1, forward strand.
ACAGACAAATAACATTTTCTTACCTTAACTATTGCATACAATGTACACTGATTTATTAAAACATTTTTTCCTGGTATATTTACATTATTCAGGAGAAAATCTGCAGTTTTTGTTTCCACGAAAGAATTACCTCACATTCTTGTTTTCTTTTGTGTTCAATGACAGTAAACCTCGTGATTCGTGACGTACAATCAGGCGCATATGACACACTTGTAAAATTGCTGTGTGACGTAATAAAATAGTGCCGTGTATAAAATTCGTCTATTGCATTTATATGTTTGCTTTAATTTACTGTTTAGTATATCATCTTATTTAAAATTGTCTATAATGTGCTAAATTTGCTCTAACATTATACATTAATCTATTTTCCCAGGTGTGTTTTTGTGAATGCGGATTGATACATTGAAAGTTGTAAGCACGGGAAAACTAAGGTAATCCAACTTCCACGCTCACACAAACGCCTCTTTGCAGTGCACCATTAGAAAGAACATTACAGACGACGAAGTTAGGTGTTGGAAGATCTCTGTTAAATGTAGTATCCAACTGTTCCCGAAATACATCTGGGATCTGTTAAGCAAAGTGAACTGTGCACAGTGCTGTGAAGTTCTTTATTGAAAGTGTTCGTGTTGTGATTAAAATCGTTTGTGTTCAACATGGTGTCTGGCGGAATGAATTGTGTGAAGTACCTGCTGTTCTTCTTTAATTTAATATTTGCAGTAAGTATATGCATTTTAATCCAGAAATCTTTTTGCAGTTCTGTATTTTTTTTAAAAAATGGTATACCTATGTTAAGTGCAATAGAACATTTTGATTAGGTAAATTCGGCCGTTCTGTTTGTTCTTGAAATATTTGTACCAACAGTTTCGGCATTTTCGTTAACATTTTAATGATTGCGTTTAAGAATATTCATATCACCATGTATTTTGAAATTAGTAAATGTGATTGAGAATCTAGGATTTTGAGACTATGTCGAACTTGGATGTTTCCATTTCATCTTCAATAACCACCGTTCATCGCTACGTGAACCGTATCATGTAAAATTGAATAAATAAACCAATTGTCCCATATTTCCATATGCCCTTGTGAGTGCATTTGAGATAACCGCGCGCACATACACACTTGGCCTGCCAGAAGAGTACGTTCAATATCCGAGATTACATATCCACAGTTTGCCAATGTTATGCTATATTTTGCCTCTGTTCTCTGCCACCAGCCATGCACCTTTGAAATATGCGTTAGCAAACTTGTAAATTAAAAAACAAAAAAAACGCCCAGGCAGTGTAATAGCTTCACGCTTACATCCCAATTCCCTGCAAGATAAACGCACAGGACATTCACTTGCAGAAATACCCCCCCCCCCCCACTGTCACCCTGCAAACACCCTTTACAAACTGAAATGTAATACAAATATATACAACTTGGGCATGGGTTTACAATACCGGACCACTCTCCAATTTCTATAAACTTTCGCCTACTTACTAATTTCGGTGTCCGGATGACGTATCTGTAGTTCATATTTGGCGGTCACTTGTTAAAATTGTACATTTACGTGTAGAACTTGTAAAATAACCTTGCGATTTACCACGTTGATTGTCCATACACAGCAATTCGGAACCATCTTTCTTTCGCAATTCGTTAAGGCTCTTCCTTTACGCACAACAATCTTGCAACCTTGAATTTTGACGTCAGACGATGAATGCCTACGAGGTTAGGTTAGGTTCAATTAGCATAAATACAAAGAAAAATTAATATTTTCGCTAAGAGACGCATTACCTTGTCTTGCCTAACATGAAAAAGCTCTCTCCCGTGCCGTCAGAACACAATGTTGTGCGATAAGTGACACCCATTCGGGAAAAATGGTGTGTTTCGTGGAGCTGCTGTTCTTATGGTAGGGTTGCGTTAAGAAAACATAGTTTATTTCGTTTTTTTTCTCTATTTCCATACTTGACTGCCAATTATTACATGCAGATTCGTGATTAGGAGGTCTCAATAGTGAGTAGGCGAAAATTCATAGCAATTGGAGAGTGGTCCGGTATTGTAAACTCGTTCCACAACTTGTTTTCCATTAAATTCCCTATTCCTTTATTAAGTTATGACCTACAAAAAACATATAGCATTGTGTAAACAATACTCCAAATAATACATAAAAAGGGGGGGGGGGGGAGGGAAATTACCTGCGAGTGGAAAATTCATAGAAAAATCAATAATTATGAGATGTCTAACAACCTTAAAAGTTGGGGAAAATCAGCACTTGCTAGTATTTGCGCATGGAAAGAATTTCCATTTTTCCCTTGAATCAGCTTCATTAGGGAGGTTCTATGCAAAGGTGATTTTTTGGTTGAAATTTGATCAGTTGTTTTGAACAGTGTTGAATAAACTTTCTCTTGGCTAGCAAGTGCAGTTTAACACTTAATAGTCGGTTATGAACATGCAACTCATTCGTATCTCCCCAATTTCTTAATGACTGTGGGTGGCCTCAGGTTCCGTACTCTGGTAAAAATCTCGTAAGGAAAGTTGAGGGATGGTGACAGGCTGTAGATCCTACACCCTCCTAAGTGTACAGATTTTGGTGTTTTGTCATGCCTTGAAGTTATTTCAACATGCGAAGACAGCAAATAAGAGATATTTAGCTCCAAAATGTGACCAGGGCACGTTCCATTCCTCTCATCCCAGACAGCTTTCACCATTTTTTTAAAAAAACAAAATTCGGAAAAGTGAAGAATAACATTTAGTTACTCTGACCATGAAACTTCACTCCTAACTCAACCAAAACTGAAAACCCCTCTTGTTTAGAAGTATATTTCGTTGCACACACGATAAACACTTGCAAATTTTAAATGATGTAAAGTTGCTATATCGATCAAACCTAACTAGAAGATAAAATTAATATGTATATATAGTATAAAAGGAAGGAGGGTCACAAGAGCTGAATAAAAAGTGAAGGAGGAGAGAAGAAACAACTCACCAGATGCAGAAAAACTTCAAATTTTCCTGACTGTGTGTCACCACATCTTCAGGAGTAGAGAAACGTTGTAGAACTTTGTGACACGAATGAAGTGTTAGTGTGACCTGCAGTGTTGCCAGTGCCACAAAAAAGTAGATAGTTATTTCGCCAGGCTTGTCGAAAACTGTGAGTGGTTTGGAAGGGAGGGGGGTGCACTCATGGCCAATATGTTGGACCTCTCCCAAATTCTACATGTTGAGGTGTTGGTGGATTGGGGCAAGGAGTGGACGATCGCTACCTGGAAGCAGCCATTGTAAGGAATATTGTTGTGATTGGTGTGAATGGCAACAGCAAAGTCCAGGTTTTAGGTGGAGGAGCGATTGTTGTTGATGCGGAGGTTCAGGGCTGTGTATGTTTCCCGCAGGTAGAAGCTCCCACAGATGTTGCAGGTGAGGATATAAATTAGGTTAGAGCTGTAGCAGGTTCCTTTGGGATAGAGGGTGACTTTGCTGGTGGCAGTATGGATCTGGAGGGTGCGGGAAGTGACAAATATGGGGCAGGTGCGAGTTGATTGTGAGTAGGTGGATTGTGGTGGACCAAGATGTTTTGGAAATTGGGAGGGCATTTGAAAATGCCACTGGGCTTGTCAGAGAAGATATTTCTGGTGTCAGGATCACTGCAGGATGGGAAGGAGGGAACGTAGAGGGTGTCTGATTTTGTTGAGGTGGGGCTGATATTGGGTGACAAGTGAAGGGGGTTGATGGGAGTGTATGAACCATGGTTGGTCAAGGCTTGGTGTAGGTGGAGGTTATAGTTCTGTCGGGAGGTGGGTGAGGTGTTGGCCAGGGAGAATGGGGTGGCTTTCTTGTGGAACGGATGGGAGCTGGAGAAGTGTAGGTATTGCATATGGTTGGTAGGTTTGATGTGGATGGAGGTTTCCAAATGTCCTTCCTTCATGTGCACATCCACATCCAGGAAGGTGATTTGGTTGGTGGAGTGTGTCCAGGTGAAATTGATGGAGCTAAAGTGGTTTAGTTTGTGTAGGAAGGTGGTCAGGGAAGGTTCTCCATGTGTCCAAAGCATGAAGATGTCATCGATGAAATGGAGCCAGAGGAGAGGTTTGAGGGATTGGGTCTCCAGGAACTTTTTTTTTTTCCTTCAAGTTTGCCCATGAACAGGTTGACATAGGATGGGGCCATTCTTGTACCCATGGTGAAGATTGTATATGGACGTTTTGATGTTTTTTAGCTTGAGATGTGTTAGAGTAAAGTAATGAACCTTGTTATCTTACCTTGAACCAGCTCAGGCTGAAGGTTTCACACAAGTGAATGTAGCACCCGATGCGATAATTCAAAATTCACCACTTCATAAACACAAAATGTTAATGACAAAGTCAATACATTTACAATAAGAGCTAATTAGTATGTATTAAAAATATTATAAAATAAACTAATCTAAACATGGACTGATAACTTATGCACTGCTCAAAAAATCTTCATCAGAGCTAGGTGCCAGGAAAACCACCTACTAGCAATTGTGCATACTACAAGAAGTTGAGTACCACCCTATTCAAAACATGCCTAAATCTTGTGAGAAAGCATAAAATTAGGGGTTGGGGGACAAAGAGCAAGGAATAGTTACTGATTCTATAAAATGTTCACAACAATAAAAAAAAAACATTTTCTAATTTACGCTGTATTGCAATTTGAACTTAGAATCTTCAAAATTTCATACTTAAGAGAACGGCAATATTACAGCAAATGATCAGTCGCCAGGCTGAAATTGTAAGTTGACTTGGCGACTGGGATTTTTGGAGCCCTGAACTTATGTAAACCAAAATAGAAGTGAAAAAGTTTTTTGGAGAGCTGGATTTAATAGTGTTAATAAGTGGTAGAGTCGTGCTGCGCTGCCTTGTAATCAAGGAGTCCCAGGTTCGATCCTCGGTGGAGGCACATAGTGGTTCGGATCCCACTTTAAACTGTAGGTTCAGTCCCGATTAGCCTTACTGTGCACAAAGTGTACTTAAAAACACCAAATCAACAATACCATAGTGTTATTAATTTTATGTTTTTTTGGTTGGTGACGTGAGGTTCGATTCTGATAGTAATTTTTGATGTTTTTGTTAGCTTAGGAATGCTAAGTTTTGTCATTATCGTTTGCACGTGTTTTTCATGTAGTGTGCATAGAGCTGGTGTTGATGAGTAAAAAGAAACTGTGAAAGTATTTAAGAGAGGACTTTTGTGCAGCCCAATCTTTGGAATTAATCATCTGCTATTTATGGTTTCTGCTTTCTTATATAACAAGGAACGCTCAAAAATTAATGCCCCACATTTTTTTTCTCAGCTAATATTTAATTCACGTTAATGATATTGTTGTATGTATCCTCTATACCAGGGCATGAAATTTCAAGTTTGAAGTCAGTCGCCGGACTAAAATCTTTGGTCGCCACTATTTTATATTGATAAATAATAAAAATATGAGCAATTATTAAGAAGAACATACCTTAGGAATTAATGTTTATGTAGCGCTGTCGTTCTGCACTGAAGTACCACTTATCAATCACAACTGTTGGGTCAAACACTGACCTGATGGGGGGGGGGGGTCATTTACGGAAACTCTGAGCAAATTATCCAGTGTCTCAGTCTTTAGAGAGTTCCTGTAAATAGTCTTGAGTCTGTTGTGACAGCTGAAACCTCTCTCACATGAAGCTGTGCTCACTGGTAAACAGCACAAAATGTCAAAATCTGGAGCAAATTGGGGAATCTTGCTGAACACTCCTCACTGTGAATCTTCTCCAGCATCTGATTCAAAGTCAGAGAAGGAAACAAAAGTTTGTATTCTGCCCACTCTGCTAACAGAACATCCATTTTCTCATAAAGGCTCGGGTTCAAGTACATGTAGAGCTACTTTATTTCTTCTATCCCAAACTGAAGAATATTTTCTTTGGGAGGCCAACCCAAGGTGTCGAAAACATGCAGAGATACAATCACATCTGTTGATATAGATTGCAATCTTTCTGTGATGTGTACCTTCGCATTGTTAATTAAGTTTCCTCTAACAGTCTGAAACTCTCGCTTTCCATTTTGAATGTATGTGAGCTGCACATCCCTGATCTTCCCTGAAATTGATACATGGTCCAAGAAATCTTGTTTGCTTGGTCCAACATTAGATTCCAGGTCAGCCAAAACTGAAATACAGTGTTCAAAAGACTCTTATTTTGCAGTGCCACGCTTAAAGGGTTCAGTTTCCTGTAGAAATCCAAAAGGAAGTACAGAAGCTTAACAAATTTAAATTGCTTCAAACTATTCAGCAAACCCTTAGCTTTAGCGCCATCATTGTCTTTTCCATGGGTCACCTGTTCAAGATGGTTCACAACAGCTTCCCATGATTGCAAGAGATCTCTTACAGCACTTTCTTTGCTGGCTAACCTCCTAATAGTGTAGATATCACTCAGTTTTAGAATTTCTTCTCCTATAACTTCTGCCGTTTCTCTCAAGAGGTGAAGTCTTTAGCAGAGCCATGATGAAACTGAAAAATATTCCTAATCACGGAATCAAATGCTCTAAGATATTTAACTCCAACACAGCTAACTGCAAACGGTGTGCAAGGCAGTGAATATTTATAATTTTATTACAAATATCTTTCATTTGCACACCCAATCCTGATTTGTGCCCGACCATATTTGCTGCACCATCAGTACCCACACCTACAATGTAATATTTGTTTCTGTATTTATTTTAACCTATTGCCCAATCTAAATAATCAGTTATGGCTGTGAAGTGACCAGCAGAAGTAGCGTTTGGGAGCTCTATTACTCCTAAAATGTCCTCTTTGATGTGACCATCAATTGCATCCATGTATCGAACATACACATTTGCATGCTAGACTGACAGTCTATCTGTGGATCCATCAATCAGAAGGGTAATGTATGTACTTTTCTTTATTTTCTCCACTAGATCTAACTTCAAAGTTTCAGCTATGAAATGAATAAATTCTCTGCATTGCTTTTTATTGCCATACTTAGGTAGAACACTCACACTTAATTTTCCTGCCAAACACAGCAGATCTGCAAAGTATTTAAATGGCTTCTCATGTTTAGCTACATAGTATGCTACATTAAATAAATTTGGGGTCAGCATTGAGTGGACACGGGGTTTTCTATTAGCTCGCTTTCCAAAACCATGTATGAATGTTGGATTAAGATGTTCGGGCGTGTTTGACACACATCTGAAACAACAAAATTTTAGTCGCCAACCCCAAACTTTTGGTCGCCCCTGGCGACCGGAAATTTCATGCCCTGCTCTATACATGTTATTTTTCAACATAATCTCCCTTCACTGCTACGGCCTTACGCCACCTTGGAACAAGGGCTTGTATGCCATCTTGCGGGCTGTTTCTTGAACCATGTTTTCGCAGCACGAAATAGTCTCTCTGAAGATTGCCTCGGTGGTTTTCTTCACATTTGTGTCTGGTGTAACTCTCCTGTAGTGTTTCTTCAGTTGCTCCGTGTTGATGTACCTGTCAGAATTTACTGTTTCACCTTGGGCCAAAACATCAACAACGACGTTCAAACACATCAGGGTTATTTGAAGTGGAGGGACGATCACACAGTTCAACTTCATCACCTTCTGTGGACTTAATCCTCTTCATCCATCGCCCAACGGTACTCCTGTCCACTGCAGATGTTCCATAGACAGCACACAACCGTTTGTGAATATTCACCACAGTTTCGTTCTTGGCCGCCAATAATTCAATTACCGCTCTCTGTAATGAGTGTCAAACAGACCTGCCATCTTTACTCACCACTACACTGCTACCGCGTATCGGTCGAACGTGAAACTCTGCATACAAACTAAGGAAGCATCACAGTCTGACTCAGGAACAAGACACTTCGATATCTTTAACCTCTATTGAGAAAAAAATGTGGGGCATTACTTTTTGAGCATCCCTCATACATAAAAAACTTCAAAATCTATCAATTAAAAAAAGATCTAATTTTTCAAGGCGGTGTAGTCTGTCAAAGGCCTTGAATGCTGTTTTAGAGTTTATAAAAATCAATTTTGGCAAGTAGGTGTTAGACTTATTATATTTTGAGTAATAATGAATTTATTAGTGGCCAATGGTTATTTATTTGCTAATGTAAAGAGTTAGTCACTACACCTCAGTATAGCCTTGCACTGTCTCAAAGATAAACCTAGGTGTTACTGCTTGCTGTAGGGTGTTATAATCTAAATTTCATTAGAAACCAAAAGTGGTCGGTCGGTCATTCCATGCCAAACCATCCAAGGGTGGTTGCATGACCATTTTAGAAAAAATTCATTTTTAGTACATAGGTTTGTACATGTTTCTAGATATCAAAACCAATGTTAAAAAAAAAATATTGTCTTTAGTTCTCCTGGGGCAGCCATTTTTCCAACATGCCGCATGGCTTTTTTTTGCTCATGTAGCAGTATACAGAAACCTTAATATCTCAAAAACCATTAAAGCTAGAGACCTGAAACAAAATTCATTTTGTAGCTAATGAAGTATACTTCCTATGATATTCAGGTATGCTTTGCTTGAAATTGCATCGTAAGTACAAAAATTATGGTGGAAAATGGGGTAACAATAGTTTAAAAATTGCATTTTTAACCCTGATTTCTTTAATGAAGGGGTTTAGTCTAAGGCTTGATTTTTTTTTCATGTGTAGACCTACGTACAGGGTGTCTGTAAATAAAATATCAGTGCTTAGAAATGCACCCCTTTTTTATATCATGGGCTCAAACATGGCCGTTCATTGAATTTTGACAGTTTTCGGGGTTAAATATCTCAGATGGGTCACTTTAAAAATTCTGAAATTTGGCACAAAGGAAGCCCTTCATGAACCTTACTCACAGTAAAAATCTCAACTTTTAGATTCAACTCGTTTTGGTCAATATGAGGTAACATATGTCACCTAATTTCTGACATTGCAAAGTAAGGTTAAACTACATTCCATACTTACAATAATGAAGTCTTTTCTTTCTATTTTTTTAAATTAGGGTTAAATAAAGGCTCAGAAACAATAGTAACATAAGGTTTTAATACTTGACTTACCATAAATTGAAATTAGAAGGTATGACAATTGAAAATCTGCGAAATTTCACTGCAAAAGGTTTGATTTATTAGGTACCCACGACCAGTTGGTGTTGTCAGCTCCAGTTTCCTATTCATTCTCTTTGTTAAATCAGGCAGGATTCTTTGTTCTTCCACTAAGTTCCTAAGTAATTATCAGAAACCTTCTGTTCTTCACATATTTTTTCTTGGCCAAGTGGTAGCGATCAAACTGATGATTCTGACCTTTTCAACATTAGTTTTTTGCTCGTTTACATTTTTCTTCTTATAATTTCAATTATATGATTGTACTGGCCATGCAAAGGATTGTCACACTTGCTTTCCTTTTCTTCAGTTTTAATGCTTAGTGAAAAGCAACTTTCCAGTTTCCTTTGCACTCCTTGTAGGATTTGAATAGTTTTTCGAGCAAGATCACTTTATTGTTTTTCTGCAATCAGCCTCCTCAGTTTTGAAACAGGAGATGCATAAAATACAGAACAGACTTCATGCATTTCCTTTAGTTTTCCTTGGCTTGGCACAAAGACATGATTTCAATTCTGGCATTTAAGTGAGTCACTTTCTCCACATATGAAACTTTTACTCCCAACATATCAGGCATATTGATTTAACTGGTATAAGGCTTTCTTGACACTTTTTTTACCTTACCTTACTTAACCTTTTCTTTAAGTGGTACTTCTTAAGATCACAACATACTTTACCATATAAAAAGCTATATTTAATGGTATTTGCATATTGTCTCTAAGCCATACACCTGTAGTCTTGACCTAAGAAGTGTTATCATTTTCACTGACTTTGTTAAGATTAGTTAGGTCTTTGGGAACCTTACCACATGGGTATTTATGACAGTCCTCTCCAATTAAAAATATTACAGAACACTTCATTTCCTGTCACAGATAACGAACATTCACAAGTCACTACTCTCGGCACATTAGGCAAAGGAAGAATGACAGCAGAGATTGTACATGCACAGATCAATTCCAGGCTTGCCTCACATCCTATCAAAACATGTCTCTGAATCTTCTGCTGTGCATGACTCACATCTATTTCAACAAATGTCTTTTCTTGGAAGAAAAAAAAAGTGGAAAATAAAGGAATCAAAAGATAATATATTCTACCAGCTTTGACACTCCAAAATAAATATCCTACTTTCAGTGGAGTGCCCAAGGAGGGGTTTGTGGGGGTCATAACTTAATACCTTTGGCCTAGTATTTCATAAACAATTACGTCAAAGGCAGGATAATGTGGCAAAAACAGGGCTGTATACTAAGTCCCTTCGGTTGGCCACGGTGGCTCAGTCGGTAACGTGTCTGACTACCATGCTAAAGGTCCCGGGTTCGATCCCCGGCCGGTTCAAATCCGGGAACTTTTCTAATGATGGAAGCGGCCCCGGTGCCCACCCAGCATCGAATAACATGGGTTCCTGTCTGAAACCCTGGGGGGGTAAAGGCGGTCAGGGGCGTGATGCTGATTACATCACCCCCACTCACGACCGGATCAAGAAAGTGTGGGGCGTTACCCCCACACCCCCTATACACCTTCATGGCGTGGTGCTAAGCACAGGGGAGCACTTTACCGTTACCTTTTTTTTACCTCCCCTCCCTTTCAAAATTCCTGGACATGCCACTGCCTATGCCAATGCCTAACTGCATGCCACTGCTGCATGTACTGCTACATTGATAAAAATATGGGGGAAGCTCAGTTTTGGAGCTGGAACTGGTCGTGGGTACCTAATAAATCAAACCTTTTGCAATGAAATTTCGCAGATTTTCAATTGTCATACCTTCTAATTTCAATTTATGGTAAGTCAAGTATTAAAACCTTAGGTTACTATATTTTCTGAGCCTTTATTTAACCCTAATTTAAAAAATAGAAAGAAAAGACTTCATTATTGTAAGTATGGAATGTAGTTTAACCTTACTTTGCAATGTCAGAAATTAGGTGACATATGTTACCTCATGTTGACCAAGACTAGTTGAATCTAAAAGTTGAGATTTTTCCTGTGAATTAGGTTCATGAAGGGCTTCCTATGTGCCAAATTTCAGAATTTTTAAAAGTGACCCATCTGAGATATTTAACCCCGAAAACTCAAAATTCAATGAACGGCCATGTTTGAGCCCATGATATAAAAAAGGGGTGCATTTCTAAGCACTGATATTTTATTTACAGACACCCTGTAGGTAGGTCTACACATGAAAAAAAAATTCAAGCCTTAGACTAAACCCCTTCATTAAAAAAGTCGGGTTTAAAAATACAATTTTTTAACTATTGTTACCCCATTTTCCCCCATAATTTTTAGTACTTACGATGCAATTTCAAGCAAAACATACCTGAATATCATAGGAAGTATACTTCATTAGCTACAAAATGAATTTTGTTTCAGGTCTCTAGCTTTAATGGTTTTTGAGATATTAAGGTTTCTGTATACTGCTACATGAGCAAAAAAAAGCCATGCGCCATGTTGGAAAAATGGCTGCCCCAGGAGAACTAAAGACAATATTTTTTTTTTGAACATTGGTTTTGATATCTAGAAACATGTACAAACGTATGTACTAGAAATGAAATTTTCTAAAATGGTCATGCAACCATTTATTAAAAAATTGGTTGATTTGACATGGAATGACCCGAAGTAAGTTGTAGCTCTCCCAAAAGCAACCTTCTACACTTGCTGAAAGCTACTCAGTATCTGCAAACTTAAAAAATTTTCAGCACAGACACACACACATGTTCATCTCCTCATCAGATGGAATTGCAGAATCTTCTTATTGTGCAAAACCTGTTGAAGTAAATGAAACTATTGGGAATCAATTGAAGCACTACCTAAAAAACCGAATGAATGATCTAATAGTTGCTTGCACGGCATGAATATTCTGTATATCTGTAATTGATGTGTTTCAATTGAGAACAAAGCAATATCAGATGCGTGAAAAAGGGATGGTAAAAAAAGAGAGGTTGAACAAGAACTTGAGGTGGTCATCACCGTAAGATCTTGGGGGACTTAAAGCATACACCTGAACAAGATGATGTAGATTACAGTGCATGAAGTGACCCAAAAGATAAATCATTCTTTGTCCAGTGATATCTTTACAAGTCTTCATGCCCAAAGGGTAGAACGATACAGGATGCCTGAATTTTCAAAATCAGTACCAAACATTATTTTGTTTCAGTATTTAGAGTTCGCGTAAGGAAATTTCCATTGCATTTTTTTTAATAGCGAGTAAAATATGTGTTTTCTGTATCATATGTATCCTTAAATCAGAATAAAAAACATGCCATTATATATTTTTTCACTGTTACTAGCAGAATTTTAAATTTTTTTGTGGCAATATGGTAAGAGTCAGCCATATATTAGAATGTATAGTGTAGGTTATTATTCATGCTGTTACAAATTGTCTTCTTTAGGAAGAATTAGTTACTTTTAATTCAGTTTTGTATTATTTAATAAATTAAATTTTTCTTGATCATATTTCAAAATGTGTAGTTTTATCTTATTCTAATAGTAGTTTCTTGGCCAGGGCTCGAAATATCTCAGTCGCCTCATCGCCATGCCGACTGTGATGTTTTGCTGTAATATTTTCATTAGCCATAATTTATCTTTTCCTGGTGCCTGATTTTCAGAGCTGGCAACTGGCTGTGAAAAAGATCTTTCGAGCACTGTTCTTGGCCTTTTTATATCGTATTTGCCACAAAGGAAAGGAAGAAAAAAAGCTTTGCTTCTGAGAAAAGAGGGACTTGCAACTGAATTATAGGATAGTTTTTTTTACCCCTGTTCATGATATGCTGATAATTTTCTTTATTCCTTTCAGGTATCTGGAATTGCAGTCCTGACAGTGGGAGCAATAATCCAGAGTGCTTACTATGATTACACACACTTCTTGGACGACCGAGTATTTTCGGCTCCTCTATTGCTAATTATTGTCGGTGCGATCGTATTTGTGGTAGCATTCTTTGGTTGCTGTGGTGCCATGAAAGAGAACCATTGCATGATAATCACGGTAAGTATTTTTAACCATTTAACACTTAAATATTAATCTTGCTTCCACATATCTTATTCAGGGTGTCAACCAGTCTGAAAAACATGGAAATCTGCTGTTTTTCTGGGAAAAACCAATATTTTTGTGGTGCTAAAAGTAGGTTCTTGAACAAAGAAAAGCACAAGGAGGAAATTTAAATTTATTATGGACAAATTATATTACAGTTTGATATACTGAGTATTACTGACAGTTACAGTAGAAATTGCACATTGAATACTCTAAGATAGGGGCCATGTTTTGAACTATTTTCAACTAGAAATCTATTGCAGTACATGGCTATTGGCATGTACCACTTTCTTGTTGCAATTTTTGGGTTGTGTTTGCTTGATATATTAATACATATATTTTAAAATTTTGCTATAATTATGTATTATTTATGTTGTAATTGTTATTTTGTTAAATAATATTCTTTGTTTATCATTAGTCAATACGTGGCAAGACAAGCAAGCCTTTAGGGGGCCCTCAGCCATTGACATAGTAGAGGGTTGGTTCGTATACGCATATGTAAAAAATAAATGTAATTACTCAGGGGTAGTGCTGATCACATCACCACCAAAATGACAGTTTGAGAATATGCAGGTTCCTGTCCCCCACATCCCCTAAATGTGCCTTCATGGCAGGGTGCTATGTGCAGGGAGAACTTTACCTTTGCAATGTATCATTTATGTGATTCATACTTAAATGAATAATAATAATACATTAATAAAAACAATAATTTCATAATTAGGTTTAACTTATTTTTCAGTTTTTGAGTCAAAACATTATAGTCAGGTTTGTGTGCTGAATATAGAAATGACAAGCAGGGTCCTTGTTTTTAAAAAAAATCATGCTCTTCATTTCAATATTGCCTAGAAGTTCAAGAATCTTAGGTACCAAGTGCTTGTCTCGTACTACTTTTCAATAATCTTGTTCCTTTGGATACTAATTGTTCTTTCTTCAGTTTTCAGTGCTGTTGGTGTTGATCTTTGTCCTGGAACTGGCTGGCGGAATTGCTGGGTACGTGCTGCGAGACGACGTGAAGGAGATGCTGGAGACCAAGATGAATCAAACCATGTATGCTTACGGAAATGGAACAGACAGCAAGAAATCATGGGATGTCTTGCAGCACGATGTGAGTTCTAAAGAATCTTGGATCATTTACAAAGGAGAGTCAAATGAAAACCTTAAATTATTTTTGTTTCTTATCTAGTACACTTTTGTATGTAGGGTTCCACAAGTTAGCCGAGTTTTAGCACAGACCTATTGCTGATCTACATATATTTTCAATTTTGAGTTAGTGCCTGTGTACCTCAAGAGAAATAAGTATTTGGGGTCCACTTGCAGTTACTGCGAAGGCCTTTCCACCTATCTGCCTGTGACCAAGCCCCTCTTGGATGAATGAATAAAGTAACACAGCTAAGGAATACAAAAATGAATAAAAATTACTAGTATATTACACAAAAGCACAATTTGTACGACAACAAAGTACCACCACTTGTGGCCAGGCTGCGCTCGCACACACACACACACACACACAAAGACACTGAATTCAGTTCTATTACGTCATTCATATGACACATACTTCACGTGGTAGGCCCTCACTGCCATCTAGCGAGCAACTCTAATCACACTACAAAACTGAACAAAAAGAGATTAAATTTTCATTTGCCGAGAAATTTCTGTAAGTTTTAGACTGACAGAGAGCAAGGAAACACTCCTATTCACTGGTGCAAGTGTGTAAAGGAGGCATCATATTTAATATGACAAAGAATGCCATTTTGAAGCTCGCTGATCAGTGTTGCAGTCATGAGAGTGTCTTATAAATTAATAGTAGATACCTCATGTAAATTTCAGCTGTATACAGTCTGTCCTGTAATTTTGGTCAGACTTTTAAGGTTTTCATTTGACTAATGTAATGTAACTTTGGACAATTTTCACTCGAAACGCAAATTTAAAATGTTTCACAATACTGTTATGGTAAGCCACAAGGCAAATGTTCAGTTATTTTATCATCCTTCAGTTTCCTGCCTCTGGGTGGGTCGGCATAGAAGTCAAGCCTCTCCATTTTTTCCTAGTCTTCCACTACTCCTCTCTTTACACGGTGTTCCAATCTTGTAGTCTTCTCCTAACACTCTCCGCTATCTCCTCTTTACACCCACATCTTGTACTTGGTCTTATTCCCACTCATTGTGCATTGTAAGCTCTTACTGGTAGTCTTTCTGCATCCATCCTCTTCGTGTGTCCGAACAATCTCATCTGTACCTGATCTATCCTGTCCTGAAGCTTCACCATCCCCACTGTTTGTCAGATCTCCTCATTCTATCTCTTCTACTCTTCCCCAATATACTCCTCCTCCACTGCCTGATCTTTTGTCGCTCTCTTGTCACTGTTCAAGTCTTAGCTCCATACGTAATTATTGACACATAGTATGTGTTGTATATTACCTTCTTGCATTTCATAGGTACATCCCTGTTCCATATCAATCTTCGAATGCTTTGATGTAGTCCACCACCCATTTGTCCTCTTCTCTTTACCTCATCTATTCTTCCATTTCTATCAACTATGCTTCCTAGTTCAAAGTTCTTTTATATTATTTGCAATTAACCAGTCTACAGTCCATGCATGCTACATTAAAAGGTGCCAAAACGAGGGGGGCAAAGACATTTCCCTTTGTATGTAAGATGTAGCATAGTGCGGGGGCAAAAGTGGTGAAAATTTGGGGGCAACTGCCCCCTTAATCGCCTGCACTGTAGAAAAGGGAAGCAAGCATATCGCTATCAGACAACAGTTATGAGCATTTGCCTACCATCTAGTGGCAGTATGAGGAAGTACGATGTCCAAGCATTACTCAGGATTGCTAACTTCGTAAATGTACGGCAAATGACCATTGAAGTAAATTTTTGAATTCAACTCCGTATATATATGTGATCCGCACACTAGAGAAGTTTGTGAACTCCGTGTGTGTGTGTGTGTGTGTGTGTGTGTGTGTATATAATACATACATATACAGGGTGATTGGTAATTCGACCTATTCCTGGAAAGTGGTGATACTAGAGCACATTTGCAACAAATTTGACCCTATGCACCAGGGGTTGGAAATCAATGGGTTTCGAGTTATTAGAGTTTGTAGATTTTCGTGACCTATTCAGACTTGCGACCAAAAAACTACTACACCCTGGGCACTCAATCGACATGTTGCTAACAGGTGACGAATGAGTGACTACTGGAAAAAAAATCCATGCCCAAAATTCCCATACCCACTGAAAGAAAGAGTAATTGGAGCACATGCCATGAAGAAATTTGGGAATTTTTGTTTAAATCGAAGAGGATTACTCAAAAAAATGGTAACACACTTAGTGTAAAAATTACAGAAAAAACTTCCTCGTTTCATAAGCTCTCCAAAAATATACAAATGTTGTCAACTAGCACACGGGTTGGGGGAAAAATCTGAATATGAAGTGGAGAAGCCACGTTGTAGACCTCTTTGTCGGTTGTGAGAAATAAAGGAACAAAAATGAGTGAAATAATAATGTTATTTACCATTCTCATGATTCCAGGTTGTCCGAATTAACTGTTACGAAAACTACAAATCCTGTTCAAATTGCCTCCCCCGGTTACATATGCAAGCACACAACCTGCGGCATACTTCAGACACAAGTCACTCGCGTTGACACTCAGTCTCATGTATTGGGTGGCTGTCACAATTCTCTCTCTCAACTCCTCTTGGGAATACACTGGTGTACTGTAGACTAACTCTTTCATGTGACCCCAAATGTGAAAGTCACATGGCTTCAAATCCGTACTCCTCACCGGTCAGGGGGTCGGGCTGCCTCAACCAATCCATCACATGGGATAATTTTCGTCCAGCCACTGTCGCACACCCCAGAAATAGTGGGCTGGGTAGCCATTGGTAAATCATACCCCTTTTTGTGGCGAGCGGCACATCCTCCAGCAGTGTCGTCAATTCTTTCCTTAGTTTTCGTAGGTAATGCCGTTTAGGTTTTGTGGAAGATAGAATGGCCCGATCACATGATTGTGGATGATTCCCATTTAGCGAGAATTTTCTCTGGTGAGCCTTTTCGTTAGATTTTCTGGGGTTATGACCCTTAGGGGACCAAAAATGCGCATTATGAAAACGTATTACCATCGCGGTCGAATTTGGATTCATCGACCACAGAATTCTTGTCAGATGGGGGTCTACAACACACCTCCGCTTTATATTCAAATTTTTTTCCCAACCCGTGTGCCAGTTGACAACATTTGTATATTTTTGGAGAGCTTATGAAACTAGGAAGTTTTTTCCGTAATTTTTTCGGTAAGTGTGTTACCATTTTTTTTAGTAATCCTCTTCGATTTAAACGATAATTTCCAAATTTCTTCATGATGTGTGCTCCAATGACTGTTTCTTTCTGTGGGTATGGTAATTTTGGGCATGAATTTTTTCCCCAGTAGTCACTCAATCGTCAGCTGTTAGCAACATGTCGATTGTGCCCAGGGTGTAGTAGTTTTTTTCACAATTAGTAGTTTTTTGGTTGCAAGTCTGAATATGTCACGAAAATCTGGTGCATAGGGTCAAATTTGTTGCAAATGTGCTCTAGTATTACCACTTTCCATGAATAGGTGGAATTACCAATCACTCTGTATGTATATGTATGTGTGTGTGTGTGTGTGTGTGTGTGTGTGTGTGTGTGTGTGTGTGTGTAATAAGGTAAAAGGAAACACTCACCGGACAGTAGGAAAATTCAAAATTTTCGCTAATTTATAGCATCATCGGTGTGAGAAGAAACAGAAGACGGAACCTTGAATTGAATTTTCCTACTGTCCGGTGAGTGTTTCCTTTTACCTTATTTGAATTTTACTTAGCCCTTTTGGCCCTCCTTGCTTTTATCCATTATATATATATATAATGAGTGTGTGTGTGATTAGCACTCTAAGTACTTATTTTAAACTTGGATTGTTTCATGATGGATGTGGTAAACTTGGTTTAAAATTACTTATGTGAAATTTTCTAAATTTCACTAAGTAAATGAGATTGTTTGTTTCATTAAATTCAAATAAAGTAATTTTTAGGATTCTGAAAAGTGTAACACTCTTTATAGCATTTTACCCCTATAATTGAAGACTTGAATCACAATTTTGTGTGTAAACAGTTCACAGATTCATGTTAATTGATGATGAAACCTAAAATAAACTTGTTGAGCTGTACCTGTGTTGATTTTGCATCATTAATTTCTCTATAAATAGTGAATGATTTACTTGCAAGTATCTGATCCATCATATGTGGTTTTACTGCATAATTGACGTGTGGCAATTAATATTTCAGTTGAAATGCTGTGGAATTGATGGCCCCAGAGACTGGGAGCGTGTGTTTCAAAATGAAACTCTACCTGGTTCCTGCTGCCTGAATGACATTGAGCATTCATGCTCTTATTCGAAGAATGCCACAGTTGTGTATCAGACAGGATGTTTGGCTGAGTTTCAGGATTTCATTGAAAGCAATGCATTGAAGATTGGTGGTGTTGGAATTGGTATTGCATTTATCCAGGTATGTTAAAGTAGTAGTTACGTAGCATTGAGCTCAAATAGTTGAATGTGATCGATGTTTTCCAAAAGGGCACCCACCTTTTCACTTATCTTCAGGCGAGTGTGTGAAAGTTATAAAAGTTTCTCGCAAACATGAGACAAACAAACTTGCTTGTACATGTGCAAAAGCTCCTTGCTAAGAAAATCTCTGCAAAGAATCCCCCACAAGTCCCTAAGGTTCAAGTAAACATACCTCTAGGAATATTTGTTTCTGCCACTGATAATATAGGGTGTTTCAAAATGATTTGAATGGTTTCAACTTGTATTTTATTCATAAATTGTCAAAATAAGATTCACACATATGTAATATACTGTTAAAGTTTAAGTGCCAATGGTTATTGCGAACTTAACTCCAAATGCTCAATAGGATCACCCTTCGTCACTCTGTACACGTCAGTACGGTAATCTAGCTCCATTCAGACATGTTTCAGTATAGCAGCACTAATGCAATAGAGTTCTTTGAAATTGTTTTATGAAACTGACGTTGCACAATCACGACTGACCCTACTCTCTCAAAATGTTTTCTCCTCGCCACTGGCAGCCATTTAAAAAAAAAAAAAAAAAAAAAAAACTTAAGGATGTGTTCGAATATATTTCAGTGGATATTCTATCTGTGGATCCGTAATTGTTTGGTATTGCTCACGGAACTTGTTTTTATCATTCAGATCATTTTGAAACACTGTATATGTGATCTGATGGTTTTTGTTCTTAACCAGCAGGGTTCAAATTCACTGCAGATTGGTGATGGGGCGAAGGGACACCCACACTGTACCAAGTGTTTCAGAAATAATTGAGGGGTTACAAAAATTTACTGCAAGTAAACTATTGAACTTAACGTTACTGCAGCCAGTCCAGAATGATCGAGGAATGTAAACAGTTTGTGCGTGTATGCTTTGTTAAGCTAAGAGTTCGTATGTCTGCCACTAGGTGCCACTCAATGTTTTGTCCCCAAGATCACCGGACCTTACACTGTGACTTCTTTTTGTGGGGTTTCATCAAAGACAGGGTATTTGTCTCGCAGATGCCATGGGATATTGCAGCCTTAAAGGAGCATCTCATCGCAACGATAGACACTGTCAACAGGCCGATGTTGATGTGTGTCGTGTCACCCATGGTGCACACATTGAACACTTGTAGGGGGGGGGAACTTTGCATTCCTAGTTTGTCGCTGGACAGGTTTCATTAACATAAGTTCAATACTTGCAATAAATTTTTGTAACCCCTCAGTTATTTCTGAAATGCATGATGTATATATATGACTTGGGGAAAGGGCAAAATAAAGACATTGAGAAGATAATAGTTCTCTACATGAAATTCGCATGTAAACGCATTACATACTTTGCGACAGCTGATGAAAGGCAGTGAGATATGGAGAAGAAATAACAAGGCTGACTAATGTCTGTGGTCCCGGGGATTGCAGAGTTGTGTCCTTGGAGATGAGACTATTTTTGGTTCGTTCTTTGTTGGGTTTTTTTCAATGTTATTACACAAAGTATATTAGAGTTCAAAAATTGTTGTTTATCTTTTGCTCTTTTGCTGTTAGAACAAAAACCGTTCCCCCCTGGAAAAGTTTGGTGGAGGAGATATTTTAGGACGATTATAGGTGGAGGAATTCCCCCTGGGATTTCACACCCTGCCTACCAGAAATAAAGAATGAACAATCAGATTCCACGTGATTACTTGTAAAAGTTTCTTGATTATAGATATTTTGTGTGAAAAAAAATAACATTTATATTAGTCTGTTGCATTATAAAATGGTCTGGAAAACATTTTCAATTATGTGGAAAAGTCTAGGAGTTTGGTTTAGCAAATTGAGTGTACGGAGTATGTGTGGTTTTCTGAATGTCTAGGGAGATTTCACACTGTAGTGGTCATGTGTAGAGGCACATATTTTTGGTAAATAAAAAAGCAAAATTTTGGTACAAAAACTGAGTCAAATTTCGGGTTCAAAGGTATGTAAATTGACATTTTGGTGTAGTAACTGCATTTATTACATAAAATAAACATACCTCTTCTAATAGCACATTTATGTAGTTACCAGAGTATCTAGTTTATTCCTGTATAAATGGGTCCATTTTTACTTCTCTGATATTTACAGCAGAATTAATAAATTTTCAGTGAATTGCATAACTCTCAGGATAATTTAAACTTCAGTAAGTGAACTCTAAATTTCATATTTAAGAAAAATTAACTTTATAGTGTGTTATTTCACATTTTGTGTGAATAGTGCAGAATCCTTTGTTCAGTTGGTGAAATCCAGAAGTGACACGTGTTGCTTGGGTGTGAAATCTCCCATTACATGCATGACAACAACAACCAATATATGCCTATCGTTGGTTCTTTTGTATCCAATACTTATTTTAAGCAACATTTGTTGACATCTTTTGTGTACTAAACAAGTTTTTTTTTCTTTCTGCAGCTTGTCGGAGTTATATTTGCGTGCTGCCTTGCAAAGTCAATTAGAAAGGAATACGAGACTGTTTAAGTGTGAAATATCCATTGCTTCAAATCAAGAAATTAAAGGATCTTAGTGCAGCAGACTTTTTTAAAAATTTCAATACTTCAAGAATCTACGACAAAGGAAGAATAGTTCTGTTAATTAGAAATATGGAACATTGAGAAATGAAAAAAAAGTGCATCACATTAAGAACAGCATAAGTTTGTGGTGTTTTCAAGTTTGAAACACATAATGAGCGTTCTTTCACTCATATTTTAGGAATCTGTTTGCTGTTGTATTATTTTATCCAAGTGCAAGAAAGGGAGCGAAGAGGAGTATGATGATCTTTTTTCACTGTTCAGATCTGATGTTGGGAAAAGGTTTTTTGAAATAAAAAAAAATGGTGTTGTATATTGTACTTAAGACAGATTGCCCCATCTCAAAACAAATGCATCCATGTATTCATTCCTTCAGCAGCTGTTTATATGTACAACATAATGGATGTACTGTTTCAATATTATGAAAGTATCGTTAAAGAAAAAAGTAGCACTATTATGTAATTAATGGTATTTCTGGATTTATGGAAGTGTGTGTTGCCTTCAACCTTTACGCATGTGTAGACTTTTATGTCTTGGTGAGCAGTTTATTCAAGTTGCATGTCAATCAAAACAGTAAGTTGCTTAGCCATGATGTAACTGATAATATCTACTTTTGGAAATGTATGAAATAAACTCCATACCAAAATATGGTGGAAGCTATGGTCCAGGTTATGCCGATACGTTGTGAAATTCGAACACCTCGTTCTGAGTTTTAAAACAAGTTGATTTAGTTTTATGCTCCTGTCGTGTAAATATTTCATTTTTTTTATCATGCTTCCAATGTGTATTTTAAGAGATTTCACACTGAAATGATAAGCAACAAGCGACATGTGCCACTTGATAGCAGGTCAATCGGTTGCATCATTTTGGACCATGCAGGCATCTCACTTTGGTGTGAAATGTCAGTGCGTTTCACTACTGGGATATATTCCGACAAGAAGTACGAAGGAATACATTAGTAAAAGATTATGGCTCGGCCAAAAAGGAGATTTGAATTTGTAATATATTTTTCAATATGAATCTGAAACTACATAATAGTGCTACTTGTTATGTACATAACACTGTATGGCACAGATTTCTCTATCAAGTTAGTGTGTGATAGCGTGCCAGTATCTTGATACATTATTTACTCAGATGTTTTCTGGAAAAAAAAAGTTGTTTTCTTGTACGGTAACTAAGTTCAAATATTTTTTAACGTTTTGTGCATACTGCCACAAGAAACCGTTCACCTAATAGTACTTTCAAGGTCAGCTATTATGGTTAATTCTTTTCAACTTGGAAATTTGTGACAGTATGCTTTGTAAGTTACATATTTATTATATATTATGTGTACAGTAAAGTTGTGCTATTCTTGGTAATTTTGAGATTTAAATAAAATCTTGTTTTTTGATAATTTGTAGATTTTGTATGTAGAATGGGATCAACACCACTTGGAATATTGTTAATGGGTAAAATTGCTGTTAATTTTAGATTATTTCTATAAATTGACACACAATAACAGTTGCAACAATTTTGCGTATTTGTGTTTTTTACGTTATGGTTTCAATTGTATGATTAATCCAAATCGCTGGATCATTTTACATAATTTCCCAGATGGAAAAAAATCTTCTTTGGCATACGTCGTTGCCTTGTAATCAAGGGGTCCCAGGTTTGATACCCGGTGGAGGCATACAGTGGTTCGGATCCCACTTTAAACTGTAGGTCCAGTCCCAATTCGCTTTACTGTGCATAAAGTGGACTTAAAACTCCAATCTTGTTTGGCATACAAGAAATCCCTAAATTCCATATATTGAATCTTATGTACAGGGCAGTGTTCAGAAAGTTACTTTTAAAATGGTAACTAGTTGCAGGTACTTGCTTTAAAAAAGTAAGTTACTTTCTGCTGAAAGTTATCTTGCAACCAAATTACACAAATCGATCATTAATTGTAATAAAATATTTTGTGAAGACTAACATGTATTTTGCTTATTTTACTGGTACATAATATAAGTCTTCGTATATTTATACTTACTACAAAATAGTGCTCTCCTGTGCTTTGCGCAACGCCATGAAGGTGTATGGGGGGGGGGGGTGAAGTTCACACTCTTTGATCATGGTTGAAGGTGGGGGTGATGTGATCAGTACCACTCCCATGGCCGCCGTTGCCCCCCAAAGTTTCCTTCAGGTACCCACTTTATACGACGCTGGGTGGGTGCTGGAGCCGCTTAACAGGTGGGAAAAAATCCAGTTCTCTCCCACAGAGTATCGAATACGGGGTCTCTCGCATGGTAGTCAGGCGCCATAACGACTTTTTTTTTTTAAAGACTACCCCTATGCGGTAGTATATCCCCCTGTTATTCACATTTTCTCAGTTTTCTGTATTCTCATTGGGACAAATGCAAACATCCATGTCCGAACTGAACTAAAGTGTGGGACCCCTGGCATATAGTGCGTTGAGCTAACCACTCCGCCACAGAGGTCGACTGATGTACCGTGACCCATACATTTATATTTAAATAAAATTTATATTTATTATCTTTGTACTTCAAGAATGTCCATTGGAGAGGAGGGGGGGATTCTAGAAACTGTATAGAAATAGCATGATTTTATACAATCTAACATACTGATTCCTCTCATTCGCTGCTCACGTATGTGTGTCTTTGTGTCCACTAAATGGATGCAGGTTGCAGGGGTTGAACCACATTTCTATTTTATTAGTCATTTAACTTCAAAATAAGCTTTGTACGAAACATTTTTTAAAAAAATATGGGACATTTTTTTTTAGTAGTTGACGAAAAATTGTATCCTGACAAAAAAAAGAAGTTCAAGGTCACACGATTAGAACAGCTGCTGTGACTAGGCCTACAGGTTAGTGAGATATCACACACCCACTAGAAAACCTATTGAACAGCTATCACTCACGTACAATAGTACATTCCAACAAGGGAGGTCTGTTGCGCATAAAGGGTGTGTCAGAGAAATAAATTTGTTGTACAATTTTAAGTGTGTTTGAAAAAGAAAATGATAAAAATGAGAATGTAGTAGCCTATAATTGTGCTTTATCAAGGAAGGTGAAAATAGCATTTTAAACTTACCCCTTCAGTTCTCTTAAAGATTATTACATAAACAAGCGAGAATGATGGCTACGGTCTTCCTGATTCGTTCGTTTGCTACTTGAGTGTTGTAATTGACTGTTGTATCAATATCTGGCGAAACCAGAGCAGTTAGGCTTGACTATGAACAGCTGTCTTCCAAGGCAACAGATTCTCTTGTGGTGGCACTGATGAAAACTGTTCCACACAGGTAAAACAGCAATTGAGGAATTGGCGAAACCAGGGCAGTTAGGCTTGACTATGAACAGCTGTCTTCCAAGGCAACAGATTCTCTTGTGGTGGCACTGATGAAAACTGTTCCACACAGGTAAAACAGCAATTGAGGAATTGGCGAAACCAGGGCAGTTAGGCTTGACTATGAACAGCTGTCTTCCAAGGCAACAGATTCTCTTGTGGTGGCACTGATGAAAACAGTTCGCCACAGGTAAAACAGCAATTGAGGAATTGGCGAATTCAGGGCAGTTAGGCTTGACTATGAACAGCTGTCTTCCAAGGCAACAGATTCTCTTGTGGTGGCACTGATGAAAACAGTTCCACACAGGTAAAACAGCAATTGAGGAATTGGCGATACCAGGGCAGCTAGGCTTGACTATGAACAGCTGTCTTCCAAGGCAACAGATTCTCTTGTGGTGGCACTGATGAAAACAGTTCCACACAGGTAAAACAGCAATTGAGGAATTGGCGAAACCAGGGCAGTTAGGCTTGACTATGAACAGCTGTCTTCCAAGGCAACAGATTCTCTTGTGGTGGCACTGATGAAAACTGTTCCACACAGGTAAAACAGCGATTGAGGAATTGGCGAAACCAGGGCAGTTAGGCTTGACTATGAACAGCTGTCTTCCAAGGCAACAGATTCTCTTGTGGTGGCACTGATGAAAACAGTTCCCCACAGGTAAAACAGCAATTGAGGAATTGGCGAAACCAGGGCAGTTAGGCTTGACTATGAACAGCTGTCTTCCAAGGCAACAGATTCTCTTGTGGTGGCACTGATGAAAACAGTTCCCCACAGGTAAAACAGCAATTGAGGAATTGGCGAAACCAGGGCAGTTAGGCTTGACTATGAACAGCTGTCTTCCAAGGCAACAGATTCTCTTGTGGTGGCACTGATGAAAACAGTTCCCCACAGGTAAAACAGCAATTGAGGAATTGGCGAAACCAGGGCAGTTAGGCTTGACTATGAACAGCTGTCTTCCAAGGCAACAGATTCTCTTGTGGTGGCACTGATGAAAACTGTTCCACACAGGTAAAACAGCAATTGAGGAATTGGCGAAACCAGGGCAGTTAGGCTTGACTATGAACAGCTGTCTTCCAAGGCAACAGATTCTCTTGTGGTGGCACTGATGAAAACAGTTCCCCACAGGTAAAACAGCAATTGAGGAATTGGCGAAACCAGGGCAGTTAGGCTTGACTATGAACAGCTGTCTTCCAAGGCAACAGATTCTCTTGTGGTGGCACTGATGAAAACAGTTCCCCACAGGTAAAACAGCAATTGAGGAATTGGCGAAACCAGGGCAGTTAGGCTTGACTATGAACAGCTGTCTTCCAAGGCAACAGATTCTCTTGTGGTGGCACTGATGAAAACAGTTCCCCACAGGTAAAACAGCAATTGAGGAATTGGCGAAACCAGGGCAGTGAGGCTTGACTATGAACAGCTGTCTTCCAAGGCAACAGATTCTCTTGTGGTGGCACTGATGAAAACGGTTCCCCACAGGTAAAACAGCAATTGAGGAATTGGCGAAACCAGGGCAGTTAGGCTTGACTATGAACAGCTGTCTTCCAAGGCAACAGATTCTCTTGTGGTGGCACTGATGAAAACTGTTCCACACAGGTAAAACAGCAAGTGAGGAATTGGCGAAACCAGGGCAGTTAGACATTACTGTCTTTTTCTTGAATGGAATACTGTTGCCATATTCAGAAACTACAGGATTTAAGCTTGACAATGATATATAACATGATAGGGTTCCGTAAACATGAAAAATAATTGCAGGTGTCACAAAATCATGGAATGACCCTGTACGGTTTCATGTTGGCTGTCTGAATTATTCCATTCAGCTTAGGGCCATAAGGAAGAATGCTCCATGTAGGAACAGGACACAGTTATGTACAGGTCCTTTGTCTGTGGTTCGCAGTATACAAGGTCTGTTGATTATTTCCCATCAATGTGACAAGAATTAACTTCATGAAGTTGAGTAACTTTGTTACTGGTTAGCCAAATTTAGAAATTTCAAACGTATGCTCATATGATGTTTACAGGATGTGCATAATTATAGCCCAGTAAACAAAGGATTTTTTTCAGAAATACTTAGGGGAAAGGTGAAGTTTGGTGTATTGTTAGACCATCATAAGAGATGTATTTTCCCAAAGATGCCCCTCCCCCATATGCTCCCCTGACTGAATATTCAATGTGCAGTGTATTAGAAAAACATCCATATATCTGAAAGAAGTGGACATATCGGGACATTCTTTTTTCAATTTGTGCCAACAATACTCGATAAATTTGGTCCTCTCATGTTTTAAATATTTCCAATGAAAATAAAATGTTAATTTTAAACTTACTTTTCTTCTTTTTGGCACTGTATTTTTGTTACTAATGATATTGGAAAATTATCTTTAATTTGATACCCCTGTTGACAAGCTTGGTACTAAAATTTGCCCTGTAGGGAGTCAAGTTTGAACATGCATGCATGCTTTCACTTGCTACGTGCGCTCCCCTACTCTTGCTACATTCCCCAAAAATGTGCACATTTAAACAATATTTTGTAACATTTTAAAGTAGCCAATGTGCTGTAGATGGATAGAATACAGTCTTATTTTGAAATGACCTGTATTCATACATTTGCATTAGTTAATAACCTGTTTTCGCAGCACGAAATAGTCTCTCTGAAGATTGCCTCGGTGGTTTTCTTCACATTTGTGTCTGGTGTAACTCTCCTGTAGTGTTTCTTCAGTTGCTCCGTGTTGATGTACCTGTCAGAATTTACTGTTTCACCTTGGGCCAAAACATCAACAACGACGTTCAAACACATCAGGGTTATTTGAAGTGGAGGGACGATCACACAGTTCAACTTCATCACCTTCTGTGGACTTAATCCTCTTCATCCATCGCCCAACGGTACTCCTGTCCACTGCAGATGTTCCATAGACAGCACACAACCGTTTGTGAATATTCACCACAGTTTCGTTCTTGGCCGCCAATAATTCAATTACCGCTCTCTGTAATGAGTGTCAAACAGACCTGCCATCTTTACTCACCACTACACTGCTACCGCGTATCGGTCGAACGTGAAACTCTGCATACAAACTAAGGAAGCATCACAGTCTGACTCAGGAACAAGACACTTCGATATCTTTAACCTCTATTGAGAAAAAAATGTGGGGCATTACTTTTTGAGCATCCCTCATACATAAAAAACTTCAAAATCTATCAATTAAAAAAAGATCTAATTTTTCAAGGCGGTGTAGTCTGTCAAAGGCCTTGAATGCTGTTTTAGAGTTTATAAAAATCAATTTTGGCAAGTAGGTGTTAGACTTATTATATTTTGAGTAATAATGAATTTATTAGTGGCCAATGGTTATTTATTTGCTAATGTAAAGAGTTAGTCACTACACCTCAGTATAGCCTTGCACTGTCTCAAAGATAAACCTAGGTGTTACTGCTTGCTGTAGGGTGTTATAATCTAAATTTCATTAGAAACCAAAAGTGGTCGGTCGGTCATTCCATGCCAAACCATCCAAGGGTGGTTGCATGACCATTTTAGAAAAAATTCATTTTTAGTACATAGGTTTGTACATGTTTCTAGATATCAAAACCAATGTTAAAAAAAAAATATTGTCTTTAGTTCTCCTGGGGCAGCCATTTTTCCAACATGCCGCATGGCTTTTTTTTGCTCATGTAGCAGTATACAGAAACCTTAATATCTCAAAAACCATTAAAGCTAGAGACCTGAAACAAAATTCATTTTGTAGCTAATGAAGTATACTTCCTATGATATTCAGGTATGCTTTGCTTGAAATTGCATCGTAAGTACAAAAATTATGGTGGAAAATGGGGTAACAATAGTTTAAAAATTGCATTTTTAACCCTGATTTCTTTAATGAAGGGGTTTAGTCTAAGGCTTGATTTTTTTTTCATGTGTAGACCTACGTACAGGGTGTCTGTAAATAAAATATCAGTGCTTAGAAATGCACCCCTTTTTTATATCATGGGCTCAAACATGGCCGTTCATTGAATTTTGACAGTTTTCGGGGTTAAATATCTCAGATGGGTCACTTTAAAAATTCTGAAATTTGGCACAAAGGAAGCCCTTCATGAACCTTACTCACAGTAAAAATCTCAACTTTTAGATTCAACTCGTTTTGGTCAATATGAGGTAACATATGTCACCTAATTTCTGACATTGCAAAGTAAGGTTAAACTACATTCCATACTTACAATAATGAAGTCTTTTCTTTCTATTTTT
Source organism: Lepisma saccharinum (assembly GCF_977018435.1). Classification (NCBI taxonomy): domain Eukaryota; kingdom Metazoa; phylum Arthropoda; class Insecta; order Zygentoma; family Lepismatidae; genus Lepisma; species Lepisma saccharinum. The sequence continues at coordinate 11,779,250 of NC_139229.1, forward strand.
TTAAATTAGGGTTAAATAAAGGCTCAGAAACAATAGTAACATAAGGTTTTAATACTTGACTTACCATAAATTGAAATTAGAAGGTATGACAATTGAAAATCTGCGAAATTTCACTGCAAAAGGTTTGATTTATTAGGTACCCACGACCAGTTGGTGTTGTCAGCTCCAGTTTCCTATTCATTCTCTTTGTTAAATCAGGCAGGATTCTTTGTTCTTCCACTAAGTTCCTAAGTAATTATCAGAAACCTTCTGTTCTTCACATATTTTTTCTTGGCCAAGTGGTAGCGATCAAACTGATGATTCTGACCTTTTCAACATTAGTTTTTTGCTCGTTTACATTTTTCTTCTTATAATTTCAATTATATGATTGTACTGGCCATGCAAAGGATTGTCACACTTGCTTTCCTTTTCTTCAGTTTTAATGCTTAGTGAAAAGCAACTTTCCAGTTTCCTTTGCACTCCTTGTAGGATTTGAATAGTTTTTCGAGCAAGATCACTTTATTGTTTTTCTGCAATCAGCCTCCTCAGTTTTGAAACAGGAGATGCATAAAATACAGAACAGACTTCATGCATTTCCTTTAGTTTTCCTTGGCTTGGCACAAAGACATGATTTCAATTCTGGCATTTAAGTGAGTCACTTTCTCCACATATGAAACTTTTACTCCCAACATATCAGGCATATTGATTTAACTGGTATAAGGCTTTCTTGACACTTTTTTTACCTTACCTTACTTAACCTTTTCTTTAAGTGGTACTTCTTAAGATCACAACATACTTTACCATATAAAAAGCTATATTTAATGGTATTTGCATATTGTCTCTAAGCCATACACCTGTAGTCTTGACCTAAGAAGTGTTATCATTTTCACTGACTTTGTTAAGATTAGTTAGGTCTTTGGGAACCTTACCACATGGGTATTTATGACAGTCCTCTCCAATTAAAAATATTACAGAACACTTCATTTCCTGTCACAGATAACGAACATTCACAAGTCACTACTCTCGGCACATTAGGCAAAGGAAGAATGACAGCAGAGATTGTACATGCACAGATCAATTCCAGGCTTGCCTCACATCCTATCAAAACATGTCTCTGAATCTTCTGCTGTGCATGACTCACATCTATTTCAACAAATGTCTTTTCTTGGAAGAAAAAAAAAGTGGAAAATAAAGGAATCAAAAGATAATATATTCTACCAGCTTTGACACTCCAAAATAAATATCCTACTTTCAGTGGAGTGCCCAAGGAGGGGTTTGTGGGGGTCATAACTTAATACCTTTGGCCTAGTATTTCATAAACAATTACGTCAAAGGCAGGATAATGTGGCAAAAACAGGGCTGTATACTAAGTCCCTTCGGTTGGCCACGGTGGCTCAGTCGGTAACGTGTCTGACTACCATGCTAAAGGTCCCGGGTTCGATCCCCGGCCGGTTCAAATCCGGGAACTTTTCTAATGATGGAAGCGGCCCCGGTGCCCACCCAGCATCGAATAACATGGGTTCCTGTCTGAAACCCTGGGGGGGTAAAGGCGGTCAGGGGCGTGATGCTGATTACATCACCCCCACTCACGACCGGATCAAGAAAGTGTGGGGCGTTACCCCCACACCCCCTATACACCTTCATGGCGTGGTGCTAAGCACAGGGGAGCACTTTACCGTTACCTTTTTTTTACCTCCCCTCCCTTTCAAAATTCCTGGACATGCCACTGCCTATGCCAATGCCTAACTGCATGCCACTGCTGCATGTACTGCTACATTGATAAAAATATGGGGGAAGCTCAGTTTTGGAGCTGGAACTGGTCGTGGGTACCTAATAAATCAAACCTTTTGCAATGAAATTTCGCAGATTTTCAATTGTCATACCTTCTAATTTCAATTTATGGTAAGTCAAGTATTAAAACCTTAGGTTACTATATTTTCTGAGCCTTTATTTAACCCTAATTTAAAAAATAGAAAGAAAAGACTTCATTATTGTAAGTATGGAATGTAGTTTAACCTTACTTTGCAATGTCAGAAATTAGGTGACATATGTTACCTCATGTTGACCAAGACTAGTTGAATCTAAAAGTTGAGATTTTTCCTGTGAATTAGGTTCATGAAGGGCTTCCTATGTGCCAAATTTCAGAATTTTTAAAAGTGACCCATCTGAGATATTTAACCCCGAAAACTCAAAATTCAATGAACGGCCATGTTTGAGCCCATGATATAAAAAAGGGGTGCATTTCTAAGCACTGATATTTTATTTACAGACACCCTGTAGGTAGGTCTACACATGAAAAAAAAATTCAAGCCTTAGACTAAACCCCTTCATTAAAAAAGTCGGGTTTAAAAATACAATTTTTTAACTATTGTTACCCCATTTTCCCCCATAATTTTTAGTACTTACGATGCAATTTCAAGCAAAACATACCTGAATATCATAGGAAGTATACTTCATTAGCTACAAAATGAATTTTGTTTCAGGTCTCTAGCTTTAATGGTTTTTGAGATATTAAGGTTTCTGTATACTGCTACATGAGCAAAAAAAAGCCATGCGCCATGTTGGAAAAATGGCTGCCCCAGGAGAACTAAAGACAATATTTTTTTTTTGAACATTGGTTTTGATATCTAGAAACATGTACAAACGTATGTACTAGAAATGAAATTTTCTAAAATGGTCATGCAACCATTTATTAAAAAATTGGTTGATTTGACATGGAATGACCCGAAGTAAGTTGTAGCTCTCCCAAAAGCAACCTTCTACACTTGCTGAAAGCTACTCAGTATCTGCAAACTTAAAAAATTTTCAGCACAGACACACACACATGTTCATCTCCTCATCAGATGGAATTGCAGAATCTTCTTATTGTGCAAAACCTGTTGAAGTAAATGAAACTATTGGGAATCAATTGAAGCACTACCTAAAAAACCGAATGAATGATCTAATAGTTGCTTGCACGGCATGAATATTCTGTATATCTGTAATTGATGTGTTTCAATTGAGAACAAAGCAATATCAGATGCGTGAAAAAGGGATGGTAAAAAAAGAGAGGTTGAACAAGAACTTGAGGTGGTCATCACCGTAAGATCTTGGGGGACTTAAAGCATACACCTGAACAAGATGATGTAGATTACAGTGCATGAAGTGACCCAAAAGATAAATCATTCTTTGTCCAGTGATATCTTTACAAGTCTTCATGCCCAAAGGGTAGAACGATACAGGATGCCTGAATTTTCAAAATCAGTACCAAACATTATTTTGTTTCAGTATTTAGAGTTCGCGTAAGGAAATTTCCATTGCATTTTTTTTAATAGCGAGTAAAATATGTGTTTTCTGTATCATATGTATCCTTAAATCAGAATAAAAAACATGCCATTATATATTTTTTCACTGTTACTAGCAGAATTTTAAATTTTTTTGTGGCAATATGGTAAGAGTCAGCCATATATTAGAATGTATAGTGTAGGTTATTATTCATGCTGTTACAAATTGTCTTCTTTAGGAAGAATTAGTTACTTTTAATTCAGTTTTGTATTATTTAATAAATTAAATTTTTCTTGATCATATTTCAAAATGTGTAGTTTTATCTTATTCTAATAGTAGTTTCTTGGCCAGGGCTCGAAATATCTCAGTCGCCTCATCGCCATGCCGACTGTGATGTTTTGCTGTAATATTTTCATTAGCCATAATTTATCTTTTCCTGGTGCCTGATTTTCAGAGCTGGCAACTGGCTGTGAAAAAGATCTTTCGAGCACTGTTCTTGGCCTTTTTATATCGTATTTGCCACAAAGGAAAGGAAGAAAAAAAGCTTTGCTTCTGAGAAAAGAGGGACTTGCAACTGAATTATAGGATAGTTTTTTTTACCCCTGTTCATGATATGCTGATAATTTTCTTTATTCCTTTCAGGTATCTGGAATTGCAGTCCTGACAGTGGGAGCAATAATCCAGAGTGCTTACTATGATTACACACACTTCTTGGACGACCGAGTATTTTCGGCTCCTCTATTGCTAATTATTGTCGGTGCGATCGTATTTGTGGTAGCATTCTTTGGTTGCTGTGGTGCCATGAAAGAGAACCATTGCATGATAATCACGGTAAGTATTTTTAACCATTTAACACTTAAATATTAATCTTGCTTCCACATATCTTATTCAGGGTGTCAACCAGTCTGAAAAACATGGAAATCTGCTGTTTTTCTGGGAAAAACCAATATTTTTGTGGTGCTAAAAGTAGGTTCTTGAACAAAGAAAAGCACAAGGAGGAAATTTAAATTTATTATGGACAAATTATATTACAGTTTGATATACTGAGTATTACTGACAGTTACAGTAGAAATTGCACATTGAATACTCTAAGATAGGGGCCATGTTTTGAACTATTTTCAACTAGAAATCTATTGCAGTACATGGCTATTGGCATGTACCACTTTCTTGTTGCAATTTTTGGGTTGTGTTTGCTTGATATATTAATACATATATTTTAAAATTTTGCTATAATTATGTATTATTTATGTTGTAATTGTTATTTTGTTAAATAATATTCTTTGTTTATCATTAGTCAATACGTGGCAAGACAAGCAAGCCTTTAGGGGGCCCTCAGCCATTGACATAGTAGAGGGTTGGTTCGTATACGCATATGTAAAAAATAAATGTAATTACTCAGGGGTAGTGCTGATCACATCACCACCAAAATGACAGTTTGAGAATATGCAGGTTCCTGTCCCCCACATCCCCTAAATGTGCCTTCATGGCAGGGTGCTATGTGCAGGGAGAACTTTACCTTTGCAATGTATCATTTATGTGATTCATACTTAAATGAATAATAATAATACATTAATAAAAACAATAATTTCATAATTAGGTTTAACTTATTTTTCAGTTTTTGAGTCAAAACATTATAGTCAGGTTTGTGTGCTGAATATAGAAATGACAAGCAGGGTCCTTGTTTTTAAAAAAAATCATGCTCTTCATTTCAATATTGCCTAGAAGTTCAAGAATCTTAGGTACCAAGTGCTTGTCTCGTACTACTTTTCAATAATCTTGTTCCTTTGGATACTAATTGTTCTTTCTTCAGTTTTCAGTGCTGTTGGTGTTGATCTTTGTCCTGGAACTGGCTGGCGGAATTGCTGGGTACGTGCTGCGAGACGACGTGAAGGAGATGCTGGAGACCAAGATGAATCAAACCATGTATGCTTACGGAAATGGAACAGACAGCAAGAAATCATGGGATGTCTTGCAGCACGATGTGAGTTCTAAAGAATCTTGGATCATTTACAAAGGAGAGTCAAATGAAAACCTTAAATTATTTTTGTTTCTTATCTAGTACACTTTTGTATGTAGGGTTCCACAAGTTAGCCGAGTTTTAGCACAGACCTATTGCTGATCTACATATATTTTCAATTTTGAGTTAGTGCCTGTGTACCTCAAGAGAAATAAGTATTTGGGGTCCACTTGCAGTTACTGCGAAGGCCTTTCCACCTATCTGCCTGTGACCAAGCCCCTCTTGGATGAATGAATAAAGTAACACAGCTAAGGAATACAAAAATGAATAAAAATTACTAGTATATTACACAAAAGCACAATTTGTACGACAACAAAGTACCACCACTTGTGGCCAGGCTGCGCTCGCACACACACACACACACACACAAAGACACTGAATTCAGTTCTATTACGTCATTCATATGACACATACTTCACGTGGTAGGCCCTCACTGCCATCTAGCGAGCAACTCTAATCACACTACAAAACTGAACAAAAAGAGATTAAATTTTCATTTGCCGAGAAATTTCTGTAAGTTTTAGACTGACAGAGAGCAAGGAAACACTCCTATTCACTGGTGCAAGTGTGTAAAGGAGGCATCATATTTAATATGACAAAGAATGCCATTTTGAAGCTCGCTGATCAGTGTTGCAGTCATGAGAGTGTCTTATAAATTAATAGTAGATACCTCATGTAAATTTCAGCTGTATACAGTCTGTCCTGTAATTTTGGTCAGACTTTTAAGGTTTTCATTTGACTAATGTAATGTAACTTTGGACAATTTTCACTCGAAACGCAAATTTAAAATGTTTCACAATACTGTTATGGTAAGCCACAAGGCAAATGTTCAGTTATTTTATCATCCTTCAGTTTCCTGCCTCTGGGTGGGTCGGCATAGAAGTCAAGCCTCTCCATTTTTTCCTAGTCTTCCACTACTCCTCTCTTTACACGGTGTTCCAATCTTGTAGTCTTCTCCTAACACTCTCCGCTATCTCCTCTTTACACCCACATCTTGTACTTGGTCTTATTCCCACTCATTGTGCATTGTAAGCTCTTACTGGTAGTCTTTCTGCATCCATCCTCTTCGTGTGTCCGAACAATCTCATCTGTACCTGATCTATCCTGTCCTGAAGCTTCACCATCCCCACTGTTTGTCAGATCTCCTCATTCTATCTCTTCTACTCTTCCCCAATATACTCCTCCTCCACTGCCTGATCTTTTGTCGCTCTCTTGTCACTGTTCAAGTCTTAGCTCCATACGTAATTATTGACACATAGTATGTGTTGTATATTACCTTCTTGCATTTCATAGGTACATCCCTGTTCCATATCAATCTTCGAATGCTTTGATGTAGTCCACCACCCATTTGTCCTCTTCTCTTTACCTCATCTATTCTTCCATTTCTATCAACTATGCTTCCTAGTTCAAAGTTCTTTTATATTATTTGCAATTAACCAGTCTACAGTCCATGCATGCTACATTAAAAGGTGCCAAAACGAGGGGGGCAAAGACATTTCCCTTTGTATGTAAGATGTAGCATAGTGCGGGGGCAAAAGTGGTGAAAATTTGGGGGCAACTGCCCCCTTAATCGCCTGCACTGTAGAAAAGGGAAGCAAGCATATCGCTATCAGACAACAGTTATGAGCATTTGCCTACCATCTAGTGGCAGTATGAGGAAGTACGATGTCCAAGCATTACTCAGGATTGCTAACTTCGTAAATGTACGGCAAATGACCATTGAAGTAAATTTTTGAATTCAACTCCGTATATATATGTGATCCGCACACTAGAGAAGTTTGTGAACTCCGTGTGTGTGTGTGTGTGTGTGTGTGTGTGTATATAATACATACATATACAGGGTGATTGGTAATTCGACCTATTCCTGGAAAGTGGTGATACTAGAGCACATTTGCAACAAATTTGACCCTATGCACCAGGGGTTGGAAATCAATGGGTTTCGAGTTATTAGAGTTTGTAGATTTTCGTGACCTATTCAGACTTGCGACCAAAAAACTACTACACCCTGGGCACTCAATCGACATGTTGCTAACAGGTGACGAATGAGTGACTACTGGAAAAAAAATCCATGCCCAAAATTCCCATACCCACTGAAAGAAAGAGTAATTGGAGCACATGCCATGAAGAAATTTGGGAATTTTTGTTTAAATCGAAGAGGATTACTCAAAAAAATGGTAACACACTTAGTGTAAAAATTACGGAAAAAACTTCCTCGTTTCATAAGCTCTCCAAAAATATACAAATGTTGTCAACTAGCACACGGGTTGGGGGAAAAATCTGAATATGAAGTGGAGAAGCCACGTTGTAGACCTCTTTGTCGGTTGTGAGAAATAAAGGAACAAAAATGAGTGAAATAATAATGTTATTTACCATTCTCATGATTCCAGGTTGTCCGAATTAACTGTTACGAAAACTACAAATCCTGTTCAAATTGCCTCCCCCGGTTACATATGCAAGCACACAACCTGCGGCATACTTCAGACACAAGTCACTCGCGTTGACACTCAGTCTCATGTATTGGGTGGCTGTCACAATTCTCTCTCTCAACTCCTCTTGGGAATACACTGGTGTACTGTAGACTAACTCTTTCATGTGACCCCAAATGTGAAAGTCACATGGCTTCAAATCCGTACTCCTCACCGGTCAGGGGGTCGGGCTGCCTCAACCAATCCATCACATGGGATAATTTTCGTCCAGCCACTGTCGCACACCCCAGAAATAGTGGGCTGGGTAGCCATTGGTAAATCATACCCCTTTTTGTGGCGAGCGGCACATCCTCCAGCAGTGTCGTCAATTCTTTCCTTAGTTTTCGTAGGTAATGCCGTTTAGGTTTTGTGGAAGATAGAATGGCCCGATCACATGATTGTGGATGATTCCCATTTAGCGAGAATTTTCTCTGGTGAGCCTTTTCGTTAGATTTTCTGGGGTTATGACCCTTAGGGGACCAAAAATGCGCATTATGAAAACGTATTACCATCGCGGTCGAATTTGGATTCATCGACCACAGAATTCTTGTCAGATGGGGGTCTACAACACACCTCCGCTTTATATTCAAATTTTTTTCCCAACCCGTGTGCCAGTTGACAACATTTGTATATTTTTGGAGAGCTTATGAAACTAGGAAGTTTTTTCCGTAATTTTTTCGGTAAGTGTGTTACCATTTTTTTTAGTAATCCTCTTCGATTTAAACGATAATTTCCAAATTTCTTCATGATGTGTGCTCCAATGACTGTTTCTTTCTGTGGGTATGGTAATTTTGGGCATGAATTTTTTCCCCAGTAGTCACTCAATCGTCAGCTGTTAGCAACATGTCGATTGTGCCCAGGGTGTAGTAGTTTTTTTCACAATTAGTAGTTTTTTGGTTGCAAGTCTGAATATGTCACGAAAATCTGGTGCATAGGGTCAAATTTGTTGCAAATGTGCTCTAGTATTACCACTTTCCATGAATAGGTGGAATTACCAATCACTCTGTATGTATATGTATGTGTGTGTGTGTGTGTGTGTGTGTAATAAGGTAAAAGGAAACACTCACCGGACAGTAGGAAAATTCAAAATTTTCGCTAATTTATAGCATCATCGGTGTGAGAAGAAACAGAAGACGGAACCTTGAATTGAATTTTCCTACTGTCCGGTGAGTGTTTCCTTTTACCTTATTTGAATTTTACTTAGCCCTTTTGGCCCTCCTTGCTTTTATCCATTATATATATATATAATGAGTGTGTGTGTGATTAGCACTCTAAGTACTTATTTTAAACTTGGATTGTTTCATGATGGATGTGGTAAACTTGGTTTAAAATTACTTATGTGAAATTTTCTAAATTTCACTAAGTAAATGAGATTGTTTGTTTCATTAAATTCAAATAAAGTAATTTTTAGGATTCTGAAAAGTGTAACACTCTTTATAGCATTTTACCCCTATAATTGAAGACTTGAATCACAATTTTGTGTGTAAACAGTTCACAGATTCATGTTAATTGATGATGAAACCTAAAATAAACTTGTTGAGCTGTACCTGTGTTGATTTTGCATCATTAATTTCTCTATAAATAGTGAATGATTTACTTGCAAGTATCTGATCCATCATATGTGGTTTTACTGCATAATTGACGTGTGGCAATTAATATTTCAGTTGAAATGCTGTGGAATTGATGGCCCCAGAGACTGGGAGCGTGTGTTTCAAAATGAAACTCTACCTGGTTCCTGCTGCCTGAATGACATTGAGCATTCATGCTCTTATTCGAAGAATGCCACAGTTGTGTATCAGACAGGATGTTTGGCTGAGTTTCAGGATTTCATTGAAAGCAATGCATTGAAGATTGGTGGTGTTGGAATTGGTATTGCATTTATCCAGGTATGTTAAAGTAGTAGTTACGTAGCATTGAGCTCAAATAGTTGAATGTGATCGATGTTTTCCAAAAGGGCACCCACCTTTTCACTTATCTTCAGGCGAGTGTGTGAAAGTTATAAAAGTTTCTCGCAAACATGAGACAAACAAACTTGCTTGTACATGTGCAAAAGCTCCTTGCTAAGAAAATCTCTGCAAAGAATCCCCCACAAGTCCCTAAGGTTCAAGTAAACATACCTCTAGGAATATTTGTTTCTGCCACTGATAATATAGGGTGTTTCAAAATGATTTGAATGGTTTCAACTTGTATTTTATTCATAAATTGTCAAAATAAGATTCACACATATGTAATATACTGTTAAAGTTTAAGTGCCAATGGTTATTGCGAACTTAACTCCAAATGCTCAATAGGATCACCCTTCGTCACTCTGTACACGTCAGTACGGTAATCTAGCTCCATTCAGACATGTTTCAGTATAGCAGCACTAATGCAATAGAGTTCTTTGAAATTGTTTTATGAAACTGACGTTGCACAATCACGACTGACCCTACTCTCTCAAAATGTTTTCTCCTCGCCACTGGCAGCCATTTAAAAAAAAAAAAAAAAAAAAAAAACTTAAGGATGTGTTCGAATATATTTCAGTGGATATTCTATCTGTGGATCCGTAATTGTTTGGTATTGCTCACGGAACTTGTTTTTATCATTCAGATCATTTTGAAACACTGTATATGTGATCTGATGGTTTTTGTTCTTAACCAGCAGGGTTCAAATTCACTGCAGATTGGTGATGGGGCGAAGGGACACCCACACTGTACCAAGTGTTTCAGAAATAATTGAGGGGTTACAAAAATTTACTGCAAGTAAACTATTGAACTTAACGTTACTGCAGCCAGTCCAGAATGATCGAGGAATGTAAACAGTTTGTGCGTGTATGCTTTGTTAAGCTAAGAGTTCGTATGTCTGCCACTAGGTGCCACTCAATGTTTTGTCCCCAAGATCACCGGACCTTACACTGTGACTTCTTTTTGTGGGGTTTCATCAAAGACAGGGTATTTGTCTCGCAGATGCCATGGGATATTGCAGCCTTAAAGGAGCATCTCATCGCAACGATAGACACTGTCAACAGGCCGATGTTGATGTGTGTCGTGTCACCCATGGTGCACACATTGAACACTTGTAGGGGGGGGGAACTTTGCATTCCTAGTTTGTCGCTGGACAGGTTTCATTAACATAAGTTCAATACTTGCAATAAATTTTTGTAACCCCTCAGTTATTTCTGAAATGCATGATGTATATATATGACTTGGGGAAAGGGCAAAATAAAGACATTGAGAAGATAATAGTTCTCTACATGAAATTCGCATGTAAACGCATTACATACTTTGCGACAGCTGATGAAAGGCAGTGAGATATGGAGAAGAAATAACAAGGCTGACTAATGTCTGTGGTCCCGGGGATTGCAGAGTTGTGTCCTTGGAGATGAGACTATTTTTGGTTCGTTCTTTGTTGGGTTTTTTTCAATGTTATTACACAAAGTATATTAGAGTTCAAAAATTGTTGTTTATCTTTTGCTCTTTTGCTGTTAGAACAAAAACCGTTCCCCCCTGGAAAAGTTTGGTGGAGGAGATATTTTAGGACGATTATAGGTGGAGGAATTCCCCCTGGGATTTCACACCCTGCCTACCAGAAATAAAGAATGAACAATCAGATTCCACGTGATTACTTGTAAAAGTTTCTTGATTATAGATATTTTGTGTGAAAAAAAATAACATTTATATTAGTCTGTTGCATTATAAAATGGTCTGGAAAACATTTTCAATTATGTGGAAAAGTCTAGGAGTTTGGTTTAGCAAATTGAGTGTACGGAGTATGTGTGGTTTTCTGAATGTCTAGGGAGATTTCACACTGTAGTGGTCATGTGTAGAGGCACATATTTTTGGTAAATAAAAAAGCAAAATTTTGGTACAAAAACTGAGTCAAATTTCGGGTTCAAAGGTATGTAAATTGACATTTTGGTGTAGTAACTGCATTTATTACATAAAATAAACATACCTCTTCTAATAGCACATTTATGTAGTTACCAGAGTATCTAGTTTATTCCTGTATAAATGGGTCCATTTTTACTTCTCTGATATTTACAGCAGAATTAATAAATTTTCAGTGAATTGCATAACTCTCAGGATAATTTAAACTTCAGTAAGTGAACTCTAAATTTCATATTTAAGAAAAATTAACTTTATAGTGTGTTATTTCACATTTTGTGTGAATAGTGCAGAATCCTTTGTTCAGTTGGTGAAATCCAGAAGTGACACGTGTTGCTTGGGTGTGAAATCTCCCATTACATGCATGACAACAACAACCAATATATGCCTATCGTTGGTTCTTTTGTATCCAATACTTATTTTAAGCAACATTTGTTGACATCTTTTGTGTACTAAACAAGTTTTTTTTTCTTTCTGCAGCTTGTCGGAGTTATATTTGCGTGCTGCCTTGCAAAGTCAATTAGAAAGGAATACGAGACTGTTTAAGTGTGAAATATCCATTGCTTCAAATCAAGAAATTAAAGGATCTTAGTGCAGCAGACTTTTTTAAAAATTTCAATACTTCAAGAATCTACGACAAAGGAAGAATAGTTCTGTTAATTAGAAATATGGAACATTGAGAAATGAAAAAAAAGTGCATCACATTAAGAACAGCATAAGTTTGTGGTGTTTTCAAGTTTGAAACACATAATGAGCGTTCTTTCACTCATATTTTAGGAATCTGTTTGCTGTTGTATTATTTTATCCAAGTGCAAGAAAGGGAGCGAAGAGGAGTATGATGATCTTTTTTCACTGTTCAGATCTGATGTTGGGAAAAGGTTTTTTGAAATAAAAAAAAATGGTGTTGTATATTGTACTTAAGACAGATTGCCCCATCTCAAAACAAATGCATCCATGTATTCATTCCTTCAGCAGCTGTTTATATGTACAACATAATGGATGTACTGTTTCAATATTATGAAAGTATCGTTAAAGAAAAAAGTAGCACTATTATGTAATTAATGGTATTTCTGGATTTATGGAAGTGTGTGTTGCCTTCAACCTTTACGCATGTGTAGACTTTTATGTCTTGGTGAGCAGTTTATTCAAGTTGCATGTCAATCAAAACAGTAAGTTGCTTAGCCATGATGTAACTGATAATATCTACTTTTGGAAATGTATGAAATAAACTCCATACCAAAATATGGTGGAAGCTATGGTCCAGGTTATGCCGATACGTTGTGAAATTCGAACACCTCGTTCTGAGTTTTAAAACAAGTTGATTTAGTTTTATGCTCCTGTCGTGTAAATATTTCATTTTTTTTATCATGCTTCCAATGTGTATTTTAAGAGATTTCACACTGAAATGATAAGCAACAAGCGACATGTGCCACTTGATAGCAGGTCAATCGGTTGCATCATTTTGGACCATGCAGGCATCTCACTTTGGTGTGAAATGTCAGTGCGTTTCACTACTGGGATATATTCCGACAAGAAGTACGAAGGAATACATTAGTAAAAGATTATGGCTCGGCCAAAAAGGAGATTTGAATTTGTAATATATTTTTCAATATGAATCTGAAACTACATAATAGTGCTACTTGTTATGTACATAACACTGTATGGCACAGATTTCTCTATCAAGTTAGTGTGTGATAGCGTGCCAGTATCTTGATACATTATTTACTCAGATGTTTTCTGGAAAAAAAAAGTTGTTTTCTTGTACGGTAACTAAGTTCAAATATTTTTTAACGTTTTGTGCATACTGCCACAAGAAACCGTTCACCTAATAGTACTTTCAAGGTCAGCTATTATGGTTAATTCTTTTCAACTTGGAAATTTGTGACAGTATGCTTTGTAAGTTACATATTTATTATATATTATGTGTACAGTAAAGTTGTGCTATTCTTGGTAATTTTGAGATTTAAATAAAATCTTGTTTTTTGATAATTTGTAGATTTTGTATGTAGAATGGGATCAACACCACTTGGAATATTGTTAATGGGTAAAATTGCTGTTAATTTTAGATTATTTCTATAAATTGACACACAATAACAGTTGCAACAATTTTGCGTATTTGTGTTTTTTACGTTATGGTTTCAATTGTATGATTAATCCAAATCGCTGGATCATTTTACATAATTTCCCAGATGGAAAAAAATCTTCTTTGGCATACGTCGTTGCCTTGTAATCAAGGGGTCCCAGGTTTGATACCCGGTGGAGGCATACAGTGGTTCGGATCCCACTTTAAACTGTAGGTCCAGTCCCAATTCGCTTTACTGTGCATAAAGTGGACTTAAAACTCCAATCTTGTTTGGCATACAAGAAATCCCTAAATTCCATATATTGAATCTTATGTACAGGGCAGTGTTCAGAAAGTTACTTTTAAAATGGTAACTAGTTGCAGGTACTTGCTTTAAAAAAGTAAGTTACTTTCTGCTGAAAGTTATCTTGCAACCAAATTACACAAATCGATCATTAATTGTAATAAAATATTTTGTGAAGACTAACATGTATTTTGCTTATTTTACTGGTACATAATATAAGTCTTCGTATATTTATACTTACTACAAAATAGTGCTCTCCTGTGCTTTGCGCAACGCCATGAAGGTGTATGGGGGGGGGGGTGAAGTTCACACTCTTTGATCATGGTTGAAGGTGGGGGTGATGTGATCAGTACCACTCCCATGGCCGCCGTTGCCCCCCAAAGTTTCCTTCAGGTACCCACTTTATACGACGCTGGGTGGGTGCTGGAGCCGCTTAACAGGTGGGAAAAAATCCAGTTCTCTCCCACAGAGTATCGAATACGGGGTCTCTCGCATGGTAGTCAGGCGCCATAACGACTTTTTTTTTTTAAAGACTACCCCTATGCGGTAGTATATCCCCCTGTTATTCACATTTTCTCAGTTTTCTGTATTCTCATTGGGACAAATGCAAACATCCATGTCCGAACTGAACTAAAGTGTGGGACCCCTGGCATATAGTGCGTTGAGCTAACCACTCCGCCACAGAGGTCGACTGATGTACCGTGACCCATACATTTATATTTAAATAAAATTTATATTTATTATCTTTGTACTTCAAGAATGTCCATTGGAGAGGAGGGGGGGATTCTAGAAACTGTATAGAAATAGCATGATTTTATACAATCTAACATACTGATTCCTCTCATTCGCTGCTCACGTATGTGTGTCTTTGTGTCCACTAAATGGATGCAGGTTGCAGGGGTTGAACCACATTTCTATTTTATTAGTCATTTAACTTCAAAATAAGCTTTGTACGAAACATTTTTTAAAAAAATATGGGACATTTTTTTTTAGTAGTTGACGAAAAATTGTATCCTGACAAAAAAAAGAAGTTCAAGGTCACACGATTAGAACAGCTGCTGTGACTAGGCCTACAGGTTAGTGAGATATCACACACCCACTAGAAAACCTATTGAACAGCTATCACTCACGTACAATAGTACATTCCAACAAGGGAGGTCTGTTGCGCATAAAGGGTGTGTCAGAGAAATAAATTTGTTGTACAATTTTAAGTGTGTTTGAAAAAGAAAATGATAAAAATGAGAATGTAGTAGCCTATAATTGTGCTTTATCAAGGAAGGTGAAAATAGCATTTTAAACTTACCCCTTCAGTTCTCTTAAAGATTATTACATAAACAAGCGAGAATGATGGCTACGGTCTTCCTGATTCGTTCGTTTGCTACTTGAGTGTTGTAATTGACTGTTGTATCAATATCTGGCGAAACCAGAGCAGTTAGGCTTGACTATGAACAGCTGTCTTCCAAGGCAACAGATTCTCTTGTGGTGGCACTGATGAAAACTGTTCCACACAGGTAAAACAGCAATTGAGGAATTGGCGAAACCAGGGCAGTTAGGCTTGACTATGAACAGCTGTCTTCCAAGGCAACAGATTCTCTTGTGGTGGCACTGATGAAAACTGTTCCACACAGGTAAAACAGCAATTGAGGAATTGGCGAAACCAGGGCAGTTAGGCTTGACTATGAACAGCTGTCTTCCAAGGCAACAGATTCTCTTGTGGTGGCACTGATGAAAACAGTTCGCCACAGGTAAAACAGCAATTGAGGAATTGGCGAATTCAGGGCAGTTAGGCTTGACTATGAACAGCTGTCTTCCAAGGCAACAGATTCTCTTGTGGTGGCACTGATGAAAACAGTTCCACACAGGTAAAACAGCAATTGAGGAATTGGCGATACCAGGGCAGCTAGGCTTGACTATGAACAGCTGTCTTCCAAGGCAACAGATTCTCTTGTGGTGGCACTGATGAAAACAGTTCCACACAGGTAAAACAGCAATTGAGGAATTGGCGAAACCAGGGCAGTTAGGCTTGACTATGAACAGCTGTCTTCCAAGGCAACAGATTCTCTTGTGGTGGCACTGATGAAAACTGTTCCACACAGGTAAAACAGCAATTGAGGAATTGGCGAAACCAGGGCAGTTAGGCTTGACTATGAACAGCTGTCTTCCAAGGCAACAGATTCTCTTGTGGTGGCACTGATGAAAACAGTTCCCCACAGGTAAAACAGCAATTGAGGAATTGGCGAAACCAGGGCAGTTAGGCTTGACTATGAACAGCTGTCTTCCAAGGCAACAGATTCTCTTGTGGTGGCACTGATGAAAACAGTTCCCCACAGGTAAAACAGCAATTGAGGAATTGGCGAAACCAGGGCAGTTAGGCTTGACTATGAACAGCTGTCTTCCAAGGCAACAGATTCTCTTGTGGTGGCACTGATGAAAACAGTTCCCCACAGGTAAAACAGCAATTGAGGAATTGGCGAAACCAGGGCAGTTAGGCTTGACTATGAACAGCTGTCTTCCAAGGCAACAGATTCTCTTGTGGTGGCACTGATGAAAACTGTTCCACACAGGTAAAACAGCAATTGAGGAATTGGCGAAACCAGGGCAGTTAGGCTTGACTATGAACAGCTGTCTTCCAAGGCAACAGATTCTCTTGTGGTGGCACTGATGAAAACAGTTCCCCACAGGTAAAACAGCAATTGAGGAATTGGCGAAACCAGGGCAGTTAGGCTTGACTATGAACAGCTGTCTTCCAAGGCAACAGATTCTCTTGTGGTGGCACTGATGAAAACAGTTCCCCACAGGTAAAACAGCAATTGAGGAATTGGCGAAACCAGGGCAGTTAGGCTTGACTATGAACAGCTGTCTTCCAAGGCAACAGATTCTCTTGTGGTGGCACTGATGAAAACAGTTCCCCACAGGTAAAACAGCAATTGAGGAATTGGCGAAACCAGGGCAGTGAGGCTTGACTATGAACAGCTGTCTTCCAAGGCAACAGATTCTCTTGTGGTGGCACTGATGAAAACGGTTCCCCACAGGTAAAACAGCAATTGAGGAATTGGCGAAACCAGGGCAGTTAGGCTTGACTATGAACAGCTGTCTTCCAAGGCAACAGATTCTCTTGTGGTGGCACTGATGAAAACTGTTCCACACAGGTAAAACAGCAAGTGAGGAATTGGCGAAACCAGGGCAGTTAGACATTACTGTCTTTTTCTTGAATGGAATACTGTTGCCATATTCAGAAACTACAGGATTTAAGCTTGACAATGATATATAACATGATAGGGTTCCGTAAACATGAAAAATAATTGCAGGTGTCACAAAATCATGGAATGACCCTGTACGGTTTCATGTTGGCTGTCTGAATTATTCCATTCAGCTTAGGGCCATAAGGAAGAATGCTCCATGTAGGAACAGGACACAGTTATGTACAGGTCCTTTGTCTGTGGTTCGCAGTATACAAGGTCTGTTGATTATTTCCCATCAATGTGACAAGAATTAACTTCATGAAGTTGAGTAACTTTGTTACTGGTTAGCCAAATTTAGAAATTTCAAACGTATGCTCATATGATGTTTACAGGATGTGCATAATTATAGCCCAGTAAACAAAGGATTTTTTTCAGAAATACTTAGGGGAAAGGTGAAGTTTGGTGTATTGTTAGACCATCATAAGAGATGTATTTTCCCAAAGATGCCCCTCCCCCATATGCTCCCCTGACTGAATATTCAATGTGCAGTGTATTAGAAAAACATCCATATATCTGAAAGAAGTGGACATATCGGGACATTCTTTTTTCAATTTGTGCCAACAATACTCGATAAATTTGGTCCTCTCATGTTTTAAATATTTCCAATGAAAATAAAATGTTAATTTTAAACTTACTTTTCTTCTTTTTGGCACTGTATTTTTGTTACTAATGATATTGGAAAATTATCTTTAATTTGATACCCCTGTTGACAAGCTTGGTACTAAAATTTGCCCTGTAGGGAGTCAAGTTTGAACATGCATGCATGCTTTCACTTGCTACGTGCGCTCCCCTACTCTTGCTACATTCCCCAAAAATGTGCACATTTAAACAATATTTTGTAACATTTTAAAGTAGCCAATGTGCTGTAGATGGATAGAATACAGTCTTATTTTGAAATGACCTGTATTCATACATTTGCATTAGTTAATAACCTGTGACTCTGACAGCCCTTGAAGGTCCTAGGCCAATCTCTGGATTGCCAGTCTCCCTCCCACAATCCTACCTAGAGGTGTCGAGGTTTTCAACCAGTAATGGGGCAACATGTGGTGAGAATGTCGAATCCCCAACAGTTATAGGAGATATGTGTCACAGTATTACCTCAGAAAAATATGACACGTCTGTCATTCTCATGTTGAACTCTACACATGATTGTTTCAAGTACTTTCTCATAGTCTAGTTACACACTGTACCTTGAATCTTTGGAGCAGCACCACACACAATGGTAGAGAAGAGAAGAAAGCAAGTGGACGGAAAAAACTGTGCATGCTGGTGCCGCAAATAGCTAGTAGCTGCAGCTGTTTCCCCTCCATGCACTCGCTGGTCAAACCCTCGCAAGTAGTTCTTGCATCGCCGGCTGTTATAATAATAATGATCGAAGACACCCAATATACAGGGTGTTTCTAAAGGTCGTTTACAACGCTTGGGAGGTGATTCCTCACACGAAAACAAGCAAAAAGTCTAAGTTCCATTTTTACGACTGAGGCTTCGTTTCCGAGATAGGAGCCTCGCAAAAGGTGACAAAGTGAACATCACACCTGACTGGGACGAATACTATCACATATAGAGAGGCGGTTCCAAGGGAATCATAAAGGAATCGTATGTGCTCAGTGCGGAAGTCACTATGAAAAGTTCACTGCACGCATGCGCAATGGAGTCCTCAAAGGAATTGAGGATTTCCAGCAAGAACAATGCATGGAAAAGGTATGTAACGCAGCAAGAAGGACCGTGACAATGAGAAATGCGTTCAAGACAACACATCCCGACCTCAAACATCAAAACATGAGCACCGAACACAAAATCCGAAAAGTTGAGCACGGTTGCATACCCCAGTTACACGCGAGGAATGAACGAATCATGTCATGTGGCATACGAGAGACACATTACTCCACCAGGAGGAGGGAAAGAAAAACACAATATCAGATGATTGCGACAACGTGTATTTTTACACGCGACAACTACGTAATATCCCCCCCACACACACACAACAAACAACAAATACTACAATGTCTTATGCACAGACAGTCCGTGTCACTGTACACCAACTGAAGATGTCACTTTCACCACACAAAGGGGGTGGGGAGCAATACCAAAAGTGTTCGCACGCGATCATTGTGACGTAAAAGAGACCAGTTTTGGAAGCGCTGCGCAGGCAAGTCTGGCTCTCCTAGTCTACGTTTGACCTTCATGACTGCTGTACCCGCGAGAGGAGCTCGAAGGGTTGGTTCTCTCCGGCAGTCGTTCCAGTCGTGTTGCAGGTGCTGGGATATGATCAGCAGTTCGCTCTAGGTTGTCATACGCATTGAAGAGTACTAGTATGTTGTATTGAAAGAAGTTGACGTGGTGGAGTGGGCAAGTCAAGTATCGCAACAATTGGTCTGTGGTGTTCGTACGGTGATACGGCCAATTTGTGCAGTGTGTCAGTGTTAAACAAAAACAATACTTTGCAGTTCCAGCTCCCTATTACACAGATGGCTGCGTTTACGACCCAGCAGCTAGCAGACATGCATCTCATGTATGGGGAGGCACGTGGTAATAGCCGTGAGGCAAGGCGTCTTAATGGAGAACGCTTTCCACGTTTACCGTCTCACACCTTCTTTCAGGTAGTGGACAGTCGACTGCGTGAAACAGGGTCAGTGTTACCACCGCGGCAAGAAGTTAGAAGACCCCGAAGTGTACGTACACATGAGTTTGCAGAAGATGTGTTAATAGCGGTCGCAGAACATCCTGGCACCAGTACGCGAGTGCTCGCTCGGGCACGAAACACGTCTCATGTGAATGTTTGGCGAGTGTTGTCAGAGGAAGGAATGCACCCTTTTAAACTGCAGAAAGTACAAGAACTGTTACCTCGTGACTTTCGCCCTCGTATGGAGTTTTGCCAATGGTTGTTGCATCAGCTGGACACAAACCCTCACTTCGGGGCAAACGTATTGTGGACAGATGAAGCCATTTTCACCAGGATGGATGTCTTCAATAGTAGAAACAGTCATGTATGGGACTTTGACAACCCACATGCACTTTTTGTGGCCCATCACCAGCACAGGTTTTCAGTGAATGTGTGGTGCGGGATAGTACATGATCATTTAATTGGACCATACATTCTCCCTGTTCGCCTGAATGGTCGCACGTATCATGCATTTCTTAGTGAGGTTCTGCCTGAACTGTTGGAGACCGTACCTTTGGCACTGCGGCAAGAAATGTGGTACCAACACGATGGTGCACCAGCTCATTTCGATTGTAATGTACGACATTTCCTGCATGACGTGTTTCGCAATAGGTTCATTGGTAGGGATGAGCCTGTGCCTTGGCCACCGAGGTCGCCAGATTTCAACTCGATTTTTTCTTCTGGGGAGAAATGAAAACCCTCGTATACGACACACCTGTCACATCAGCTGAGGACCTCGTTGCTCGCATCAACGTCGCCGCCGCAACGGTAGCAGATACACCTGGCTTGTTTGCTCGTACTCGATATTCCTTGATTCGTCGCTGTCATCTCTGCGTAGAAGTAAACGGCAGAAATTTTGAAAACCGTCTGTGATTATTGCCCTCGGCAAATCTCAGTGAGAACACTCTTGGTATTGCTCCCCACCCCCTTTGTGTGGTGAAAGTGACATCTTCAGTTGGTGTACAGTGACACGGACTGTCTGTGCGTAAGATATTGTAGCATTTGTTGTTTGTTGTGTGTGTGTGTGTGGGGGGGGGATATTACGTAGTTGTCGCGTGTAAAAATACAAGTTGTCGCAATCATCTGATATTGTGTTTTTCTTTCCCTCCTCCTGGTGGAGTAATGTGTCTCTCGTATGCCACATGACATGATTCGTTCATTCCTCGCGTGTAACTGGGGTATGCAACCGTGCTCATGTTTTGATGTTTGAGGTCGGGATGTGTTGTCTTGAATGCATTTCTCATTGTCACGGTCCTTCTTGCTGCGTTACATACCCTTTCCATGTATTGTTCTTGCTGGAAATCCCCAATTCCTTTAAGGACTCCATTGCGCATGCGTGCAGTGAACTTTTTATAGTGACTTCCGCACTGAGCACATACGATTCCTTTATGATTCCCTTGGAACTGCCTCTCTGTTATATTATTCGTCCCAGTTAGGTGTGACGTTCACTTTGTCACCTTTTGCGGGGCTCCTATCTCGGAAACGAAGCCTCAGTCGTAAAAATGGAACTTAGACTTTTTGCTTGTTTTCGTGTGAGGAATCACCTCCCAAGCATTGTAAACGACCTTTAGAAACACCCTGTATATATTCCATACATCTGATAAAAAAAATCACCACTGGAATCAATAAGGTGTGGAGGAGGAGGACTATAGTGCGAAACTCTTACAAAGAGAGCAAAAAAGATGAGTGTACAGCTCAATAGCAATAACTAATGTGATAAGATCAGCTGTCGGGCAATGGCCATTTTAATCACTTTTGGGAAAATACATCCCTTATGATGGTCTAACAATACACCAAAATTCAGCTTTCCCTTTTTTCTAACAACCCCCCTTTTTTTTGGCCTTCATTTCATGGACTATTATACAGGGTGGCCACAAAGTTGGCTTACCCCCATTTTTTTTTCTTTCAAATATTACAGTGGTGGTAGTTATAGTGATGTGATCACGTACCTGACAGTTCACTTGTCCAGGACATTGGTATGCAGACCATCATGATTGTCGCACAGCTGAATTCTGCTCCATGTCCTGGCAGATGTTTTGCGGAGATATTCTGGCATCACGTCCTATCAGCATCATCAGAGTTAATTAACGTGACAAGGCTTGTACGAGGGTCACTATTTATATTTTGAGCCTAACAATGAAAAAACAGGAATTTGGCATTGAAAACTGCTTTATTGTTTTTCGAAGTATTCTCCTTTATGGTCAGCACACTTTTGCATTTGTCAAAGCAGTTTTTCCAATCTTCTTGAGACACCTCCATAATATGGTTTTTGAACGCATCAACGGCGTCTTCCGCCGACGAAAATCGTTGTCCACGCAATTTATTCTTGACATTCGGGAACAAGAAGAAGTCATTGAGTGCCAAATCAGGACTGTACGGCGGATGACCCATCAATTCGATTTTTTGACTGTTCATAAAGTCGGTTGTTAGACGAGATGTGTGACAGCTGGCATTGTCTTGATGAACAATGATCCGACGGCGTGTTTGTTTTCCGTATTTGACCGAAGACCTCTGGCAAACAAATTGTTGTGTACCATTCAGAGTTGACCGTTCTACGTTCCTCTAAAGGCACAGTTGCCACATGACCAGTTTTCCCGAAAAAACAGGCGACCATTTGTTTCGATGTGCTTCGAGTGCAAACAACTTTTGTTGGATTGGGTTCATCTTGAAACACCCATACAGTCGACTGCTGTTTACGTTCCTGCTCATATGCATATATCCATGATTCGTCACCTGTTACAATCTTATATACGTCTTTTGAAGCACCACGATTGTATTTATTGAGCATTTGTTTGCACCAATTGACGCGAGCGTCTTTTTGAGTTTTTGTCAAATTGTGTGGGATCCAACGAGAACATACCTTTCTCACAGCTAAATGATCATGTAATATTTTATATATGCTGGTGGAACTAATGCCTATGGTTGCCTCAATCTCACAGTATGTCACATGACGATCTTGCAGTATTAGGTTTTGATAAATTCGTTATACCAGCGTTTCACAGTGGCAAAGGATGGGGCTTCATCGCCAAATGTGGAAGTACGTTGATCGATGCACTCTTGTCTTGATAATCCACGTCGAAAATCGTAAAAAAATCATCGCACGAAAATGTTCACGAGTTAATTCCATTTTATTGTTGTCCCGCAATCTCCAAGGCAACATAAACAACACAAATCAAGCTATTGACAAAACATTTGAAGTACGTTATGGTCAATAATGCCAGACGATTCCGTGCAAACGTCAAATCATGCCTAACTTCAATCAGTGTTGCCAAGGCTCAAAATATAAATAGTGGCCCTCCTATGGCTTGCACTTTAAAATCAAGTTTCATGTGTTTCATCATGGTCGAACAATTGCAAATCCACAACAATTAAACATACTTTCTGACCAGGGGTATGCCCACTTTGTGGCCACCCTGTAGGTCTTGTCTACTCTTACTGTGGCTAGTCCTCATGCTGGCAAGGGAAGCAGGGATTACGCCACAGATTAAACTGAACAACAGCATTGGCGCAGTGTGTTATTACTCGGCAGGAAGAAGTACTATGAGCACCTCGTTCTTATCATGCTGGATTGGTTCCTTCCCTGCTGGGACAAGCCTGGAAAGACCCTGGGAATCTCGCAAATGGGTCTGGCATGGAAGTCAGATGCTCTACCACTAGACCTCTGGGGCTCCTACAGGTACACACAGTTTTATGAAAATGTCAAATCAACAACTCATCACCTAATATTACCAACCCTAGATGTCACTCTCTAGCACTTTCCTTCGGACATACAGTAGTATAAAGTTTTTCCACCTTAAAATGTTGAGTTATTGTATTAAGTGTACAAATAGATTACGACACCATAAAACTTACTCCCAATACAGTTTGAACCCGAGTCAAAGGCGCCGACTCCATGGGGCTTGTTAACGATGTGGGGGCAGAGCCCCCCCCCCAATAATTTTGCTTAAGAGGATCTAATGTATTATTTTGCTTCTCTTGTAAAGTTTACTCTGAATTGTGCCACATGATCTTAACTTTAAATACACATTTGAAATGTTCTAGACCATCAACTTTGGGGGGCTGAGACCGCCAAACCATCAACTTTGGGGGGGGGGGGGGCTATGACCGGAGACAGCAAAACACATGACTTATTACTATATACTAAGAATATAATTATCATATATTAAACAGAGACATAATAAATTTAGCCAACGACTTCTTCAAGACTGTTTGGGAATCCCCTAAAAGAATGCAAAAAATTAGGAATATTTTTGATGTGAATGAGAAGTCTGGCCATACTGGACTGCGACCACTTTTCCCTCGTCGGTGGACGGTGAGAGCCTCCAGTATGAAACAGATCTTAAGGAACTATGAAAACCTTCTCGATTTTTTTGAGAAATTTTCTGAAAGATTCTACTGATGCAGCATCAAAATGTGCTGGATACCTGGAGACAATGCTTCAATTCAAGACATTTTTCTTTCTCTCCCTCTACTGCCATGTGACGGATCCAATAGAAGAGGTAATCAATCTGTAAGGTTCAGTTTCCACATATTGATGCTACAGAAGTGGGATGAAAACTAAAATACTTGACTGACATCTTTCAAGAAAAGCGAATGGGTTTTGAGCAGTTCTGGCAGAGGTCAAACCCAGCCTCGTTGATGAGCCAGAATTGCCCCGGCAACGTCACGTCCCTAAGAAACTTGAAAATCCTGATGCTGCCAAAACTCACACGTTCTACACTCCAAACTCACAAGTTCTACACTCCAAAATAGCATTATAAATCAATATATACTGACGTTTGTGACACAGCAAAATCATGTGTTAAACAAGGACATGAATCTACAGGACTACAAAAAATAACAGCCATAGAGAAAGAATGCATCTCAGCTGTGAACAGTTGCACAACAAACTTTCAGCAAACGCGAGAATTATTTCGCCAAGATTTGGATGCCGATAGGCTCTCCTTACACATGTCCATGCTTGGTGATATCGCCAAACAGAAGAAAGTGGTTCTAACTACCATGTGTGACATAAGGAAGTTTCTTTTGGAAGACAGCACCCTCCAGGAGTTTGTGCCTGAAGTTGCCAAATTCATGATGGTCCTCCGTACTGTGCCAGTGACGACAGACACAGCCAAAAGGTCATTCAGTGCTGAAGACATATTTGAGATCTACAATGGAGCAGAAGAGACTAAGCAGCTTATCGGTACTCCACATACATCAAACTGTGCTTGATAATTTGGACCTGAGACCGCTCGTTAATGAGTTCATAGAAAAATAACCCAGTGCACAGAGCAACTTTTGCTTTATTTTTAAATCATGTTTATATGTTTTTGTTGTGTATGTCACTTTATATCTTAGTGTACATACTATTTGTTTTTTTATTATTGCAAAATTAAATTTAAAAAGTTTAATATTGTAGCAAGAACAACAAAAGTAAAACTTATTTTCCTGCTATTTGTGTTAGCATTTATGTAAATAATTAAATAAAACTGTTAAATATTGTAAATATTCGTTATTTTATGGGTACGTCAACACTAAGGTTATTTGCAACCCATCACATGTCTGTTACGGACATTAAAACACACCCATATCCTCGCCGGGACTCGAACCCGAGACCTCTGGATCAAACGAGTTGAGTCGACCACCCAACACATTCGGCTACCGAGGCGGGCATAAAACTGTTAGGTTGACCTCTTAATGTAAATACATACTTTTCAATAAAAATGTTAATTGTTATCTAAAAAAAACAAATGAGCAGACACAAAAGACGTAAAGCGAATTTGAAACATTTTCTAAACGTTTTTCATGTTACATTTCATCTGCATGAGGAATATAATAGCTGCTTAAAAACTGCTATACGAAGATGTAATTTTTATTTTTAAAAAAGGGAGGGAGTGAGTCATTCATTTATTTCAGTGATCAGAGCCCCCCCCCCCCAATAATTTTGACAAGTCGGCGCCCCTGACCCGAGTTATACGTATGTCAAGGTGAAGAGAATATGATACATATAACTAAGAATTACTTACAAATCAGATTTAGATGTCATATAATTAAAATACTGTAATTGTATCTATTTTGAGGAACAAGATACATGTAATATGGGTGATTTGTCATAAGTGTGCTAAATTAACAAATCCGAGTTTGATTCTTAAATACAGGCGAGACGCGCTTTTTCCAAATTGCACTAGCTGGGGCTGCATTTTGTTGATTTACTACCAAATTTTAAAAATTCGTATAAAATAGCATTTCGACTGCAAAGTGTGGTATACACGATGCCTAAATCTGCAGCTGTGGATTAGTGTTACATTCTGGTCAAGCATGTAACTTTTCCTCTTTCTGTTCTCCATAGCCGACCAGTAGCAACTGAAAATGTTCACCGAAGGAACTGCTGTTCTGTTTTTATTATGGAACGAACTCAGTTTTTTTTGTATCAAGAAATGTATACTTCTATGACACTGTTGCAGCTTGGTTACGTACAATTCAACTGTATTTTATGAAAATTAGTACGTATAAATACATTATATACAAATGAGGTTTAATCAACAAGTTTTTAAATTATATTTTGCTGGGAGATGTATAAAGCAGTGTCAACTGTATATGCAAATACATGCAGATTAAGGCTCAGCCGGGCCTTTAGCAGATTTATTATATTTTTGCTCTTTCAAAAAAACACAGATATTCCAAAATTGAAAAATTACATCAGCTTAGAATTCCTCCAAGAGCATTCACGTGAATCATGTGGTTTGCTTTTGCTGTCGTCTAGACATTATCAATAGTTTGGTAATTTTGGAACCTTGCCTGTATTTACGCTGAGGACAGATGGTCCATCTGACCAGCAGCGCATACTTTCTGAAAACTACACATGATATTTAAGTTCTGTCCTTTTTTATCTGGAGTATACATACAAAGGTATGACATACTCGAATTACAAAACAATACGTCTGTTGTTACTATTA
Source organism: Lepisma saccharinum (assembly GCF_977018435.1). Classification (NCBI taxonomy): domain Eukaryota; kingdom Metazoa; phylum Arthropoda; class Insecta; order Zygentoma; family Lepismatidae; genus Lepisma; species Lepisma saccharinum. Next base: position 11,806,046 of record NC_139229.1, read on the forward strand.
TTAACAACAGCAGTTTGGAAAAATCCCGTGTTTCATATCTTTTCCCTTTGTTATCACATATTATGGGATATATTTCTAAAAGTGGCTAACTTGTAAACTACTCCTAGAAAGAACTATCACTCATGAGACAGTTACCACGAAAATCCAATGAATAGTGGTACACCCTTGTCAATTCTTCATGTGCCTCCATTTCTTTACAATGAGCTGTGAAGGGGAAGAAGAAGAACCACACTTTTTTTGGCACAGTTTGACGTTTGTGTGGTGAGCAGACGACAACTCCTCTCCTTCGTGGAAGGGAAACTTAGCTGTACGTACTACTGTTGCCAACTTAGTATTTTGGAGCAAGGTTTGTCCAAATCACGAATCGCACCAAGGAACTACTATATTTTCGTCTATTACATAACTGGTCTCAGTTGTAGTTCAATCCAGCCTTGGCTTTGCAGTCTACCTCTAGTTGCTTCACAGAAATTGTACTCCTATTTTAGGCAGGATTTAGCTCTTTTCTGCCAATCTGATGTAACACTGGCTGCGCCAGTAGGTCTGAACGGCAACAGGGCCCCTTAACAGGCATATGAATAACCCCATAGCACACTATGCTCCAAAGTCCTACCCCGCTCTTTCCCTGCATTGGCGCAGTGTTCTCCCTTGTTGCCTCTCCAGGGTAGCGGAACGGCCTCCCTCTTCGCTTCTGTCGGCTGCAGAAAAAATGTCCTAGGCAATATCTACTCCACGGCAACGGTGTTCATTAATGTATTTAACAATGTTGTCATTTTATTAAAACAACTTTTTAATTCTTTACATTTTGCTGTTACCTGCGGTAACTAGTTGCCAGCAAGGAAACCTCAAAGTTTGCTTCACACAAAGTATTTCAAGTGCTGAAGGAAAAATATGTATTTCCATTGACCGTATGGCGAACTTGCTAAAAAGACAATGTCAGGAAATTTAAATACATAAATTATGCTAGCAAATGCATTCAAAATTCAGGAAACAACAAGGGAGAAAATAACAAACCTCAAAAATGAAAAAAAAATGCAATAGGGACAACAAAAAATACTGAAAAATGAACTCTTGCTCTAACTTCTGGGAAACTGAGTGGTCAGGTTTAGAATTGTTTTCAAGGCTCAGAAAAAAAAAATCAAGATTTATCAACTTCCAAGCTCTAATTATCTTGTTACTCAAGTAGTATCAGGCCAATTTCAATTAAACTTTGCACTGTTGTAGTAATCTACCACAGCTACATTTTTTCATTTACTTTGGTCTATTGAGGGGGGCATGGGTGATTTTTTTTTAAAAAATTCAACATTCTTACTCTTCCTTTAAAACTAATTATTGGGAGGCACAACGTATAAATTTTACCTCTGCTAAAAGCCTCGTCATTAAGCAAGAAAACGAAACCTATTTCATCTCTCTACGACAGTTAGTTCTACAGTTAAGATTTTCTTTTGTAATTCACAGCAAATTTGAGAAGGTGCCGGCTTCAAAGGGAATACAGCCATGCAAGGGTCCAGCACTAAAAAATAATAGGCCTCCATAGCCACGAAACCATTGATAATATCTAGGCAAGAGCAAAACCAAACCACATGAATGCTTGAAGAATGCTAAGCTGATGTAATTCTCCAGATTTGAAATGTCATTAACAGTTTCTCGAGAGGGAAAATTTGAAAAAGGTAACTAACTTTGGCCAAAGGTCCAGCCGAGCCTTAAACTTAAATATGCATTTATATGTACTCTAGATCTTTGCCAGAGTATCCCCAATCAAGTGAAATGAATTAATCCATTGAAAGCATATGAATTTTTCCCAAATGTGCAAAAATCTGCTATCTACTCATGAATATTAAAAGTGTTCACACAACATAATTTAGTGTAATGGTAACTGCAAGATTTTTCTGTAGTTTCACATGTTTGCCTCAATAGACAAACTTATTTTATTCCAATCAAGTAGTGATATAAAATTTACCAATACCGATAACAGATCCAATACAAAATTCCAAGAGGATGGATCATTCACCTCCTTAACCTTTTCAGTCCCAAGCGTCTCGATCGAGATACCCAAAAGTAAGCCTCACGGTCCCAAGCGTCTCGATTGAGACGCTGTGTCAAGGTCGTAGTTTTTACATTATAACGTTTCTATTTTTGGCTAGAATTTCGATTTTTTTATATTGTTCCTAACACATGTATTTAACAGAAATGTTTTTTTTTTGCATTTTTCTTGTCATGAAAATGGAGGGGAAAAGGGACTTCTCTTTTGAGTCTCTTTTCAAGGGAAAATTTTTGCCGACAAAGGAAGATGGGCTTTGTTGTTCTATAACAATGCTTTTCACTCCCGCCTGTGAACTGCATTCGAAGGAAGCTTGTTTATCAGTATCCGATGTCAAAATGAAAGTTATCCGTGAGGGCGCAAGCAGGGGGGGGGGGGGGGGGAAGACTGGTTGTTGAATCTGCATTGTGAGAATGGAATTTCAAAGCGTGCTGAAGGAAACCTTTGTCTTTTTAGCACAAGCTGCGACAGGGGTTACCCTGCATTGTATAAAAATAGAATTTCAAGCAGCTGCAAGAATCGGCGCTCATTTTTCACTGCGTTCTAGCTTTTCGTCCGTGAATGTTGTGCGTAGGTGTCGTTTTGTGCCCAAGTGCGAGGACATTTTTTGGGTGAAGTGACAATTTTTTAAAATATTTTATTGGGGTTTTCTCCCTTCCCCCTACATCTATAAGCCAAATTTGCATAAATTTTGCATTTTGACTTTTTTTTTCGGGGGAACACCATTTTTTTTTAAAGAAAAGTAATTTTTGAGGGGATTTCCCCTCTCCATATGTACGCCAAATGTGCATCAATTATACATAGTCTGAATCTGAGATTCATTCTGCGTACAACATCTTTCATCTCTCTGGGACATTTAGTTTCCGAGCTATAGTCATTTCAAGGTACCGCTGCATTTTGAAGCTTGAATCAGTGGCGTGCCGACCATTCCTTTTGGGGGTACAACTCAAGTTACATTGGTCATACGACAATGATTCAAATATTTTTCTGTTTCTTACATGCCAGCGATAATTTCTATGTGCATTTTGAACTTTTCATATCCTTTTTTTCAGGGGGCAGGGGATGAAACCCCAATATTTAAAAAAAAAAAGTATTTTCAGGGGATTTCCCCCTCCACATATACGCCGAATGTGCATAAATTATATATCGTCCGAATCTGAGATTCATTCTGCGTACAACGGTATATCGTTCATATCTCCAGGGCAAATAGTCTCAGAGCTAAAGTCATTTCAAGGTACCGCTGCATTTTGAAGCTTGAATCAGTGGCATGCCGACCATTCCTTTTGGGGGTACAACTCAAGTTACATTGGTCATATGATAATAATGCAAATATTTTTGTGTTCCTTACATGTCAGCGATCATTTCCATGTGCATGTCGACACTGTCATGTACTTTTTTCTTGGGGGGAGGGTGGGGGAACCAAATTTTTTTTCCGAAATTTTGGAATTTTGAGTTAGCCCCCTCCCCCCACATATACGCCGAATTTGCATAAATTTCATAAGACACTGAATCTCTGGTTCATTCCGCGTACAACGGTATATCACTCATCTCTCTAGGGCAATTAGTCTCCTATCTACATTCATTTAATTGAAACACTGCATTTTGCTCAAAATCGGCTCGGAACAGAGGGGCTTACTTGTGAAAATGGCCTTGGGACTGAAAAGGTTAATCAATGTTTGTTTCCAGGTGACTGTAATGCAAAAGAAGCTGCATACTCAGACATTTGCTTTTTTTTAAACGTACGACATGGCTATTATCAGTGCTCGAAAAATTTTCTTCAAAGCTAGGTGCCAGCTCTGAAAATCAGGTGCCAGGAAACTACCTACTAGCAATTGTGCATACTACAGTGTGTTTCAAATGTCACTCAACCCAAACTTTGAAAATGTATATCATGAAAACTGTAAGATATATTTACACCAGGTTTTCTGCACTGAACTAATTATGTACGCTATCACTGGGTTAATAAATTTATGTCAGCATGTATCCAAATAAAAGCAATTACATTATTTTAAAAAATATTGTTAATTTGCTGAAAACATCTGAGAATTGATTTTCAACAATATATACCAAAGTAGAAATTTTCAGCGAAAAATGCAGGTTCGACCAGTACTCGAACACGGGGGTCTGATATATCGTGGCATTGCTCTAACCACTTTTTTTTTTATTTACTTTATTTTACTTAGTTTCTTGTGCCATTTTTGGCTAATTTGCGTAGATGAGGATGAGTGATGATGAATGGACACGCACAAACATCCATGCCCATGCCGGGATTCGAACACAGGACCCCTGGCATCGTAGCGAACCTCTGAGCTACTGAGCCGGCCTGATTTTTCGCTGTCGCTGCTTTACCTGCATGGAATCTTCTCTGCCAGTGCTACCTAACGGGATCTGTTGCCTTTGAAACACAGTAGACTTCGACGTTGCCTCGTTCCTCCCAGTGTAGAGATGTTAATTATTGAAGATCAGGCACACACAGGAAATATACTACGTAGAAAGTTTCAGCGAAAAATGCATTAACATCTGTATGCTGTGAGGAACCAGGCAACGTCGAAGTCGACTGTGTTTCAAAGGCAACAGATCCCGTTGCGGTAGAACTGGCAGAGAAGATTCCACGCAGGTAAAGCAGCGACAGCGAAAAATCAAGGCGAGGCAAGGCCGGCTCAGTAGTTCAGTGGTTAGAGAAATCACACGGTATGCCAGATACCCAGGTTCGAGTCCTGGTCGAGGCTGCATTTCTTACTGAAAATTTCTACATAGTACGTACATCTTCTGTGTGTACCTAATCTTCAATAATAATACCAACTCTTAACAATTTGTGGGATCATTTGTTGGTGTTTGACTAGTCGTAAAACAGTTGCTTTGTAAGGTACAGCAGAAGCAGGGAATTTTTCTTGCACATCGAGTGTAAGAATGAGTAGTAGAATACTCTTCAGCAATGCACACGCACTGCTGCAAAGAATACGCTATGCTGAATCAATTAAAGGAACTGGCATAGTAGCATCGAAAGTGAGCGAAGAGATTTCAGTGTAACCAGAGGCAGACTAGGATTCTCTCAAGATGCCAATTTCGGCACAAAATCTTGGTTTATGACTTTTCATGTAAATGTATAGCAGATACTTAGGCACATGTGGCGTGCGTCTGTTGAGAATATTTTGACCTGCTAGCATTGCCATATATGTCCCAAAAATGGCACTTTTCCACTCAACCCATAAAACCGCCAATACAAAAATCCATCAAATGTTGCACATGACCAATATTGGTCGCAAATGACAGATTGACATGGCATCAGTCATCAGACATCTAATTATGAGCCTTCGATAATTTCTTACGTATTTTTCAGATTCAAAAGTGCATTTCTGGAAAAATTTTAACGCTGCCTTCCGCCAGTTATTAATTTATCTAAATTTTCTGTATGGAGAAAACTGATAATTTTGAGCATTGAAAAATATTTCACTCGATGAGACTTTATAATGCCGAAAACTCTGTGTAAATATCTCTTATGGTTTTCATGATATACATTTTCAAAGTCTGGGTTGTGCAACTTTTGAAACACTGTATATGAAGCTGAGCATCACGGCATTCAAAACAACGCTAAATCTTTCGAGAAAACTGGAAATGGGATGTTGGGGGACAAGGAGTAAGACATTATTACTGACACTCTGGAATGTTCACAACGTTGATTAAAAAAAAAAAAAAATTTGCTAACTTACGGTGTAGCTACTGCAATTTGAACTTAGAATAATCAAAATGTCATACATATTACAGCAAAAGATCACAGTCGCCAGGCTGAAATTTTTAGTTGCCATGGCGACCTGGAACCGGGATTTTTCGAGCCCTGGTTATTATCCATAAAAATTATAACAAAATGGCAGAATTTTGCACTAAATTGTAAGATATTTATTGATATATTGTTGTCGTACACAAAGTCTGCTCCCTGATGAGCGATTTGTGTTTCCGCTATTTGTGGAATGTTACCTTGTGTTGTAAATTGTCGCTTGACCGAGCATTGATGTCTGGCGAGAGATTTTTACCTTTATATAGTCTCCCCCTTGAATCGTTCCACTATATATATCAGATCGGTAAAATAATCGGTAATTTTACCGATAAACTGATATGCCTATGTCGGCCGATACCGATAAGAGTACCGATTAATAATGTCCCCATCACTAAAAAAAAATGTAAACAACAAACACAACATAATTTTAATATTAACTGCAAGGCTTTCCTATAGTTTCACATGAGAAGGTTTGCCTCAGTGGACAAACTTCATTTAATCTCCTGATTGGACCCAACTAGGTAGTAAAACAAGTGCAACTGCCAATCTTGTCATAATAGAGGGTGAGTCAAAAGTCAGGAACCATTGGACTAATGTCTCCGGGGAGGTGGATAGGTTGGCGAGGCTCCGTTGAGTGGCCCATGAGGTCCCCTGACCTCACACCAATGGGGTCATCTGAAGGCAATAATTTTATTCCCCCAGATTCGCAACCTACTCCATCTGCAAGGGGAGGATAACGAAATGAGCTGTGCAAATACGGCCTGCCACAATCCTCAATGTCCTGAAAAACTGGAAGTGTCGTCTGAACACGTGCCTTGGTGAAGAGGGTATAGACAATATAAGCTAAAGTAAATAACACTATGGTTCCTGGCTTTTGACACCCTGTATATGAAGCTAACACACACATCTTGCAATTTTCACCTCAATTCAATTTCACCATTATCACATGTATGTTATCTACCCGCTATTGACATTACATACTTTATTTAGTTACAATACTACATGCTAACAGAAGTAGATAGCTTCATTCAATGAAGTTTCACAGCACACAGAATACACAGAAATGATTTCAGTATGATGCATTATGCTCTGGTAAAGGAGCACTGTAAAAATGAACACAAAAATGCAATAATTCCAATGCGGAAAAGAAAAAAAATAAACAAATTACTTCCAATTGCTTTTTTCACTCAACTGACACTAATAGAAAGCGGATTTAACACCATCAATACACACAACAATACATTTAACGTACAATTACACATTCACAAGTCTAATGACTGCATAGAGTTCAAGTCTTTTCTTCGAAGAAACGATTCTTGTTTCTACCAAGACATTAAGAACACGCAATATTCGCACACTAACGTTTTGCAAGAAAAAATACATTGTACGTTCATGTGTGTCTAATTTCTGAGGTTTTTCACCGACTTAAGGTATTCAGTCTAGAAATAATGAGTGAAGTAGTAACTTTCTTGAAATGCCGGTGTGATACTACAGTTGCAAGTGTTGCTTCAGAAAATAAAAGTTCATTAGCATGAAGGCATGCAAATAAAAGTAGGCTAGATGTTCCTCATCGAAGAGAACGCACATAGAACAAAATATAAATTTGCAATTGATTGAAAAAGTGGACTTTTCCCTCATGCAGCCATCGGACAAAGTTAGATATGGACATTCTGTATGTATATAAGCATGTACGTATATATATGTATATTTTTTATATATGTAATTGAATCATTTGATCATATTGTTACTATGTTTCTGGAACATAAAACACTTAATTTAACCTATTTCTCTTTCTCATCACATATGACAAGTCTTCAGTCATTAGATTCAGTTTCAGTCTGCATTGTGAAAAAAATCATCCAGCCAAATAAAGTTCGGGTACACACACATATTTAAGGGTTCGTAATATCATGATCAACAAAATGTATATTATGCCAACACATACACCATTTTCATCAACACTCACAACAGTACATTTTTGGATCACTATTCATTCAGTGTGAACATTCTATTTTTTCCTCGATCACAATCCCACCGGTTCATACCATCATCACAGACACAAGATGAAAAAAAAGTGAAAAACTAAGAACAAAGCTGGGGGAGGGAAGGCAGGAATAAAAAGGAACTAAATCATCTTCAGAACTTTTGTTGGCTGGGTGGAGTCAGTTTTGTAGTATCACAACAACTTCACATGCTAGCAGTTTTTTCTGATCACTGGAATCACAGGGAATATTCGTGGGGTGCTGGGCCTTTAAGTTCAACTTCACACAACAACAGTTTGGTCTAGAATCCCACAAATGAAATCCCTTTTCTAGCAACCCCACCTCTTGTGTATTGCTGGAAGAGTTAGGTGATCATGTAGCATATCTCTTGGTCCAGAGCCGTGCAATACGATCATGTTCCTCCCGATTTTGCAGATATTGAGTAGCTATACTTCCAACCAACGGATCAGCTGGAAAAAAAAAGTAATTATGTAACGACCATCTATCAAAAACTTTGGAATGGTTTGTACATACAGATATAAAGGGTACGGAACATATTACGATAATTTTGCAAAACTGGATAGAACCAATTATTATGCAATAGGGAGAAGGAGACTACTGGCATGACACAGCGCATGTTACCATTGAGTCGAGTCATGGAGTGGTGTGCAAGGAGTATTCACCATAAAATCAAGTTACCAAAATTTTACACAAAAATTTGTATTTTATAAGCTCCTAGGCCACCACAACAGACCGAAAAAATATACTACGTACCAGTGGTACATTCCTACAAACATGTAAAAAGTTGCCTTGAAAATAGGCTGATACTTCTTGTTCTTGAAGTAAGGGGTTAGTTATATATAAGGAGAACAGTGTTGCTACTCTATGGGGAAAAAAATCTGGACTGTTGCTGTTAATGTTGGTCCTATGGATGCTGGATGGACCAAATGTGCAATGACACCTGGCAAGACCACTCTTTGAGGACAAATTTTGAATAAAAAAAAAAACAACCTGAAAACATACAACATTTTAGAAAATTGTAATTATTGGAAAATTTTGAGAATTGTTTTCATTATTACATGTAAAAGTAACATATCAGCAAAAAGTGATGGTTGACATAACCAAGGCTGCCAGTACACCTCGTAATTTCAAGACTGCATACATTTTATGAATATGTCATAATTAACCCCTTAAATTATCAGTAGTGCATAAAATGCATATAAATATTATCATTCTTTCATGAGCTCAATAAATGCCCACAGAGACCATATACAAACCAACATTTTTTAAATTCCACAGCCATCTTTTATCCAGGTTTGTTTTTACTTTACACAAAAACTTTTTTAAACCTTGGTAACTTTTCTCGCACAATGCATGTTCAGGTACGACACAATTTTCTTGTTTAATGCTTAACAAATACCCATATATACATGTCTATCACTGTACATATATATATTTTGTTCATCCCTTAAAATTCCAACTACCAATCTGGTGCCTTCATTAATTTGGGCAGTGATAACAGAGAATGGACTTTTGACAATTTTGTATTTTTTTCTTAATTTGCATCACATTTCTGCCACTTTGGATTTCCAAAATAATGATTATAAATATTGTTAAAGTATTTGCCATTATGATTATTTTATAATGAACTAACATCTGTACTTACGCTTCATAAGACAAGTTATTGTTAAATTATATGAATTCTTATGATACCTGACCTTTTGGCTTAGACTTTGAACTGGACTGCAGTATTAAAGTTGGAAATAAGAACATGGAAAAAAACGAAGATGGTATTTGATTTTCCACAATTTGAAAAAATTAGAAACTGTATACACCATTTGATTTGATTTGCATTAGGTTATGTTACATCTCATTTCTGCCACTTACAGCTAATCACAACGATTGGGCTCAATGGTGATGAGTAGGGGGCAGATTTTTGCATACTTTTTTTCATTGGGGAAAGTTAATTTGCTCTCAATGGATCCATTCATTTCACTTGATCGGGAACACACTGTCAAAGTTTTGTAGTGCATACTTGTTTACATATTAGGCCTAGAAGTAATTTTCATACAATCTTTCATTTCGAGTTCCCCTCCATTATTTTTGTTCCTTGTGTCAAGAGTGACCTGTATTGCCTAATTGTGGGCTCTAATTGAGTCAAGTACATCCAATAACTGGTACTACAGTTGTGGCAAAGATAAAAAAAAGCTTCCACCAATCAGTGACTTCTAAAAGAAATGAGTGGCATTTCAGGTGTCAGTGGTGAATCATAAAGTATATAGCCTAGTAAAGAATTTTGGTTTGTTGTTTTAAGTCTACTTTATGCACAGATAGGCTAATCGGAACTGGACCTACAGTTTAAAGTGGGGCCCCTTGATTAAAAGATGACGACATTACAGTGGAACCCCGATTTTACATTTTCCACATTATATATTCAAGCTTTATGGTCTTAACCTATCAAAATGTTAATAAAATTTCCTCGATTTTACATTTACCCCCATTTTAAGTTTTTCCAGCTTGGTTCCCTGAAAAACATAAAATCCAATTTCACTGTACCACTATGCCACCGGGGGGCCTGTATATTTTGGCATTTTTTAGTGCATATAAATTCATCCCTTGGTGATAAGATGGAATGGACAAACACATGGATGACACAAGTGAAGTCCCACACACGATTATCATGACTGTGGGCCAATAACTGGTTCAGTCACATCTACACAAGTGTTCAATGACATACAGGAATTATTATTATTCAGATATGAATGTAATGAAAATATCCTTACCTGGATTGCAGTCGGTGAGAAGGGAACAAATAGACAAAAGCACCTTGGATATTGTAAGAGCTGGAGACCAGTTGTCCTTCAAAATATCCAAACAGATTACTCCTTGGCTATTGATATTGCAATGATATATGCGAGTCCTGAAGGTAACCTGTTGAAGAGGTTTTTATGCATCATATTAAAAATTATTTAACATTCAATATAACATTATTCAAAGAACATGCTGCAAAAATATCCTTACAGTACACTGCTTACTTTTGGACATTACTTGCTTTGTAAAATCAACAAAACATTTTGATTAAATATACCCCATAAAATTTACATAAAATTAAGCAACAAGGTGTCACTCTAAGACCCCTTTAAAATTTTCAGATAACTCTGCCTCAGTTGCCAATTCCCATGCTCGAACACTTATGCCCACAGAGATTCCACTGTAACTATCTCACATTGATTACACGAGTTTACATTATTTGAAGAATTATATCATAAAATTCAAATAGCTGATATTTAATCACAAAATAAAATAAAAAAACATTTTCCATAATTTTCAGGATAATTAGTCTCCAAAGTGTCACTTTTGTAGAACCACAAGATATCTGGTCAGAAAAAGTATTGGCCAGTTTCAGTGATTTAAATCTGAATGGAAACTTTCCAATACTACTAGTAGTAGCAGAGACTAGGGATGGTCAAACATGGCCAGATATCAGATAATCTTCTATCCAGATATCTGAATGTGTGCATTATCCAGACAGTTTTATGGTTTACCACTTTTACAGACTATCCACATATTCTTTTATTAATAATTTTCATATTTCACTCTACAGACTTTCTACTACAAGTCCTTCCATGAAATCTATCCAGATACCGTATTTAGCGTGTATAATGTGCATGCATGCATAATGCGCAGCCTGGTTTTTGACAGGAAAAAGTGGCAAACAATTATATCTCTTATATAATGCACAGTACAATCTAGGTTCAAAAAATGGCTTTCTTAGTTGCAGGTTGTAAGGCTGTTGCTTGCTATGCATATCAAGAGTGAATGACATCATAAATATTCAATGAGTCACCTGTTGCTACAGTGGACCATGAGAACATTACATTACAAAGCGAAAAATTGTGGTACATGGCCTTTAAGGCCAAGGGGGACATTTAGAGACTCGCCGAGGTTTACACTCGCTGGAAACACTGCACAAGAGGCCGAGCGAGCGCTCGGCCAAGTCCACAGCTGCCTCCTTCGTCCACTTAGCGGCAATATAATTTATGACTGTTGATGGGAGCGAGGAACACCCAAACCCTCTGTCAACTTTCTTGCAATATGAGAGTTGCTGTGGCGTCTGGAAAGAAGCCACGAGATGGGAGAGAACTTCTCCCCCTGAGATATCTGGAACAAGTTCATGAAATTTAAATTTTGAATTTGTATTGACATTTCTAGACTTTCGTTTTCGGGATCTAGAAAGTGCAGAAATCATTTACGGAAGTCGGAAACTGACATTGACAATACACGCGACGGTATTTTCAATTACTTTTTTTTTTCTGCAGTATCTTTCGGCGCGTAAAATCATGCATCAGGGATACCATGAAGGAGAGCAGAGAAAGTGATCTCTATATGTTTTTATTTTCTCGATTATTTTATAATGATAGTGGACTCAAATATGAACTTGTCAACAATGCCAAAGTATTATGAATTCAATTACAATTTTATGATCTGTAAAATAATTAGGGCTGAGCCGATACCACTTTGAACCGATACCGATGCTGATACTCTCACCGATACCCACCGATACCGATACTTGAAAATTGCAATAATTAAAATTTATTCAAAATATTGATCAATATTGGTGTGTAAATATTCTTCTCCAATTATATGTATCGATTTACCAAGAAATTTGCTTTATAATATTCAAGAATTGCATCAGAATATTAAAATATATATTATGTCATAAAGAAATATAGTTTATCTTGCAAAATTGGTGCAAAAATTGGTGAAAAAGAAAGTTTGAATTTTGCATAATTTCCAGGATAATTAGACTCTACGAAAGGGTTGCACGGCATTTTTGCGGAGCTCGTGAAGGACCAATATGCCGGGAAAGTGTCGGCTGATATCGGTGGAAGAATTCCAACCGATACTTCCTGATACCGATATCACTGGTATCGGCCGATACCGATACATCGGCATCGCTATCAGCTCAGCCCTAATAATAATAATAATAATAATAATATTAATATAGGTAATATATATTTTCCTAATGACTAAAGATGAAGACATGCCTCACCTTCCTGCAGACAAAAATCCTTCGGGCACCCTAGGTCGTCAGAGGAAGGAAATGAATTAACTTTACTCCCATTTTTATGTGATAAATTAAATAATAATGTATTTATGTTTTTGGGTATTTTTCAAACACCATAGCCTACATTACAGTTTACCAAAGTCTCCAACGGGGGTCATTATTGAACAGTAGGTCTCTGTCTCATCTCGATTTTACGAAGTTTGTCTTGTTCTCGGCCCTGTCATTACAATTTTGAATATTGAGATGTAACAAACTTGTACCGATCCCTTCGAGTTCTGAGGTCTAGCACGACTTTGGTTTAGGTTAATTTCTCGAAGGCCACACATTCTGATTGACCAGCTATCCAACGAGACGAGAGTGTCGAACAGTAGGTCTCGGTGTTTTCAGTCTTTAGAGAAGCACGTCTCAACGTTGGTCTCGTCTTTTGGAAGTCAAGGCAAAGTTCCCCGTGCATGTAGGACCGTGCAGAGGAGGCACATTTAGTGGATGTGGGGTATAGGGCCCCACATATTCTCGATCTCGACCGCTTTGGAGGTGATGTTATCAGCACCACTCTCCGACTGCCTTCACCTCCCACGGTTTCCTCCAGGTAACCACTGATTTGAGGCTGGGTGAAAACCGGAGCCGTTTTAAGTGGGGTCAAGGCCGGAAAAATTCCAACCTTAATCGAATCCGGGTATCTCGCGTGGCAGTCAGATACCATACCGACTAGTCGCAAAAACCTGCCCTTCAGTCAACCGGGAAACTATCGTTTTCTACCGAATTATAAGTTTCCTGGCTTTCTCCCACATTGCTGATTTGAAAATCGCAATCTAACAATGTGACCCATAAAGAGCATCCGAAAAGTAAAGTAAAAAAAACGCCAAATGAGAGGAGAGGAGAGGAGAGGAGAGGAGAGGAGAGGAGAAGAGAGGAGAGAGAGAGAGAGAGAGAGAGAGAGAGAGAGAGAGAGAGAGAGAGAGATATACAGAAATGTGTGTGCGAGCGTACAACCATTATATACATACATACAGGGTGGGCCAAAAGTCGCAATACAATAAAAAAGTGCTTTTAAGTTTCCATATTTATTTATTCTGTAACGTGTTCATTTCTAATGGTTGTTCATCAAGAATGGGAGAAACGTATTGCAAACCAGTGATAATGACGTAGAGCATATTATATAAACACGTTGTTTTTTTTTTTTTTTACCAGTGGCGGCTATTATATTAGGGAGGCGTTGAGGGCAGTTGCCCCCTACTTTTTGTCCCCGCACTATGGCCTCTTATTTATCAAGAAAAAGTAAATTGTCCTTCCCTCCTAGTTTTGGCACCCAATCGCCTCTTCTGTATATAACCATATAACCAGAACATTTTGAACGGCACATATATTCTTGTTCTAGAAATCGAGATTTGTGCATATTGCATGATCTAGGGCTCACGTACATTATACCATGAAGGTCTCCACAATAATATTTCCTTCGGAAAATAGATCAAAATATTATATTATTTACTATTATTATTATTAACTACTATTTGTCACAACACAATTTACAGCAAAATTAAACCATGTGTCAGGTTAAAAAAATTAAGATGTAAGTAATTACGTTCAATTTCACAGATAATCACGCAAACACACACACACACAAATATTCATACATAATTTGTCTGTTCAACACGTAATTACTAGAAATTACTAGAAAGTATAATAATATCATGGCTGAGGTTGAACATTAGGAAAATGAAAAAAAAACATAAGTGATGCTAAAAATCTATTGAAATGAACAGATATACAATACGTCATTGTTATGAAAAATTTACAATAACTTTGAAAGTGAGTTGTTATTCTCTTTCAAAGCAAAAAAAAACCTGTTCTAATCAACATGTACAACTGTTTTAAGTGACCGAAACATATACAGATACTTTTTTCTCTTACGAACATTGAAACTTTTGGCAACACAATATGGCAATTTTACGCAGAATACATAAACTAATAGTACTAACAAAACTTCTCTGTAGCAATTTACTTGAAACCCACACATGTTTATTCAAGATATTTCAAAGACCTTCACCTTCATTGACAATTTTCATGGAAATTGAAATTTGCACATCCTTTACATAAAATCAGGCGATTACTATATCGACTGTGAAACTTTGTCAGAATGTTCTGCGAAAATATGCAAGAAGATATGCTTAGTACGTATATTTAGGACTAACCATTAGATTTTTGATTTGAATTCACCAGGTTATGAGTCAGAAATATGAAGAAACATTCTATCATATACCATAACTACATATTCTATTATGAAGAGCGTTAAACGTCACGTGGAGTGAGGATACAAAAGTAAATATTGTGAACATACGATACTTTGGGTCAAATAGGCTAAAGGCTAAATATCCTGCTTATATTGAAGCGAAAATACAACAAGCGGCATAGTAGGCAAACTGCTTCCTATTTTGATCAATCGGCTTGTTTTACAGCGAATTAAAAAGAGATAACCAAGAAAGCAGAGGACACGCTTTGCCTCAATAGCACCACAATGGATATTCAACTTGACGTCATCACGCAGTGCACTTTGGGAAGAAACACTAGGTAAAAGTTCTGATTTGTATGTGCCAAAAGCTCACCGATAGAGTAGCTGTAACCCATAGAGATGTGTCCATTTGTTTGTTCATAAATAGATTTACACTGTCCATTGTAAAACACATGAAGTTGAAGGAGAAATTTGGAAAACAAAACTGTGGGTACCAACATGAGTACATTTTATTTCTTTAAAAGCACTATGTAAAATACCAGAAAAGTTGTGAAAAAAAAATGTGCACATATATCTTTGTGGGTCACGGTATCAACCGGAGTGTGAAATCGTTTCCTGGTACCAAGTTTTTTATTTTGATTTGCTTTATTTTACTTCGCTTTTTGTATTTTGGCTAATTTGCGAAGATGGAGATGAGTGATGACATGATGAAATTGATGAATGGACACTCATAAAGATCAATGCCCAGGCCTGGATTCGAAACCGGGACCCCTAGCGTCTAGTGTTGCCCACGAGACGAGACTTTGGCCTGTCTCGTCTCGTGGAAATGCTGTCTCGTTTCGAAAATATTCGTTTGTCTCATGACACATGGTCAACCTCGTCTCGTCTCGAATTTTTAAAAGCCTGTCCCGTCTCGTTCCGTGGGCAACACTACTAGCGTCGTAGGGCGATATACATTTTGTGGTTAATTTATTTCATTAAAACTGGCAACGTGTTTACTCTGGACTATGCAGGACTCTTTCCTCCGAAAGGAACATGTTTCTCGTCATTTCACCAGACACCTCGCCCCTCCCTCACTTCCGTTCTCCGCCGCGACCTGGGAAGTTGTAGTTAGGTGGTTGTGAAGAATCGGAGAAAATGCGGATTATAATTTTTATTATTGTCTTGGAATTTTGGAAATATGAAACTTCCAATGGCGCAGAGAAGCATACTATAATAAATCAACTATCCTTTCACAATGCGAGTTGATTGATTTTATTTCACTTCGCTGTTTTGCCACTTTTGGCTAAGCGCGAAGATGTGAATGGGTGATGATATAATGAAGATACACTCATAAAGAACACCCTGACCGGAATTCGAACCCGGGACCCCTGGCGTCGTTGCACGACATGCTAACCACTCCGCCACGGAGGCCGGCATATGAACTGTTCAGTTTGAAGATTTCCGTCATGTGAAGTAAAGTTGAAGTTGATGCATTTTTTTCTCCATAAGGAATGAATGGGATTCTATAAACATTTATTCATCATGATTTTCGAATATAGTGTATTGCTAATGGACTAGAAATCGCTTGCACTTGCAACATGGGGAGAAATTCACACTATATCACGTGGTATGGTTATATTTTAGTAGCAGTACCCATTCCGACGATGTAGAAATAAATGTACACCTGGTACGAAACTGCCAAGTCTTCTAATATATGCAATTAATATGAACATCAAACCCAAATATGCACAAAGTGTTTCAAATCGAGTCAAATGAATTAATTCGTTGAAAGCATTTGAATTTTCCTCAAGGGAAAAAAAATATGCAAAAATTCGCCAGCGAATCATCATCACTCATCTTCATCGTCGCCATTAGTAAAAAGTGGCAAAAAAACCAAAAACCAAGGGGGACTCCAACCAAGTATAAAAAATTGAAGGGAAGGATTTCACTTCTCTATACATTGCTAACAAAAGTAACAAGAGTGAAGTACTGGCCTGGGTTTGTAAATATACAGAAGGTTCGAAACATGTAGGGGAATTCGTACCTGTAAGTCCCATGACGTTACTAACATCTTATACTAACACGACACCCTGTCTTTTTACTCTTGGAAACAAATGATTTCCAATTACTGACTAAATGTTGACATTCCTACAGTAGCAACCAATGCCCTGGATGTTAGCTCCCAAACAAACTTTCACACCCCGCTTGCTTCTTGCCTTTGTCCTTGAAAATGTATCAGAAAGAGGTAACTTTTGTTACAGTGACAAAAGTTAGAAAATAAAGTATCAGTGAATATATATATATATGTGTGTGTGTGTTTATATATATATAAATATAATAACCCATGGCTTGATAGCCCTCGAAGGGCCTTGGCCCT
This sequence comes from Lepisma saccharinum, assembly GCF_977018435.1. Taxonomy (NCBI): domain Eukaryota; kingdom Metazoa; phylum Arthropoda; class Insecta; order Zygentoma; family Lepismatidae; genus Lepisma; species Lepisma saccharinum. The sequence continues at coordinate 11,823,498 of NC_139229.1, forward strand.
ATCTCCCGTATATATATTAATACTTACTTACAGATTAGGGGTTAATTAAGTAATAACATAAGAAAATCGGGTTTAATTTTGTAAACGCTTGGGAAATTGAAAACTGATTATTAAAGGTTATCTTTTGTTAGAGTGACAGAAGTTAGGAAACAGCTATCATGTATCAGTGTAAACATTAGATTCTGGAGAATGCCTGGATAATTTGCCCATTCTTCGCAGATTAGGAGTTTATGAACAAATGATGCAAGGAAACCGGATATTTTTCAAAAAAAGATTGATACACACACACACATACATACATACATAGAGAATGAACTTCGATGGAAAACATACCACTTTCAAGTTTTCCAAAATGCACTTTAGATCCACTTTATGCTCAGGTAGGCAAATCGGGACTAGACCTACAGCTTGAAATAGGATCGAAACCATTGAGTCACGTGCCTCCAGCAGGAATCGAACCTGGAGCCAGGTCACTGGCACTGTCACGCTTAGCCAGTCCATTGTTCCTCAAGGACTCATCGGTTATGACGCACAAGCGGCTACAATCAGTATTCCTTGAAAAGCATAATGTTTGAAAAATACACGAAAAAATCTGACAAAGTTTGTCTATTTGTGGATCACTGTATGAATCTGTTTGAAATAGTTCCCTGGTACGAAGAAAAAGTAAACATAGTATTCGATGGAATTCTGATCATTTCCAAAGTATTTCCATGATGGAAAGTAAATTCGGCAAAATACAGAGCGTTCCCTGACATTTGGTACGAGACTCGGCGGAAAGCGGCTCGGCATCGGCGGTTGTCTTTCCCGGTGAATGGGTCCGTGACAGTCGCTTATATTAAACCTCGTAAAAATGTTTAGAGTAACAGGGTCAGTTCTGAATAAAAGAGGAAAGAAAAATAGGAAAATAAACTATACAAAGACAATCCGCACACCATCCGTGAGTTAAAAGAGAGTATTGTACGAAAAATCGGGAGAATTACAGTAGACGAACTTGCACGTTTAAATGTCAATTTCCTTCGGAGATGCCAGGAATATGTTGCAGCAGAGGGACATCATTTTCAACACCTTCTGTAGTCAAGGTTAGTACACAATATAAAAACTGTAATTTTAATAGCCGATTCTAGCGACTGTCGCTTACCCGTTCACCGGGAAAGACAAGCGCTGATGCCGGGCAGCTTGGCGCCGAGTCTCGTAGCGAATGTCAGGGAATGCTTTGTAGTAGTATCTTTGAAAGTAGGAAATGTAAAGGTTTTATTTTAACATACGTTCAGTGTGAAATTCACATTCAGTAAAAGCAAAATAAACATTCGATACACAAAAACGTGTCTATTTATCGTCCGAAATCACAGAGCATCCCAAAATTATCCGAACAATTTGTTCAGGGAGATTTAAAAAAGCCCTGTGAACAAAATAACACCGTTTTATTTCCCACCCCAGCACTAATAAATCATCGTTCTTGAAACAAGAGATGTCCCAAAGTTTAATATATATTGTGCGGAAACGAAAAATTGCAATGAGGAGAAGTACAAGTTACAGTAAAACAATAGGTAAACAATGGTAAACCAAATAAATATAGATATAATGTAAATATGTACTGTATTTGTTCCATTACATATATATTGAGACAAATCCATGAAGAATTACATAATTATTATAGTAACTCCATGCCTCTCCCGTATTCTGCCCGTAATTTTCCAGGCTTGTTCAAGTACGTTACTGCATATTACAAGAAACTGTATAATATGTTTCCTGCCTTTCTAGCTGAAATCTATCCCCTGCTGTCTGCTTTTGTTTTTCTACCGTCCCTACTTTTCATAGCTTCCAGGGCCTTCTTGCCTAGCATGCCTTGGTCGCGAATCCCACCCTGCAAGCTTGTTTACTCTGGTGGACCCATCAGAAATATTTTTCCTCTAAAACGAACATGTGTTTCTCGTTCGGTGACCAGTAGACAGAACTCTTCTCGCCCCTCCCCCTCTGCGACGAGCCTCGGGTGGCTGTAGCAGACAGGCAGAAATTTAACATTACGCATATGGGAGAATTACTTTACTGGTTCTCTTGGGAATATCAAACTTCCGATGGCGGAAAAAAACATATGATGGAGTAGAGGATCCATTGAAGATTATATTTTCAGAAGGAAAATACAAAACTCCCATTGGTTTAGCCGTAACTTGAATTTAAAGTTGCTCCTCCATAAGGAATACATGGAATTCTGTAAATACTAATTCATCATATTTTTCAAAGACCGTATAAGGCGTAATAATCAACTTAAGAAACCGCTTCCACTTGCCAAATGGGGAGAATTTCATACTCTTCATTTCTGGCGGAGATCTTTGTAGTAGCATTGCTCATTCCGACGATATTGGAATAAATGCATGCCTGGTGCGTTATTGTCCCTCCTCGCCTTAAACTTTTAAGTGGTTTTGCTTATTTCCCATTTTTCTAAAAAAAACTTCAATATACATTTTCTATGACTAACAAAACATTTATAGGAGGCACATTCAGGACCCTCAAACTAGCAGTTAGCAACCCAAGATTTCTTCCATTAAGGCATTTACCCACTCCATATATGTCTTATTATTTGGCCAGTAATACATTTTAATTATTTTCTTTTTCCTTATATTGTTTTTCATACAAAGTACCATAAAAATCAAAAAGTTCCTTCCTTTTGTAATGAGCTTACTTCAACCACATTGCAAATAAGTATCACTATCTATAGTCGTTTTCACGTTCAGAAGACACAATGGGCTCTCATGGGCAATGCTTTTCTTATGGGAAATACGAGCACGCTGTTGTGAAATTTCTGAATTTACAAATTTAGCTTAAGTAAAATCGGTACCTGCAGTTTTGCAGGAAATTTTGTAGAGAATACGATCGTGAACACAAAAAACTGGTAACTTGCTTACATAATTTTAGATAAATTAAAAACGAAAATTTTCTGTGAAAACACAATTTTTACATTATTTTCATTCCTAACGTTGAAACATGCAGTAAAATTGAAGCATTCATTATTAAAAAAATTGACACTGTTTTTTAATTGTCATAGGTGATGGTGGTACTCAGAATTTATCAATACTTTAAAGCATATTTGCATTAAAAAATATTCAAGTAAAGTATGTGGAGATTTTTTATATTCGTGCAGTAAAAAATGTCGTCGCTAGCCATTTTTTGTTCTGTAATTCCAAGTAAAAACTTCCAGCAACAAAGTTGTAGATAAAATAATGAAATTAATTTTTATAACCACTCAAAGGTTCCCAGAAATATTACTTCCATGCATTTGGAGTTTCTTTTTAACCCAAACCGCATGCAAAGTAAGGAGGCGTTGTCTGGCCATCTTGAGCTGGCTAATCACCACCAAGTTTTCGAGTTGTTATTTTATTTCCATTCAGTAAAAATATGAACTTCATGCAGTTTGTTATAATAGAATTGAAATTACTTAAAATTAATAATTGACAATTATTTCCAATGCTGCTGTTGTGAGCAACATTTGTTTTTGTTTACATTACTGTCGACATTAATACTGAAATGAAGATCACCTTTCAGTTTCCAACGTACACATAAATTCATAGACACCATATTAAGCTTTGAAAGGCTTTCCAACACGTGACAAAATATGGGGCTTCAAGATAGAAATATGACATGCCTTGCTTGAGTCATTCACGTCTTATCAGTTCACGTGGGCCATAACTCATTTGTTTGTTTGGGTTGTAACTTGAATCTAACCCATGTGCCAGGTTCCCCTTACTTGAGTGAGAGATCTGCTTTGGTCTCTTTAGACTTTTTCCCTCTCTCGAAAAAGTGTTTTCAGTTGCGTGAGCGCTCAGTGATTTTTACTTTTTTAAGTGATTTCTGAAGTGTCATATTCGTGCATTACACTCGCGTGTGTAGTGATCACAATGGATCATAGTAAAAAGGGTAACTGTAACGTTCACAGTATAATATTAATATTAATAATTACATATAATTATCATTATATATACAAAATATGTAACACCTTCCTTGTGAAGGAAGGTCATCATTTCCTGGCGACATGAGCTAGCGCCGTATTGGCAACACTGTGCGGTTTCTCCATAAGCGCCGTTGTGTCTTCTGAACGTGAAAACAACTTTAGAATGGAATACTGTTGCCATATTCAGAAACTGCAGAATTCAAGCTTTACGATATATAACATGATAGGGTTTTGTAAACATTAAAAAAATATTCCACGTATAATACACACCACACTTTTTGGGGGCAAACATTTTGGAAAAAAGTGCACATTATACATGAGTAAATACGGTTCCTCAGTTATCTGGATTTAGTGGAATCCCTAGCCGAGACTTGATACTTCAGCTTAATATTACAGTTCAATGTAATATCCATTGACTTTAGAACTTTAATATAAAGGAAGCCATAATCAGGGATCCTTTGCACTTACCTTTGGTGGCTTGAATGGATATTCTGGAGAAAAGTGAATATCTAGGAAGAAAACCCCTCCTTCATACACTGAGCCAGGAGGGCCCAAAATTGTTGATACCCATTCATACAAATTATCACCCTTAGGACCAGCACTGAAAAAAATAAAAAAAATCATTTACTTACATACAGACAGTTGTCGGATAGTTGATGGAGAGAGAGATCTATTTTACCCCAAAAGCAAACTCACAATATTAAAAATATATGTATTTTTTAGTACTGAATTTTAAAAGGCAGCAGGTGAAAATTTTCACCTGCCATGGCAACCAGGCATCCTCTTATTTTTCTACCTCTGCTCATGACTCCTGCATGTTTGAATATTCTCTGCAGTGGTTAAAGGTAAAGGAGGGATAAATTGAACATAGAGGTTAATGAGTATGACAGTACAGACTGTAAGAGCGAAAAGCAGGTTGCAAGTCAACATGGGCTCACATATAAATACTGTGAGAAAATTGCAAATATATGAAGGTTTTGTTACAATACACCCCTGACGTATTTGCTGGTTCCCATGCTTATTGTGCACTGTTCTTCTCCTTGCACATCTGTCCACTAGGTCCCATCCAAGTTCTGTTCTTTGCTCACATGTAAAATTGACAAGAGGTGGTGGTGTACACCTGACAGGCCTAATGTTTAATAACCACCAAGCTCAGCAAGGTGTACATTTTGTCTGTTATTTGATTCACCGCTAGAAATATTACTGCAGTACTTAGTGGACAAATGTGCAAGGAGAACAGAGCAAAACACATTACGTGGCAGGCCCTGACAATATATTAACACATACTTCATGTCTAAACCAGTGGCCGCGGTGGCTCAGTCGGTAACGCGTCTGACTACCATGCTCAAGGTCCCGGGTTCGATCCCCGGCCGGTTCAAATCCGGGAACTTTTCTAACGGTGGAAGCGGCCCCGGCGCCTACCCAGCGTCGAATAACATGGGTACCTGGGGGAAACCCTGGGGGGTAAAGGCGGTCAGGGGCGTGATGCTGATCACATCAGCCCCAGTCACAACCGGATCAAGAAAGTGTGGGGCGTTACCCCCACACCCCCTATACGCCTTCATGGCGTGGTGCTATGCACAGGGGAACACTTTACTTTTTTTTTTTTTTTTTTTACTTTTTCATGTCTAAACCTATGTTGATTGCAACTTTTCTTGCCTATGATATACTGATCGCAACTCCAACTGGCGGTTGACCTTGATGGCTATTTCTGGCACATCCTGTGCCCCAATAATTTTCGAGGGCATGTGGTCCGATGGGTTTCAACAACTGTTGCGAAGTAAAAGCTGAAGGGATCACATTGCTCTCCCGAAGCAACAGTTTTTGCCCGTTATCTTTATATGACTCTGTGTCCACCTGCATTCTAACCTGTGGGTGGTCCTTCCGGAAACTTCATCGTTCAGGACTGCGTGTGCAATTGTTAGAGGCACATATTTTTGGTAAATAAAAAAACAAAATTTCGGTACAAAAACAAATTGATTTCAGGTTCAAAAACCATTAATAAAATAAAATTTTGGTGTTCTAGCGGTGAATAATCACATCAAAAGTGCTATATAAAATGACATTTTGGTTTTAAAATTCTGAATTTTACCCTAAATTTCATTTAAAAACTGCACTTATTACACAAAATAAACTTACCCCTTGTAACAGCACATTTATGTAGTTACTAGAGTTAAGTTTATTCCTGTGTAAAGCAGTCCATTTTTGCTTCTCAAATATTTACAGCAGAATTAATCAATTTTCCGCGAATTGCATAACTCACAGGATACTTCAGACTTCAGAAAGTGTTGCGTCGGTATATAAACTGTAAATTTCGTGTTTAAGAGTATATTTCGAATTTTGCAGTTCATTTCGCATTATTTCGTGACAAAATAATGTAGAAAAATGCGCCTCACACCTTTCAGAAATTTGAAAAATGAACTTTACAGTAGGTTATTTCATATTTCGTGTTTTCGTCAAAAACGAAATTTGCATGCCTCTAGCAATTGTACCATTAATCCCTGCTGATTTCTGGTGCTGACAACATCGTTGCCTGAGAAGACGCCCTCTCGCTTTACAGTACATTTGGCAACATATGGTGTACTCAAAACTCATTTGTTTTTTCCCCCAAACAAAGTTCAGCACCTTGACTCGAAAATGTTGGATCTCAGTCGAAGAAAATTTGAATTGATGGAGTTTATTTTATTTCGCGTTTTGTGCCTCTTGGCTAATTTGCGAAGATTGGGATGAATGATGAAATTGATGAATGGACATTCACAAACAACCAAACCTGAGATTCGAACCCGGGACCCTTGGCGGGTTCGATTCCTGACCTGGGCATGGATGTTTGAGAGTGTCCATTCTTCAATTTCATCATATCATCACTCATCCCCATCTTTGCAAATTAGCCAAAAGTGGTCCAAAAAGCAAAGTAAAATAAAGCAATCAAAGAAAATTCAACTGATCGCTGATTCACTGTTTCCCAGCTGGCAGTTGGAGTTGCATTTAGTATAGTGTGTACTTTTCACACAGTTTGTACAAAGACTTCTGAATCAACCTGTAAATATACATTCCCATCATCACATTTTAATACAAGTTTCCAACTACAAAATTTAAAAAAAAAATGACCTACAGACAGACCTTAAAATGATTAAAAAATGACCTAAAAATAATCTTCGCTCCTAAAAATGAAATTACAAGATGAATAATTCAATAAAACCTGACGTTTGGTGGTTTCAACTACCAAAGCAAAGGTGGAAAAGCAATTGCTTACATAAAATACACACCAAGGTTCTTCTGTGTAAGTTATTTAATTTCTTTCAGAGTGGGCCTTGCACAACATAGTAATTGCTCAGCATCTGAATATATAGTTGTTTTGTGTGTATTAGGTTATATATTTTATTTTACTTTAAACTGACAGATTAAAGATAACATTAGTGACCACCATGGAAACCTCAAAGTATACTCCCCTCCCCCTCAGTGTTTCCAAGTTTGCTGGAGCTGAAAATTCACAATTAATGAATCCATTGACAAAGATTTCAGGTAAACATAATATTGTGCCTTTGCATTCACAATGTTTTGATTAATGGCATACTTGTAAAAAAAACTATGGTAGAACATTAAAATATGGAAGCAAATGTATCTAAAATTCATGAAAAAACAACTCAAAAATTATTAAAATATTGCCAAAAAACCAAACAAGGCTGGGAAATGTAAACTACAAACATGTTACTCTGGTTCTAACTGAAGGCAAATGGAATACTAGCAGGTTTAGCATAGTCTTGAAGGCCCAGAGAAAAATATTTTTCATCAACTCCCAAGCCCTATTAATAACACAGGAATTGCACAAGACCAAAGTGCCTGCAAACGAAAAAATGCAAATATTTGTAAAAGCATTACCTGCAATTAGGAGGAGGATCTAATGTAATTTCTGCCAATTCCTTCTGGATCCTGTAATAAAAACTATGTATGAAAACATGTAAGACAAAGTACACAAATTAATCAAATACCTGGGATGTTAATAACTATTTCATGTTTAGAAAGTAAAATTGAAATGAGCAGTATCATTATTACGTACTGTACACACATTTCTTTTATACAAATTATGGAATAAGTGTTCTCCATTTTTGTATGAGGAGATCCGACAGACCGTGGGTGTGGTGAAGCTTCAGGACAGAATAGATGGTTTGACACATGAAGAGGATGGGTGCAGAAAGGCTACCAGTAAGAGCGTACAATGCACAAGGAGTGGGAATAAGGCCAAGGGGGAGACCAAGATGCTGGTGGAAAGAGCAGATAGTTGACAGTGTTAGGAGAAGATGGCAAGATTGGAACAACGTGGAAAAAGAGGAGTGGTGGAAGACCAGGAAAAAAATGGACTGCAACAGATGATGTAAAAAACAGACTATTTTCATCTGATTTTAACATTATATTGAAAAGGCAAGCACCTAGGTTACTTGCCACTATCATTTAATATGAGCACAAACTTCAAGGATCATAGAAACATGGCTTCCCAGTCAACACAACGTAATTAATGGGGAGGAGGGGATTTACATCAGTACTTTTGCAATACACTAATCCGGGAAAAGAAAGGCAACTAGTAAAAACAAGATGATGTTTATCATTGATTTACAGCAATAGCTCGTAAATCAATAAACCCTATCTGGTATTCAATAAAACAGCAACGAACCCAATTACCAGCATAACCTAAGAAATGCTCCTCAATAATTTAGTTTACCATTTATATTTTGCAGGTTATTTTTCGAACTATTTCAGATTTTTTTCCTATTTCTCAAGGGAGTCTCTTTGTTGGGGCAAATACAGTCTAAGAGTCTTGAATACAACATAAAACTACACATTTTGAACTCTGATTCAAAAATTAATTAATGCAAGAGTGGATTGAAAGTAATTAACTCTTGCAGAGTGCCCTTCCCATAGAAGGCTCTACCGGTAATTTTTTTTTTTCAGTTTTTTAATGGTAGTTTACAAAATATCAGCTGTCATGTTCATTTACAGTTCAAGGATAATGACACTATTTACAGTTTAATATAAATATTTTGTATATTTTTCTACACAAAATGTTTGCTATTGATGCCCATAAAATGTATTTAATTTTAAATCAAGAGAAATGTAAGTGTTGCAGTTTACATATTACATTTCCTTTCGTACGAGTTTCACACCATTAGTACATATATTTTGTTTCCTTTCTTTTTCTATCTTAGAGGCTAATAAACACCATTAAATGATTATAAGATTAATGCAATTTCACGAAAAGTTATTCTGATATCTACAAAATCCTTATGTACATTATTCTATAAATTATTAAAATATTGATTTAAATCAATTCACCTTGTTCATAACATGGACAACATGAAAACACTGACAATTTCAATCAAATATTTCATTATAATCAAGTTCTTATATTTTCTCTGTCACACGCTGAGTAAAATACAACTCACCTCTTTGCAGACGTAGTGAGTGCCTTCGACATCTTGGGATTTGGTTTAGTCTCCTTGTTCTCAGTCTTATTATCAGTCAAAGAGGACGTGCCACGGCCCCGCCCAGTACCACTCGACCCCGCCCCTGACATGAGGCTGAAAATATATTAATGGCAAAATTCAGTAAAATAATTTTAAAAAAAATTAGCATTCCATTGGTTAGTCACAAGATATATACAAAATTATAATTCAGACATTTATAAATTGACAAAAGTGTGCGCACGTTGGTCAATAAATATATATTAAAACTTATATTGAATCATCTCCTGTTACAATAATAAAATAAAATATAAAAAAGCAGACTCAAACCCAGAACCTTCATGGCAAGATCTACAAACTTTAAACACAAAGAGAGAATTTTGACAGGAAGCAAAAACTATGGAGGCATTTCTTACTGAAAAAGTTGGTTGCAGATGTTATGCTCATAAATTTCGACTGATAGAATGTGTTTTGGATACTAAAAAGTTATATACGCCAGTGCTCGAGAAATCTTCAGAGCTCAGCTTCGTCAGCTCTGAAAATTAGGCACCAGGAAACCACCTACTAGCAACTGTGCATACTATAAGAAGCTGAGCCAGTCCCCGTGGCAGAGTGGTTAGCACATTGCACTACGATGCCAGAGGTCACAGGTTCGAATCCCAGCCTAAGCATGGATCAATTTCATCATGCCATCACTCATCCCCATTTTCGCAAATTAGCCACAAGTGGCACAAAAAGTTAAGTAAAATAAAGCAAATCAATCAATCTATAAGAAGCTGAGCATCACTGCATTCAAAAAGCACGAAAAGGGGGAGTTGAGGGACAAAGAGTAAGATACTTATTCCATGGAATGTTCACAACGTTGATAAAAAAAACATTTGCTAACTTACGCTGTACTGCAATTTGAACTTCATATTTTCAAAATTTCGTACATGCAAACTTAAAAAATGGCAATATTACAGCAAAAGATCACAGTCGCCAGGCTGAAATTTTTATTCGCCATGGCATCTTGACATACACTTAAAGAACAACAAGAAACCATCACAATCTAACCTAAAAAAATTGAGTGACGCACACTGTACGTTCCTTAAATTATTTTGTCTGTACACATCTAAAAGGCAAACATGATGATGCATCAAAATGGCAAAAGAAGGAAAAGGTATTTAAATATTAAAACTTCATAACATTTATCTTCATGGAGACTGTGTTATGATTTTCAGTAGTTGTACAAAAGAATAATGAAAGTGTTTACTGGCAGTGAGTGTAAAAGCACATACATTTCAATAAACAAGTTTCACATTCACAAGACTTTTTCCTCTGCATGGAAAATGATGTGTACACCTACAAGAGATACAATTCAGCCACATAAGTATGTAGAAGCATATTTTCAACACTAAAAGCACCAAATCTAGCTCCTGTGACCTACTGAAGGGATCATATAAGGGGTTTGATTACAGCCAATAAAAGATGCAACTGAAACTACTCAAGCTTACATAAATGTAATACCATAAAATGTCCCACGAAATGCTAATGCTAGCATTAGTGCAAGTTTCAGGCAAGACAGCATGTGGCATTTGTTGGGAAAACATATGAAAGAAAAACATTCTGCTCATACAATGCAGTGTGATAGTTCTTCTTGTATTTACGCATTGCTTGCATTGTAGAATTATTTTCCTGTAGTTTACGGTTATTACAAGCATAACAAAACAGTTTTTCATTGTAAAGTTTCAGGAGAATACACGCTCCCTTCATCAGACATTTATTTTCATTTTGACTAAAGATACAGTTAACCTGATGAAGGGAGTGTGTGTTCTAAAACGTCGCAAGGAAAAACATGTCTTCTTATGCTTGTAATAACCATAAACAAAACAATGCAGTGTAGCCACTCCAAGGCTGTAGTAGTTACACTCTCAACTTGTAATCAAGTTGTGCCAGGTTGTGGACTTATGTGCTTATACAGGGTGTCTACCAAAATAACTAATCCAAAATTCTTGACTTTTTCTTAACATTTATTTAATCGGCCCCTACTTAGGTATAGTTGGAAGTTAAGAAAAATTAGGGTTACCAGACGTCCGGACTTTCCCGGACATGTCCTACATTTTAGCCTTATGTCCGGCGTCCGGGAGGAATTTGAAAAATATCATAATATCCTACATTTAGAGCGTCACATAATATTAATTAGGAAAGTAGGTAACAGAAAAAAATCATGCAAGTTACAAGTCTATGGACTGCGCTTCCAAACTCAATGGTGAAATTTATTTTGATTCAGTCATTGCCCAAAAGGAAAAAAGTTTGTCCTGCTATTAAAAATACGGAAAAACGGAAGTATTTAATTAGCAAAGTTTTCTGACCACTAACATCACTGTTCAATGCCTGAGCAGAATCTCTTGCCTTAGGGTTTATACTGCTGGAACAAGGTGTTGCCATTCTTATTCAATATAATTTGATTGTAAAGCAGGGATATAGAGAACAAAGTTATTCAGGATGTCTACCAGCCAAGAAAGTCATGGTAGTCAAGAAAAAGTAAATAAATCAACAAATAGGTCAAGAAGTCAATACAAAGGCAATAAATTATTCTTGTGGTCAAGAATTTTTGCTATCATAATGACTGATTGGTTGATTTAGTTTATTTTACTTAACTTTTTTCTGTCCCTTTGGATAATCGCGAAAATGATAATGAATGGCGGTAAGGTAAGATGGATGAAGGGGCAGTCACAAACATATAGGAACAACCGACACAAGCCCCACATAAGATTATACTGGCTTGAGTCCAGACGCCAAAGCCTCGCTTGTCTGCCAAACACAGTTCAGGATGCCTTAATATGAGAAAGCAGATCTAATTCTCTTCTTAAATTCAGCTTCAGTTTTCATCTTAACTCGCCTTTTGGTACGGGATTTCAATAAATAAATATTTATTTTCTTACTTACTAATTTCCAATTTTACTTAAGTAGGGGTCGGATAAATAAACGTTAAGAAAGACGGGAAAAAGGTCGAAAAGGTCTAGAGGGTGCCGGGGGTGAGAGAGAGAGAGAGAGAGAGAAGAAAAGTCCAGAAAAAGTCAAGAATTCTGATTCTGGATGTGTTATTTTGGTAGACACCCTGTTATTGAACTAAAAACTACACAAGATGAAACTTCTGGAACCATTTTAAATTACGGTAATTGCTGAATATTTGTTTGCCATTACAGGTCATAATTCAAATGTTGAGAGAGTACTTTTATTACCATCAGCACAACAGACTCACGAGAGAAATTATTTTTTCATAAAGTCTGTAAAATGTTTGCTACTATTCCCTATAATTTCAAAGAGTTTTATTGTACACTCTAACATAAATATAGTTTGACTAAACCTGAAATTTTGATAAAATTGTCTTCTCAGAGAAGTACCACTTAAATCATGTAGTAAGAGGTCCTTTGATTAGTATGATTGCAAGTCTTGAAATTTTGCATTTAAAAATTCATTAAGAATTCATTTTTTTAAAACTGTAAAGTGTAATTTTTTAACTACTTTCTAACGTGCTCTATAGAAATATATATTATTTATTGAGAATGTTTTGTGTCCTACATTTTGACTTAATGTCCTACATTTTGGGACAGCATGTCCTACATTTCCCTTACAGCGATCTGGTAACCCTAAGAAAAATAGATATTTTTATTCGATGAAAAAACCCCAACACAAGCCCAGCTAAGATGAAAACTGAAGCTGTACTTTAACAAGAGATTTAAACTTCACGCATACAAGAATGTAATTCTTACAAAACAAATTGAATTTTTTTTAACCACAACTCAATACAATTTTACATTTCCAAAATATTCATTATAATCATATTTCAGTGCAGGTATATAACAATGTAAATTCACTATACTGTAAAAACAGCAAAAATTCTTGACCACAAGCATAATTTCTTGACTTTTTCTTGATCTACCGGATGATTGATTTGGTGTTTTAAGTCCACTTTATGCACTGTGAGGCTAATCGGGACTGGACCTAGTTTAAAGTGAGATCCAAACCACCTGTGTGCATCCACCTGACCTACCTGATCATTTCTCGACTTTTTCTTGACTGGTAGACACCCTGTTACAGACATGTATGGAATGTAGGCAGAAAAACACTGCATAATATTTAGCATTTGGATGGTTTCAAATGAAACCACTACCACATGGTAGCTATTCTTGAAAACTACAGATGATCGATCATTCAGATCTATCTTTGAAAATGTCAATTTCTTCCCTCCAAGAATTATGTTATGTAACTTATAATTGGGTAATATTCTTCAACCCCCCTTTTTGCTCATGTGTTTTCATGTTACATGTAGTAATGAAAACATGGCAATTAGGACTCCAGCAGATATCCAATTTTAAACATTACCCCAAAAAATAAGTTTTTCTACAATTCTATATATGTATGTAGCTATGTATATATATCAAATTTGGGGAATTGGTATTACATGTCCTCTAAGAGTGGTCTTTGTCATGCTTCTCTGCAAATTTGGTGAATCTTGCATCCATAGGGCCGATTTTGCATTTTTTTTTTCTGTAAGATGGCAGCACTGCTTTATTTATACATTGTTGTTATTTATTTCCCAATAAGTATATATTTTCAACACTACTTTGCATGGTTGTGGGAATATACCACTGCTACATATTACATTTTTCGATCACTTTGGTTGGCCACAGGGGCATGATGAATATTCTTCATTCTCGTTTACCTTTTGTTATTTGGAGGTAAAACGTATTGATTTCTCCTTAGCTAAATGTACATATACAGTCACTTCTGGGTTATGTAACAACCTGATTGACTCTCTATGGGACAGTAGACAGCTAGATTAAGTTTCCCCTCACAATGCAATTACAAAGTATTCAAGGATGAATGATATCAAAAGGCTAGAAAGTTGTTTAATAGAACTACCAACAGAAGCATGATAGAGAAGAAAGGTATTTGTTAGGAAAACCAACTCCACACAAGCTAGCACCGAACTGATGCCAATCACAATCTCCCAGAGTGAAACAACCTTCAATAAGTAACAGTCTTGAGTAATAAGCAATTATGGGGACATTTCATGTGAAATCAGCAAGTAAAGAGGCACTTTTCAACCTCACATATTTTGAATAATTTGAAATTTGGTATACTGATAGGGACACACGAGGTAGGAAAATATGTAACTTTGCAGATCCATATCTTAGTATTTCCGAAATTACAGTGTACGTACCTTACCCTAACCTAAATCTAACATAACTCCGGATCCCATTGGCTTCCCATTCTTAAATTTTGTATACTTATTGAGTAATAGTGTATGCATGACAGGTATTTTAAAAAAATAAATACATTAAAAGACCAGTTTTCGAGAAAATGGCTACCAAAGTTTTCTTTACACCACCTTCAATTGTTTTTTGTTTTTTTTTACCCTGGCATAGGCATGCAGTTTGCAGCACTGCAATTTTGGAAATACAAAATATATGGATCTACAAAGTTGCATATTTTCCTACCTCACGTGGCCCTTCCAGTAGGTCTATACCAAATTTCAAATGAATCAAAAAATGTAAGTTTTAGTTGAGTATCTTGTTCGTTTCACAAGGAATGATCCAATGGTTATGTCCGTATAATGATTTCTTGAAGAATATTTGTTTAGCACCAGTGTTAAAAACTACAGACCAGGTAAGTATGACATATGACATCAAAACAGTCAATGGTCTGGATGATTATTTATTTATAATTTTTTTAAAAAAAAAGTCTATTCTTCTGCGTTGAAAACTGATTGTAAAGGGGTTTACATTTATTTACACTGGCATAAGGTTAGAAACAAAAGTGAGGTTGGTGAATATCACATCAATGTGAAGATTACATTCTAAAAGCAAAAACAATTCATTGATAATAATTTTGTCATATTCCTAAGCTCATGGTGTATATTTTAATGAGCCAAAGGCTCACGTATACTTTTCCTTAGACACCTTAGCTAGCTTTTCGCATTCTCTTATGAAAAAGCTGTGTAAATATCAAACACTTCAACCACAACATGCAAGCAAAGTTATGAATTCCATGTGTGTAATGATTTTTTTAAGTTTGTATAGGAAAATTAGGCACTTTTTTATGAGAGACATTGAATATGAAAAATCTTTGACACTTGTATCCTATGTTCTGGAATTTTCAAGTTGTGGAGGAAAATAAACCTAACCTACTGAAAACTTTAAATATTAACAAGAAGCATGGCCTGATCTATGTACTTCACAAGAATCTACAAACAAGGTGCATGCCATGTAGCGAATTCGTGCTATGCAGAACTGGAAGTAAAATTAAAAGACCACCACATCTGGAATCGGCTGAAGCAAAATTTTATCGTATATTTAATAAAAAATTTCAGGAGGAGTGAAGTAAGAGAGCAAGTTCTTGATTCATAAGACTTTCCCTCAGATTTGCCATTTTCTTTAACTTTAAATAATGTAGGGGAAAAAACCTACATTCATTTGTTTTTAAGTTTCATTAAATGTTTTACTTGAAATTACTGTATTGAAAATGCATCAGAACAGTTTCTAAATGAGATCTGCTGTTTCTGCAAATTTAATAATGAAATGTAGGCATGAGTGGAAACTGGTACAAAAAATTTACATAATCCCCCTAACTTTTCCCACATCTCTGGAAAGTTGAAAAATGCTTCTTCAATATTTCCAACAGTTACCTTTTCAGATATTTTTTACACATTTTAAGCATTTGTTATATTTGCATTTTACACTAATTATTAACCCTACCAATGGAAGGACAAAAGTTTGTTATAAGTCCACTTTTGTGCTTAGATATGATAATCAGGATTGAACCCAGAAGCCCTTGATTACAGGGCAACAGTATCACCACTATGCGATCCAGACTAAAAATGGTACGGCCAACAAATTTAGTAATACTGCAACTTGAATTTTTCACACTGGAAATAATAGAAAACATTATTTTTTAAAACATTAATCCTAGAATGTAGGCAGAGTTGCACCTATAAAGAACAAATACACAAAAGCACTGTGATTGATTGTTATATTATGGGCCAAAGGCTATTTTTGGACATCGCAAAATATGAGGTTTAAGCCCATTATCTCAAACAGAAATAGGGAACAGGCTCCTAACAAGAAAATAAAAGATGACTGTTAAAAACTCCCTAACTCAAGTTTTAAACTATTCATTCATTACTTAAAAAGAACCATACTATACTGTCTCCGACGTCTTCATTTTCCTTAGTTAGCACTCAGCACGAACAGGGACAAACCCAAAACAACACACAGCACTACAGATTATACTGATCATTGCCAGAGCCTCGTTGGCCTGCAGTTAATGGGGAGGTTGACATGTAGGTGTCTTATTAAAAGGTCACCCTTTACAGCCTGAAAGCACTACATGAAATCATGATCACGGGGCAAATGCAATGATTTGGAATGGCTTTCACAAGTCTTGCAGATACAAATTATGTAGTTTCTACACAAAACCTACTCTGCAACTTCTTCAGATGAAGACAACTGAAAAGCGATGACATATAATCAAAATAACGAATGCAGTCCTGCATAATTAACACACACAAAAAACTCGGCAAATAAAATACATATGATCAACATTATTATAGCTCCACAATTCCCTACACTTGTTCTGTGGGTCAAACACTCTTTACCACCTCAAGTACAAGCCAGATTCTCTCGTTCAAAAAAAAAAAAATCTCGCCACTAGTTTAATGGACTCTTCCACGAATATTATGTCAACGATACACTCGTTACTAAGAAAAAATTGTGTTTCATTGTGATCGCTTTTGCAATTCAGCCTATCGTTGCACTGCAAAATGCACTAAAGTATGACGTGCATTACGCTCAAAACTTTATTTTTAATTGTAGGGCGTAACACAATAGCCTAACGAGAAAACGACTGTAATTAGAATTCCATTCTCCTTGGAAATATTTACTCTGCATAGTTTAAACTTTTACAATTTAAGCCTCAATGTGAACTTGAGATGCAATGTAGTTTTGAATTTTACCTTGAAGATGATCAAAACATTTTCGCTACAAAACAAACAGCATGCATTGGATATCCGCCATTTTGTTCTGCCATACTTTGTTTTCGCACAAGCACTGAAGTAAATTTGAATTTATAGTAGCAGATCCTTTAGATTGGGCGCTCTTTTAGATATTCCTCTTTAAATACACATTACAAATTGAAACAAACGTGCAGTTTCGACATCCAGCCATCAAGGCAACCCACACATCATTAATACGCAGTGCTCGTTACCTTCGATAGCCTTAAGGAACTTATACATTATGTACACATAATCTACATACACATATCTACATGTAATGTATTGCAATTTAATTAATTTCAAATTAATGGCGACAAGTAAATTGTTTACCGGTATTCGGAACCTAATACGGATTATCACGTCCTGCACAATTCCTACCCCACAAACTTACCGTTCTTAGATATTAAAAAATGAATGGATGTGAATCGTCATTTTTTATTATGACACACAAACAAAGCAACTCACCTCCCTCCCTATACTTTTCTTATTTTTCGCAAATATTTTCAAGTAAAAAAGATTAATTGTACACCTTCCCTACACACACACCAAACCGAAGTATGGTGTGTGGGGCTGTTACATTGTACGTTCTTTTACATTCATAAAATATAACTTTTACCCAGGATACTACGGAATGAAGTACATAATGCACATCATTGAAAATTCTATTCAAAATAAGACTCTCCTTATGTCAGTATAATATATACATGTATGAAATAACCTTCAAAACGTACTTTCTAGTACTTTCGTATAGGGAGGTAGTCCATTATATCAACAGCACATAGAGCACACAAAGACAATCGGTCACTCTCGTCTAAAAACGACAACAGCCGAAGCAGGACATTGCATTTAGTATCCAGTGTTGCCTTTCTAAGGGATTTTTTTTTATCATGTACAGGGACATTTATGGAGAATGTGTACCTCACATTTTTTCAACTCATTTGCTTTGTCGCACGAGCGTACGCGTAAGTAGAACTTTCTTTCGGGGAACTGAAATTGTTAAGGTAAGAAGTACATAGCTGCATTCTACGGAGGTAATCTAGGAGGTGATGTGATCAGCATCACGCTCCGGCTGCCTTTACCTGCCAGGGTTGCCCCCAGTTACCCATTGATTTGAGGCTGGGTGAGCCCCGGAACCGCTTTATGCGGGGACAAGGCCGGAAACATTCAGATCTTACATCACCCACCCCGGGAAGAAAACCGACAGTAATCAATACAACCTTTCGAACCGAAGAGACACAATAAGCTGCATATGTTGCTAGGACTGGACCCTTTTCTCAATACCGTGCATCGTGTCGCTTGAAAATTTCATCAAGCGAACGTAGGTGTGTCATGCCGCTATGGTGTGAAACCTTGCTGTTTATTGGCTCGTTCCCAAGCGACAGCCAATAAGCTAAACGTGTCTCAACTCTCATAAATAAATGCAAACTTTCGACCCGAAGCGACAGGAGAAGCTACACGTGTCGCTTGCGTGTGGCTTAGAGTGGGTCGTTTTCTCAATACCGTGAATCATGACGCCTCAGTCTGTTGATCGCGCATGTGCGGTGAATGTTTTGTTTTAGGGAGATTTCATACCGAAGCAACACGCGACATGTGCTGCTTGACGATTTCACTAATTGAACGCAGGCTTGTGCGGGCTGTCATGCCTCTGCGGTGTTGTGATCGCCTCGTTCCCAAACGACATTCGTCGCTTATCACGTCGGTCTAAAATCTCCCTTAGACTGAAGGCGTAAAGTACTACAGAAGTACTTTATCTTGATAAACGGGGCCTTGTCGCTTGTCGTCTGCCGTTTTGTTCTGAAATGACAAGCGACAAACGACACGTGTCGCTGAAGTGAACCTTCAGCAATCAATGTAACGAGAATTTTTACTTGTGTAAGTTCAACGACACACATACGTATGTATATAGATATAGAGTTACTTTAGGTAAATTAACTGCAATGTAATGAAAGATTTGTCACCTTCTCTGATCTTATGGCACTTCATCATGCTTTTCACGGTTAATGAGTTGACCAGTGTTCAATACCAGCTGACCACCCACTTCCCAGATAGGGGTAGCGGAGGACGAGCCACCCCTCCCCTTGTCTTTGGTGTATGTTACATTTTACTAATTGCGAAGATGAAGATTAGTGATGATATGATGAAATTGATGAATGCACATTCATAAATGCCCAGGCCGGGATTCGAACCCGTGACCCCTGGCGTCGTAGCGTGATGTGCAAACCACTCCGCCACGGGGGCCAGCCCTCCCCTTGTCATTGTCAATATAACGCTTAATGCTGTTAATGATACTAGTGTTGTGTAGTATAACATATGCATATATATACACACACACATCGGTGACAGCATTGGTGCATTTAGCGGAGGTGCAAGAGGGCACATGTCCCTCCCAAAAAATATCATCTATAATAAAAAAATGACACCATTAAGCCTTGTTTCCATGATTATGAAAAACTTTTGTACTTGATACAGAGTCTGATGAAGACCTTGCTAGAAGGTTGAAACGTTACGTTTAGTTTATGTTTTTAATAAAATAAATTACTGCCTTGTTCAGCATACTTAGTTTTTCATAATAAAAAAATATCGAATCGCCCTCTAGGCCGTGTGTAGGTAAGTAAGTAGAGGGGGCTTTTGGTAATATTTTGCGGGGGGGGGGGGGGCGGCAAGATTTGTAGGTCCGACACTGCAGCAACAAATAGTATTCTAGGTCAAATATTTCCAAAGTTTGCGACAGTCTCTTTTGAGAAAATGAAATCTCAAGTTCATATGTAGGCCTATCATGTATTACATGTCACAAAAATCTTCTAATGCTATCACATTATGATCAAGAGTCCTGGGTTCGTTACCTGGTGGGGGAAGGTACATTGCAAAGTGGATCGGTTACTTTGAAGGTCCAGTCGCCGTGAGTCTATTTGGTCTCAAACTGGGCTTAGAACAAACTCTTGTAATTATGTTGATGCAGATATTACAGACACACATATGAAACTTTTCTAATATCTAGAAAAATATGCACATTATATTTTCACTGTTATGTGTTACATGCTTGCAGCATATTTTGTGTCCCTGCCAAGAAAAATTATAGATCCGCCTATGAGTGACGAAAGCAGAAACAATTAGTGAAGTCGGGTGTCAGAGAGCGAGAATATCTTGTAGGGGCAGTCATGTAAAAGTAAATACTACAAAAATATATATTAGAGGCAAAAGAGCATTTGCTGAGAGAGGGGGCGGAAGGGTTGACAGGAGGCAGCTGCTGCGACAGGATTAATCATCTAAGGGCGCTGAGGGGTATGAAATTTAGGGGGTGCGATGTTGAAAATAAAGGAAAACTGGAAAACACATGTATACTTTAGCCAGTACATCGAATACCATTCACATTTTAGTAGGCTTCAATCAAAATATGAAAATGAAACGGAAAATTGCTATGAATTGATTCATTTTCGCTTGCTTGCTTTGAATACAACAATATATACAGGGAAGTAAATGCGACTTCCCTTTCTGGTTAGTAGCCTATCAATGGCTTAGAAAAAAACTGATTTGTTTGAATGAGAAAGCTCATTTAGTAACTACAAACAAAAGAAATACTAGATTTGGTAACTATAAAAATATGCTGGCGGTTACAAACGAGCAGTGGTGAATAATTGTAGATATATTTCTCATGTGTTTAAACTAATGTTTGGTTGCCAGAAACTATTTTTGGTAATTCCAAACTTTTTCTTCTTTCTGAAGAGTTAGTATTTTCGACTGAAAAGAGTTTTCGAAAAAGGGGTGCGGAAGAAACTTAAGGGGTCCGCAAGCACTCTTTCGCACGTTCCTCCCCTGGCATACATCTGGCGCCTGTTGCTGTTGAGCCTACTGGCGTACACAGGATTTTATTTCGGAGGGGCTGGAATTGTAAGGTGGGTGCTACAAATCTGTATTCTCAGGGGGGTAGACAATAAAATATTTCATAGTTATATTAGGGCTGAGTCGATACTGCTTTGAGCCGATACCAATATATAGCGGTATACCGATGCTTCAAGCTTGTAATAATTAAAAGTTGTTCAAAATATTGACTAATATTAGTGTCCCAGTAACTACTTTTAATTATATGCATCAATTTATTAGTATTGTTTTAAAACGTGTAAGAATTGCACGGTAAGAGCAGCGGTGGCATAGTCGGTAGGGCGTCTGACAGCCACGCGGGAGACCGAGTTCGATTCCTGGGGTCAGTGATCTATGGTCGGAATTTTACCGACCTTGTTCTCGCATCAAGGCTCAGGGGGGTACCTGGGGAAATAGGTGACCGGAGCGTGGTGATGAGCACATGACCTCCAAAAATTGCCGAGATAGGGATGTGTGTGGTGCCCTACCTACACATACCCTAAATGTGCCTTAATGGCTATATGCACGGGGAATTTTAACTTACCTAAGAGTATTAAAATACTTCTCTACAGTTTTCACGGCAATGGTGCAAAATTGACGCGCAAAGTTGGAATTTTGAATAATTTCCAGGATAATTACACTCCGCGAAAGTTCCACGCTCCAATTTTGCGGACCCCGCAAAATACTAAAATGCCGGAAAAGTATCGGTAGGTATCAGTAAATAAAAGATGGCCGCGGTGGCTCAGTCGGTAACGCGTCTGACTACCATTCTCAAGGTCCCGGGTTCGATCCCCGGCCGGTTCAAATCCGGGAACTTTTCTAACGGTGGAAGCGGCCCCGGCGCCCACCCAGCGTCGAATAACATGGGTACCTGGAGGAAACCCTGGGGGGTAAAGGCGGTCAGGGGCGTGATGCTGATCACATCACCCCCACTCACGACCGGATCAAGATAGTGTGGGGCGTTACCCCCACACCCCCTATACGCCTTCATGGCGTGGTGCTATGCACAGGGGAACACTTTACCTTTTTTTTTTTATCAGTAAATAAAATCCAACTAGTGGCGTGCCCAAGGAGGGTTGGTGATGTTTATTACCCCTCATTTGGCACAGTATCCCTTAAAAAAAAGAACATCAAAGGTAGGAAAAGATGGCGAAATGAGGGCTGACTACCAGAAAAAATGTGCATAACACCTCCCTTTCAAAAATCCTGGGCACGCCACTGAATTCAACTGACACTTCCGATAACGGTACCACCGGTTAAAAAGTTGTTCAAAGACAAAAATGGTAATCGAGGGTTGATTTAAGATTGTTTTCAGTTACCGCGTTGGTTTCTCCCGAGTTCTTTAATGCTTTCAGTTGAGAATTTTGATTTTCTAAAATTTCCGGGACACATATGTGCTGTCACTTGAATCGAGGGAAATTAAATTATTTACATTATAATTGCTGAGAATTTGAGTATTAATGCGCAAAGTAGGGAAGTACTTGTTCGATTGGCGCTTTTAATCTTTTGTCCTTGTCAGTTTAATGAGTTTATCATAGAACGTTCTGATTTTTCGAAAAATGATTGTTTCTCTGTCGAGCTTGATGTGCGTTTTCTTTACGAAGTGCTGTGGAGGGAAAATATGTGCGTACGAAAACATGTGCGTAAGAACTGGCAACACAGCAAAGTAGGACTCCATATTGGACCACGTTTTGCACAGCCTTTCGGGACAAACGTGTTACAGTGATGGTCGTGGACTGATTTGTGCATAAAAATGCAGATATTTGTGAAAACTCTAACTGGTAAGACCATTACTTTGGAAGTTGAACCTTCCGATACTATTGAAAATGTGAAGGCAAAAATTCAGGATAAAGAAGGCATTCCTCCTGATCAACAAAGATTGATTTTTGCTGGAAAGCAGTTGGAAGATGGCAGAACCCTCTCCGACTACAACATCCAGAAGGAATCTACACTGCATTTGGTGCTGAGACTTCGAGGTGGTGCTAAAAAGCGAAAGAAGAAGAATTACACAACACCAAAGAAGCTTAAGCATAAGAAGAAGAAGGTTAAGCTTGCTGTGTTGAAGTACTATAAGGTTGATGAGAATGGGAAGATCCATCGCCTCCGTCGTGAATGTCCATCTGAACAGTGTGGTGCAGGAGTGTTCATGGCTGCAATGGAAGATAGACATTATTGTGGAAAATGTGGATACACTTTGGTATTCAATAAGCCAGATGAGAAATGAGATGTCTTGAGAGAAATGT
This sequence comes from Lepisma saccharinum, assembly GCF_977018435.1. NCBI lineage: Eukaryota > Metazoa > Arthropoda > Insecta > Zygentoma > Lepismatidae > Lepisma > Lepisma saccharinum. The sequence goes on from NC_139229.1 coordinate 11,847,039, forward strand.
AATTTTCAACAAGTAAAGAGCATAGGTGAACGACACATGTGTTATCTTTGCATATGCCTATTCTAGGTAGTATCTTTCCATTTGTCTTTTATGGTTTTCGGTTGCAGAATCCATTTGTCTTTTATGGTTTTCGGTTGCAGAATCCATTTGTCTTTTATGGTTTTCGGTTGCAGAATCCATTTGTCTTTTATGGTTTTCGGTTGCAGAATCCATTTGTCTTTTATGGTTTTCGGTTGCAGAAAATACGTTATGCAACAACGTTTTGCTATTTTTTCCCTACAAGTAGAGAGTGATAATATGAATTACTATGCCATTTTTCATAGCTGCATTCATTGCGGCTCTGTGGAGTACAACAAGATCAATTAAATATTTACGTAGATGTGAAAGTAATTTATGTGCAGATAACATTAGTTTTTTGATGTTGCTAATGTTTACAGGCTCTTAGGATGCCGATTGGTAAAATTCTAGTTTTACATTACAGTATGATCTCTTGCTGTATTAGCATTTTGACAACTGAAAAGCAAGTGTGTGTTTATAAAATGTTACTGGTTCTTTTTTTTTTATTTTTTTAAGGAGGAGTAGGTAATGAGAAATGTACATGTCTGGTAGGTGCATAGTTTACGTTATAGCGACATTGAAAGTTTTGGTGGTTTACAGATGGCACTACTGTTTTTGGTAACATTATCGTATGAGGGAAATGGATTCCTTCAAATTTACAAGAGAAAGTACTTACGGAAATTATTTTCTTCAGCGTTGTGGAAGTTCCTGAATGTAGATTTGATCGATTTTAATGTGAATGCGTGTTGTTTTCTGCAAAAATCTCTGTCCGACACGCTGTTTCTGCTCCCGCCATTTGCTTTCTGCACGAGAGTGCAATGTTCCGTGTGTTAAGATGATGCAACCCCGTAGCCAGTGTTTCAGCTTCGCCATTGTTTTCACTAGAACATCACGTGTCTAGTATTTTTAATTTTTTTTTTTAACGATGCTTGCCTAACCTAACCTAACCTTTCGGAAAATGGTTTTTGGGGCTAATGTCAATGGTTTTTGAGGCTAACATCAATGGTTTGCGACGTATTAGAATCATTTCAAATCCGGGCACGAAAGTAGATATTTTTCGGTGAGTGAGATTGCAGCACTGCATAAATCGACAAAACACACTCAGAATGCCCCCTAAACCAGTATGCTATCATGGCCATAATGTTACAGATTCGTAGCAACAAGTAACAGTAAGTACTCGTAAATCTAAGAAATAGACATTGATATGCATTATATCATTTTAGGAACACGTTGGCAATGTAAAGAAGTCCGAAATATATGATTCGTAGGGGTTTCCCTCATACGATAATAGTACCATGTTTTTCATTACAGTGGGTTGTAAGATTGGTAATGGTTCAGATTGTTTTATAGTTTTTTTTTCGAATCTTCCTAGCAGGAAGACTATATCGTAGAGTTTTGGCAATCATTGTCACATGAAATTTGAACCTTAAAGCAGTGAGCCCTGTTTGGAGTTAGAGAAAATGTTGGGCCCAAGTTCCTTTTGTTTTATTGTGATTTCATCATGCTATGAATGCAATTTTTACATGGTTCGATTTCGATGTATGTCTGTTAACACATACTGCGGAATTTTAGCGATTACTTAAGATTTTGTTCAATATATGCTTTCGTGGTTAGGTTACCTTAGCATTAACATAAAGTCCCTATGCATTATACTAAGGTTCTGATTTACTTCTACATTCATTCCCATGCTTCTATGATATTTACTGTCGCTTGTCGACTGAGAATATCTTGTCCATGAGAAGTGCGTAAGGTAATTTTCAAGTTGTTTTTTCAACATAAGTAATGTTTTGTCGAGTCCAAATAGTGTTCATTACTTTAAATAAGGTTCAAATTTCGTGTGACAATGAGAAATCATAAAACAATTTGAACAGTTACCCTAACCTAACCTCGTAGGCATTCCTCGTCTGATGTCTGCAAGATTGTTGAGTAAAAAAAAGACCATTAACAAATTGCGAAAGGAAGATAGTTCCGAATTGCTGCGTATGGACAATCACCATGGTAAATCACAAGGTTATTTTACAAACAAGTGACCGCCAAATATGAACTACAGATACGTCATCAGGACACTGAAATTGGTAAGTAGCCGAAATTTTAGAAATTGGATAGTGGTCCGGTATTGTAAACTCATGCCAAAATGTTATTTATGTTGAAAAAAAATTGGTAACGATTAGATAAGCCGGAGACACATTTCTTGAAATTTACAGGAGAAAAGACGAGAGAGTACTTACGGAATTGAGTTCTTGTGGACTTTCTGAAGCCGCGGAAATTGTTTTATCGAATTGTGCAACTTATTTGGCCTGTAAGTAAGGTATTTCTCGTCATTCATGCATCTCTGTTGCACGATAGCTCGTGCCACCATTACCATCGACTACGTGAATCAAATGTTCCATGCATTCGATTATGTAACCTGTCGGTGCAGCAACCACGCGGTAGTTTTACAAGATGACCGTGTGTGCTAAGAGAATCAAACCTTGCCTGCTTAACCGAACTACGAAAACATATATTGAACAAAATCTTAAGTAATTGCTAAAACTCCGCAGAATGTGTTAACAGAAGTAACTCTAAATTTAACAATGTTAAAATTGCATCATTCTATGTATGAAATTTTTACGTGGTTCGATTTTGATTTACGTCTGTTAACACATACTGCGGAGTTTTAGCGATTACTTTCTGCGTGTTTCCTTGACACTGGTTTTTCACTTCCCAGTACATGCTTTTGTCGTTAGGTGGGTCAGGTTAGTCTTCCTGCTATGAGAATTTGAAAAATCATAAAATAATCGGAACCGTTACCGAAATATGAGATGCATGAATTTTTCAAACTAGAGCGAGAAGCAAATTTTTTGTGTTGCAGGAGAAACTGAACCCTGTACGTGCTTAGTGTTTGTAGCATGTGCTTTGTATCACAACACATTTCCACCCTGTAACTACGGTAATGAAGGTATATTTTCAAGGTATGTATCTATTTAGGTTAGGTGTGTTGCATTTAATGCTCTTAGTAATGTTTTTCATAATGTTCAGTTTTTTTTTTTGCTATGTTTGATGCTAGTGGCATTTGCACATTTGTTTTCACTTGATATGTGTATAATCAAGAGCATGATTTACTCAGTCCGTATACTTTGCTCTCTGACAGACAAAGAAGTCCTCTGATGATGTCAAATCTAACCTTTTTTGAGATTTTAAGCTAAGAGTTCCTTTACGACTGATATTTGACTGCGTTTAGCGTCAGTTAATTGTCTGTCTGGATTCATTGGAATCACAATGTCCCAAACAATATATTTTTGCGAAGGGGAGGATCCGTAATAAGTAATGTTGAAATAGAGAACTCTTACTTGTATCATTGAATTTTTGGAAAGTTAGTCTTGAAAACTGGGAATTGTACTTGAATTTTGTGATGATCTTAGAGTAGTCACCCTGCATACTCATCATGGTGAAGTTAGCAGTAAGAGAAGTTATTAAGTACCTGCAATATAATAATAGTGTATGGGAAATTTCCTCTTGTGTATGCATATAAACTTTACATCAAATTTTGTTGATAGGAAAAGTTCGTGTGGACAAGGTATTGCATAAGGAATTTTCCGATACATGAAAAAGCGGTAACTTATTATACGGACTACCTCATTTGTCTACGTTAAATTAGGAACGACTTAGGATGACCGGAGCCCTCTCTGATTTTCTTCATATTTGGCATACTCGCTAATTGAGGCCTCCTAATCACGAATCTGAAGTTTTAACGGAAATGTCTAAAAAGTGCAAAATAAGCGAAAATAAGGAGTTAGTTTTCGGAATGGAAACCATTGATTCTCGTGAATTTTTTTGTTTCACAAGGAAATATATATGTTCCTGATACTACCACGACACCAAATTTTAACTGTTTGCCTAACCTAACCGCACGTCAATGGTTTGTGGGGCTAGCTTCAATGGTTCGCAGAAGTTTCTGACAAATATTAACTTCAGATTTGTCATTAGCAGGCCTCAATTAGTAAGTATGTCAAATATGAAGAAAATTGGAGAGGGGTCCGGTCATCTTAAGTCACCCTAAATTATATTCCCCTCGCAAACATGAGTCATTCGGTTAGGTTAGGTTTGATAAGTGGGAATTGAATTTGGTGGAATACGATTTGGAGGTAGTCCGTATAATACTAAAGTACAAAAATAGCCTTGGGTAACTGTTCAGTTTGTTTCATGTTTTATTTTCAAATTCTAGCAGGAAGACTAATTATCATAGAATTTTGGCAATCATTGTCACATGAAATTTGAAACTTCATTAAAGTAATGAGCACTGTTTGGATTTTGAAAAAAAGTTATTTATGTTGAAAAGATGAACAACTTAAAAATTACCTTACGCAAGCAGGCATGCTTCTCATGGACAGGATTTTTTGGGTCGGGATGGGAAATTTCTTAAATCCCGACATTCGGGATAGGAAAATTTCGCGATTTTGGTACGAGAAATGTTCAAAATTTCCCGAAGCTCTGGAAATCTCAAATTCTACACCTCATTTTCACCTGAAGTGATTGTTTTTGCATTTTTGAAATAAAAACTAACAATTTCCGATAATTTCCAACCATTTACAATACAAATAATGTCTAGAATTAACGACTTTTTAAAATGACCAATTGGAATTTCCCAGACTTCTTGGGATCCCAGAAAGTCTGGAATGAAATCCCTGAAGTCAGGATCAGGACTGGAAATTTTTTCCCGATCCCGACCCTTATTGTTCACATTCAATGCCACTCTGGATAGCAGATGACAGTCAAGATGGGGAAGTTTGCAAAATAATTGTTTATTGATTCACCTTTGGTATTGTTCATTTTTTTTTCACTTCCCGTAGTGTGTTAACCTTGGAGTAGGTAGTGCAATCTAATATATACAAATGTATGTTTGTTCCGGCATAACTCTCAAACGCTTGTAGCGATTTCAACCAAACTTGGAAAACGTATCACTTGCAATCTCCAAAGAAATACTGTGGGGGTAAGAGACCCCTGAGGGTGGGGGTGAGAGGGGGCAACATGTAAAAATAATCAAACTACCGATATTAGTGTGGAATCCATAGTCTTCCGTGTGTCTAAGATGAAAAGTGACACTCCTAATGCCGTTCCACTTAAAGTTCATCACCTATCGGGATGGGGGTAAGAGGGGGTGAAAATTAAAATGTCAAAAATGACCAAGATTAGTGTCGAATCAATAGTTTTTGGAATCGCCAAGCTAATTGGTGGCATTCACAATGTCCAAACTTGGTACACATATGACTTACAATGTGGAAAGAAATACTGTGGGGGTAAGACACCCCTGGCACCCTAGGGTGGGGGTGACAAAAATAATCTAAAACGACCGATATTAGTGTGGAATCCATAGTTTTCTTGGTCGCTAAGATGAATAGTGACTCTCCCAATGCCGTTCAACTCCATGGCACCCCTAGGGAGGGGGGTGGGAAGGGTTGACATGTAAAAATAATCGAAAACAACCAATATTAGTGTGGAATCCATAGTTTTCAGGATCTCTATGATGAATAGTGACACTCCCAATGCCGTTCAACTCAGACACCCCTAGGGGTGGGGTGGGAAGGGGTGACATGTAAAAATGATCGAAAACTACCGATATTAGTGTGGAATCCATAGTTTTCGGGGTCGATAAGATGGATAGGGACACTCCCAATGCCGTTCAACTGCAAGGCACCCCTAGGGTGGGGGTGACATGTAAAACTATCGATATTAGTGTGGAATCCATAGTTTTGAGAGTCACTGATGGATAGTGACACTCCCAGTGCTGTTCAACTCAGACACACCCCTGGCACCCCTCAGGGAGGGGAGGGGGTGACATGTAAAACGACTGATATCCTTTTGTTTACCAAGCCCATTTTGCCAGGTAAGCTCCTTGTCTAGCGGGCCAATTTTAAGCAAAATGCAGAGTTTCATTTATATGACTAGATTGGAGGCTAATTGTCCCAGACAGACGAATGATATATCGTTATACGCGGAATGAACCATACAATTTATGTACATTGAGTGTATGTATGGATGCGGGGGGGGGGGGAGAGGAACCGGAAAATTTCTGAAGAAAAATGCCCCTTCCCCCCTATGCCCCTGGACAACAAAATATGGGATATTGTCAAAATACACATGGAAATGATCGCTGGCATGTCTGGAACAAGAAAATAATTGCACTATTATGATATGAACAATACAAAACGACTTGTACCCCCAAAACGATGTTTGTACGCCACTGAGCCATTCAGCAAAATTCGCAGTTACCCTTGAAACGACTGTAGGTCCGAAGCTTAATTGCCCTAGACGGACAAATCAAGTACCGTTATATGCGAAATGAACCATAAAATCGGACTATATAAAATGTATGCACACTGAGTGTATATAAGCATGTGGGGGAAGGGGAGGAATTGGAAAATTCCAAAATTTCTGAAGAAAAATGCCCCTTCCCCCCTCCGCCCCTGGACAACAAAGTACAGGACATTGTCAAAATACACCTGGAAATATCGCAGGCATGTTTGGAACAAGAAAAAAATTGCACTATTATCATATGAGCAATAGAACATGACCTGTAGCCCACCCCCAAACGACATGTCTGTGCGCCACTGACTCAAGCCTCTGGTTGCAGAGTTACCTTGAAACGCCTGTATATTGGAGGCTAATTACCCTAGACGGACGAATCAAGTACCGTTATACGCGGAATGAGCCATAGATTGAGACTACATACAAGTTATGCACATTGAGTGTATACATGGAAAGGGGGGAGGGGAGGAACCGGAAAATTCCAAAATTTCTGAAGAAAAATGCCTTTCCCCTCTGCCCCTAGACAACAAAGTACATGACATTGTCAAAATACACATGGAAATGATCGTAGGTATATTTCGAACAAGAAAATAATTGCATTATTATCATATGAGTAATAGAACACAACGTGTAACCCCAAAAAGACATGTCTATGTGCCACCGATTCAGTTTCAAAGAAAGCTGCCATTTTCCCAGGATTCCCCCCCCCCCCTTTTATGGGGAAAGAGTCCTTGCAGTGCAGTATGTGTGTTAACAATAATGTAAAACAAGAAAATCTCAATTCCAGCGAAAAATAGCGAGATTATGACGTAAAAACTACAACCATTTCGAGGTATCTATATATAGATAGCTGGTAAACAAAAGGATTAGAGTTGAATCAATAGTTTTCGGGGTCGCCAAGATGAATAGTGACACTCGCAATGCCTTTTACCTCCAGCCCGTGGGAGAGGGAGGGACTTGTAAAAATAATTGAAAACAACCGATATTGGTGTGGAATCTACAGTTTTTGGAGTCGCTAAAATGAATAGTGAATCTCCAAATGCCATTCAACTCCAAAACACCCCTGGCACCCCAAGGGTGCGGTTAACATGTAAAACTACCGATATTGGTGGAATCCATTGTTTTCGGGGTTGCTAAGATGAATAGTGACACTCGCAATGCCGTTTAATTTATTTATTCTTGCTCTTGGAGGTGGAACTAAAAATGTTGTTCATGAATTGTTGTTAAATTTATATTATAGTGAATTTGTAAAAGATATTACTTTATAATTTGTATACTGTACTTATGCTTTTAAATAGCCCTAAATAAAATTAGTTAAATTTTACGCTATAGTTAGAATTCATTAAACACCCGGGCAATGCCGGGTAATCAGCTAGTGTACTATAAATACAAGAGCCTGAAGTTTCCATCCATGATAAAACATGTATTCTTATATTTGGATATTTATGTTGTATCTTTTCTGCCACATTTGGCTGATCGCGTTGAGAACGGATGTCGAGTAGATGCAATTGGACACTCCTGGCCAGGGCGTCGTAGCGTGAAGATGGTGAAGTTTGTTATGGCATTCCTTAATTTGATTTTCGTGCAATGTGTGAAGTTCATTCTTGCATGAAATGCATGGATTGGGAGGCTGGTTTGTTCCGTGAAAATTGGTGGTTAGAATAACCTATTGCCCTTGACCACACAGAGGTACTTTGATTGAGTATATCATTATGTATAATGCTCCCATCATTTATTTCACCATTCATCTCCACTGCAAATAACCCAAGATATAGAAAATCTATGTCAAATAATGAAAATAGGGATAGTAATAAGTTGTGTTGAAAGAAGTCTAGAAAAGGCTAATTTTTGTCTCCCCTCCCCCAAGTGTTTCAAATCAATGAAAATACGTACATTACTTGGCAGCATTTTTCTTTTTGTGACAGCTTCCAATTAATTACACAAGGTGTTTCCATGATCTTGAAACAAACTGGCAGGGTGGATGGAGACTGACCCAAGTACCAATATAAGATGGTCCAGAAACGTGCCAATAGAAAGTTTTAAGCCAAAACTGGTTGGTGCTGCCTATGAAACTGAAATAAGACACCTGAAAGATTCAGCTTGTAGATTTAAAACGGACATTACTATAGTGTATCGTAGCGCAACGACAAAAGCGTTACAGCAGGCATCCACTCTAACATCCCTAAAGTTGTTTTGACGATAGCACAAGCAGAAAGGATTCTTGCCAGGTGGGGATGCAAGGGGTGTTACGGCTGTCAGCTATTACGGCCAGGCACTGCACCCTGAAAACTGCAACGCCTTGCAGGCTCAAGGATATGGAATGTAAACCAATTTTAATACTGTCATAGGTAGCACCAAGTAATTATGTGCAGGTAATGCATGTGCATGATGGCTTCAAACTGAACTAGCTCGGAAAATAATTTAAACAGAGCGATATGAAGCAACATGCACATGCTAAGTGTGCCTGAATTATGATTAAAATGAACAAGAATGACTGCAATAGAATTAATTTGTCAGAATGATGTCTTCCACTGGATGCCACGTGGAAACTTTCTATGAATAAAACACTGCGAGTGACACTTTCACCTCGTGCATTCCTTACTTTGGCAAAATAATTGGTTTCACCAGGTTTACAAGGCCAGTTACTTTCGTCCGATTTGTGCATTTTGTTATGACGTAAGGAACAAGCCCAATATAATGTGATGCATATGTACAAACACAACCAAGATAAGAATAAGAAAAACCTAACTGAAACTATAATAATTTATTAAAATCACTAAAATTCATGAGGTATATAATCTTTAGTATACAAAATTTACACAACAAATAATATACAAAAATACTGACCACAAACAAATCACGAATCTTATTAAAAGAAATGTGCTAATTTACAAACTTGATTACACAGGAAAGCCACAGATAATTTTCTTTACAAAATCAGTTACAATTTTTCTGTGAACTACGTAATTTAAATAATACTGCTACAGTAAACAGATCTTAAAATGTACAGTAGAGCAAACATATGCTGTCTCACCTGATTCAACTTGTAGAACAGTACAATTGGGTTGGAAATACCCTTTTTCTCTCTAAATTTTTAAATTTACACACTTCTAAAACTGGTTGATAAAACCTGTATGTCGGTAAATGTATCAATGATTGACATATCAAAAATATATACACATCCGCCTACACCCGAAACTCTTTCTTAACGCTCGGCTGGACCTTTCAAATTTTCCTCGCCATTCGAAAAACCTCTTGGATATTTCAAAATATGAAAAATTACATACGCACGAATTTTCGTGTAGTTTTCTTTCACTGTTGTCTAGATATCAATAGTTTCGTGATTACTTAAGTCTATTAAACTATTGATATCTAGACAACAGTGAAAGAAAAACTACACGAAAATTCACGTCAGTGCTTTAGAAGGAATTCTAAGCATATGTAATTTTTCATATTTTGAAATATCCAAGAGGTTTTTCGAATGGAGAGGAAAATTTGAAAAAAATTTGCCCATTCGAATGCCAAAGGTCCAGCTGAGTCTTGAGAACAGTGGTTTTACGCCTCATGAAAGGGGAAGTAAATAATAGTTATTCTGTTGACTGCAATCACTAATTGCTTTACAGACTAACTATGCCATATTACTTTTTTAACTTTTCATTTGTTTTAAGAATACTGTGAACATATTTCAGTACTTCTATCTTATCCTCTTCTACATCCGACAGTATATTTAAGTGATTTAAACACTCTTGTAACTTCAAGTCTAAGCCATTAGATTTAATTATATTTTTCCCTTTTTGATTGTTGGCTATTAAAGACCAGATTGCATTTGCTGCTATAGTCTTCTCTTCCAGTGTGCCATCTTCAATTTTCTTCCCAACTAACTTCAGAAAATTCACTGAAAACAGATAGGAAAAGAGAATACCCTGTATAGTTATGCACAAGTAGATTTTCAATTATATTCCGTACAAAATCACAAACAGCTTTTAACATATTACAGCTACAAGAATTGCAAATTCTAAATAGAACACACCTCAGTTTTGATTATAAATTTTCATTGTGCTACATTTCACTGTATACAAGTACTACGTTAAAAGAAAGGCAAGAATGTGTTATTGGAAGGACAGTGGCTGAATCTAGGTAAATTTCAAAACAAAATTAACATAAACATAAAAAAAGAAGGGATTGGTCCAAGATGGGTTTTCATAATTGCAGACTTTTGTGGCATTTTTGTGTTGCTAAGCTATTCTCAGGTGTGTGTGAAAAGGGTGTTGTTTAGGTGTCATGAACAGCACTCGCAAACGTAGTAGTATACATGGAAGCGGGTGAATGTTCCATTTCATGTAGACAAGATGTTAGCAGCAAATATGCTCTTCAAAGTGAAATAATATTGTGAGCATCCTTTCAACAATGTACTAAAAAATATGAAACGGGAAAAATAACAAACAGAAAAACTGCTATGTGGATACAATTGTATAATTAGTTTTCTCAAGAATACCAGGATGTTCTACAGATGCATTCACGACCTGCTTTTTCATTAGATTATCCTCAACAGTCTCTGGATAACATTAATTTCGCTCGTTATTCGCACATATCAGAATATTTTATTCAATGGCAATGGCAAAGTTTTTATTTCATATAAACAGATGGATCTAAAAGTGAGTCAGGAGTTGGATGTGCAGTGTATGATCCACAACATAAAACACCTCTTATTTTGGCCTCCACAAGACACTTCAATATTTACAGCAGAATCTTATGCAATTTACCAAGCTTTAATATATGTTCAAAATTTAAATTCCAGAAAGTTCTTAATACTTACTGACTAAAATTAAAGTGTTCCCCTGTGCATAGCACCATGCCATGAAGGCGTATAGGGGGTGTGGGGGTAACGCCCCACACTTTCTTGATCCGGTCGTGAGTGGGGATGATGTGATCAGCATCATGCCCCTGACCGCCTTTACCCCCCAGGGTTTCCCCCAGGTACCCATGTTATTCGACGCTGGGTAGGCGCCAGGGCCGCTTCCACCGTTAGAAAAGTTCCCAGATTTGAACCGGCCGGGGATCGAACCCGGGACCTTGAGCATGGTAGTCAGACGCGTTACCGACTGAGCCACCGCGGCCACCTTACTGACTTGCAAAGTGTATTACAGGCGCTTAAATCTTCTCACAAGAGTCTCTACAAATTATCCCCCTATATTAAAAATTGTATACAATTAGTCCAAACAAAATCTGGATAAACCATTGAGTTAAAGCACATAGTAATATTACAGGCACATGTAGATGAATGTGCAAAGAAAGCAGCGTGCCTTCCAAATATTACGAACTTATCAGTATACTATACTGATCATCTCCCTAGAGTAAAGACAATTTTGAATGAATAGTTTGATTGGTGTCGAAATGAATGTGTAACACTTGGAGAATCATAGAGATAGACCATTTGCTGAATTCAAAACACAGAAACCATGGTTTCATCATGTAAGTGCTACAAGAAATGTAATTGTATTAATTAATAGACTGAGAACGGGCCATTTGTGTACTAGGCAACATTTATCCAAAATTTGAATAACGAACAATAAGAAATGTGAATGTGGCTGGGAAAGTGCAGATGCACAACATATGATACTGGAATGTCCAAAAAATAATAAAGAGAAATTTCTTGTATAAAACTTTATATAATCTAAAGGTTCAGTTTGCAACAAATTATCATAGTTTATTATTTTTAAGGAAGTGTACTGCTCAGCAAAGATGAGAAAGTCTCTCTGGCGCTGCTGTCCTGTGAGCAACTTATTTGTTCGAGGGTGGGGTCGAGTGGGAGGTGGGGGGTAGCAAGGACTGCTTGATTTCTAACACCCTTTCAATGTTGCCAAACTTACATGGATGAAAGGTCATTGAGTTCGAAAGATATTTTTGAGTAATATAGTGGGGATCAGGGCACTGACTTGAAAAAAAAAAAAATACAGAGCCACAGTCTCATGAGGGTTGACAACCACTGGTCTATGCTGATAAGTATGAAGCATGAGAGTATATCCTTTACAAATATAACATTTTTATTTCATAAAAAGGTATTTATAAAAAAATACTTGACAGCATACGACATCACTTATGCAACGCTAATATGATGTTCAAAGTCTAAACTCCATTTCTTTGTTTTAAATGCTACTTGGAAATTAGAGCTCTTGTTTCCTACTGCCTATTGTTTCATTTTTTTAAAGAATGGAAGTCCATTGGTTTAACAGTGGATATAAAGCAAATATTTCTTCAAATAGAGTGTGCACTCATCACTTAGTAGTGCCTCAATTTGCTTCTTTACACAGCACTTTTATCAAAGGTGAAATTAGACTGACATTGGACAAAAATGTATACAGAAGCGAATTGCTGCACTTTATTTGTATCAAAAAACACTACCTGATTGTAGTAATCTTGACTTATTTGCAGAATTAAATGCTACATTCCTTAAGATACAAAAGGCCAATGTGTTGGTTGGATGCTTTGAACTCTCAGACAGAGCTATCAATACATCTAAAGCATCGGGTACCTGAAAAGTGAAGTAAGAATCTTTGAAGCAGTGAAATATCGACGAAACATTCACAAATAACAAGGCTCTTAACCACATTAATACTTAAGAACTTGCATGAAAATCTGATATTAATGATAATATGGGGATAAAATTGAACTCAGAATATACAGGGTGGCTCAAAAAGTCACTTAACACCCCCGATACAAGGGCACTGGAGCGTGCAACATGGAAATGGTGATGACCAATCGTTATCAGGCCAAGGGGGAACCACATTGACGCCACCCGCGTGGTCGGCGGCCAGCTTGATGTCCGCCAAATTGAATTCAACTTCAGAATTTTAAATGGGAAGGAGGTGATATGATATATCAAATCAGGCTAGAATTTCACGAGAAATGCAATGGTGAAGGCTTTCTCGACGTATTTTTAACCAGTAAAAAGTTATGACTGAATTCTTGACCAATTTGCTCCTTTTCGAGGTGTTAGAAAAATGCCTTAAAATTTGTTTAGCGCATCGGAAATGCATCGAGATCAAAGTGATGTCTAAGGAGAGAAGTTCGTATGCCATTGCACACGATTTTAATCAGATACATCCATGAAGAGCTGCGCATTATGAATGGTTGTCGAGAACAATTTACAGTGTGACGCTTCCATTGAATTAAAAGTCCTTCACAGTGACAAGGCTAATGTTTATGTTCATAAGGACGTTCATAAACAGAATATGCGACCCTTGTCATCTGATAAAATAACTTTGGACAGAAACAACGTTCCCATAGTGTTCTGGTGTTCCTCCCTATTGAAAAACAACTCTGTAAAAAGTACCTTCTTCCATAAGCAAGGATGAAAAAACCTGTTTTTTAACAAATCCAAGTAGTCCTAAGCATTTAAGGTTCCGTTGATGAAAAATTGACTAACCAATCGTGTTCCACACAGTACGATACACCATTAACTTACCAGCACTTACCATTCAGCTTTGATCTGTCGAAAATGGGTTATCAGATAAAAAGCATCGAATATTCTGTTTATGAACTTCCTTATGAACATAAACATTAGCCTTGTCACTGTGAAGGACTTTTAATTCAATGGAAACGTCACACTGTAAATTGTTCTCGACAACCATTCATAATGCGCAGCTCTTCATGGATGTATCCGATTAAAATCTTGTGCAATGGCATGCAAGCTTCTCCTAGACATCACTTTGATCTCGATGCATTTCCGATGCGCTAAACAAATTTTAAGGCATTATTCTAACACCTAGAAAAGGAGCAAATTGGTACAAGAATTCAGTCATAACGTTTTACTGGTTAAAGATACATCGAAAAAACTTTCACCATTGCATTTCTCGTGAAATTCTAGCCTGATTTGATATATCATATCACCCCCTTCCCATTTAAAATTCTGAAGTTGAATTCAATATGGCGGACATCAAGATGGCTGCCGACCATGCAGGTGGCGTCAATGTGGTTCCTCCTTGGCCTGATAACGATTGGTCATCACCATTTCCACATTGCACGCTGCAGTGGCCTTGTACCGAGGGTGTTAAGTGACTTTTTGAGCCACCCTGTATTTTGTTACTGATTTTTGTTTTTATCTAGTATTCTTTACAGCCCTTTTTTTAAAGGGATGAATTGATATGAAATTTTTAGTAAAACTGATAGTGTCTGATAAAATTTACCAGTACTGATAACTATTCTACCAATCTAAAATGGCAACATTTTATGAAAATCATGAACAATCTATTTTCTTCCTTAATTAAAGTAAGATTGTGAATAGTTTTGCCCTTAAGAAAGAAGCTGCATGTTACAAATTCATTTTACAAAATTAAGGAACGTGAATTATAACTCTGTAGTTTCCCTGGTGGCATAGTTTTAACATCATTGCCTTGTAATCAAGGGGTCCCAGGTTTGATTCCCAGTGGAGGTACATAGTTGTTCGAATCCCACTTTAACCCTACACTGCACAACTTTTTAATCTTCCCTGAAAAAATATATGTAGTTTAAAATTACTATGTAATCCTGGGAAAAATAGTGGAAAAAATCCTAAATGCCCTTTTTTTGGCCCGTCAAAGGGTTTGGGTCTCAGGAGGAACACTGTGCACTTTGATCAGAATGAATACTTTTAACACAATATGTTAATGAACTCTTTATTTTTGAAAAAATAAACAGTAAGCGATGAGAATATTGGAAGCTGGTAACAATTTTGTTACACAAGATGCACAATGGGATTCTTGAAGAACAAAACAGCTGACACGGTGGAAGTGACGATGTTGTTCGAGTTGCAGAGTGGGTCTCGGGTGGAACAAAGTTATTTCACCAGTTCTATTCAACTACATCGCATAAAATACTGTGAAAAATCAGTTTGTAATAGTTGAAATGTTAAAGAAACCTGCAATATGTTTTTTTCAACGTTCATTTTTCAAGGACATAATATTTTTTTTACTAGAATTTCTACTGTCATGAGAAAATAGTTGTTACCTAGAAACAGAGCTATTATTTGTTTATTATCAAACAGTAGTGACCTCTAGTGAGAATTTTGTAAAAGGACAGAATTACAAGTTTTGTGTTGATATGAAATCCCATTAATTGGAATTCAAATATGCAGTTCTGTGGAATGTAAAGTTACAAAATATGGTATGTCCTTTCTGAGACCCACTGTGCAGCGCAGGGTTAAACTGTATGCACAGTCCTGTACATAAAGTAGATTTTAAACAAAACCTCAAACTTTATAACTTCATATTCATAGAAACCAGGACAATATTTCAGAATAATGCACTAAAGTAGAGGCCAATTATAGATATTAAAAATATTGCGAATAAATCATTGGCCGATACCATACTGATTTACAAATACATTTAGCACCAAAATTACCATAAATCAGGATCTTGTGAACAATTTTGGAGAGGTGTTTGGTATCAGAAATATTTTACATATAATCTGAAAAAAAAAGTCCTTTTTACCACTGACCTTTTAACCGTTGCAAAAATTTTGAAAATTTCCAGTGTTTGGTGAGTGTTTCCAATATCTATTGCCACAATTAGCCAAAGTCACGGAAAATGTATATAAAATAACAAAAATATAAATACTGCCTTTCTAGCCCCCTTCTGCTTGTTTGGCCAGCCTCCTCTCCCGAACACAGTGTTTATAAATTTATGTCTAGGCTAATATGCAATTTACCCGAGGTTTGCTTGATATGCTTAAATCAATAAACTTATCTTTATACATAATCTGTACTAAATAAATATAACCTTTAACAGCTTATTGCCATAATCATCCTTACCTTTCCCAATGAAACCTGTCCTTCAGCATGATATGTAAATTCTTGAAGGAACTCCAGAAAGAGAATTTCTACAATGTCCCAATGTTTCTGTTTCTTTGTAAGTGAAGGATGGATTTTATCCAAACCCACAAAAAGACTTCCCTGCAATACACAATTAATTGATTCAATAGTGGTTGATCCTCAATTTACTACATAAGTCCACATATAAATGCATCCAAAATTTATACGAGAAAATTCAGTGCTCTTGTAATGAAAGCTATGTCACCAAGACTTTTTATATGGAAATGTATTCATCAATTTTTAAAAATCTGGATTGATGATGTAACATGAAATTTTAACACATTGGAAACCAGGAAGGGAGGGGGAGAGAGAGAGGGGGGGAGGGAGGGAGTGTGTGTGTTAAGCAAATGCCATACATTGCAAGTATGTGACATAATTGTCACAGTACACAAAATAATAAATAAAAACACAACTAAAAGTATATAATTACCTTAGCCATCACTACTCTACATTCTTGGACAAGGCAGGCATTTTTCAACAAATTAAGTGACAAGATTAGAAGATCCGAAGTATTTGTCCTTGAAACAAGATTCAGTTCTTTTAAAGTAAGAGCTATGATGGAATGCAGCAGCGACTGGGATGTTGGTGACTTTCTAAGCCCCACTCCTGGAATGGTGGTAGTAAGAATCAACGAAGCAGAGGCTGTAAAGAAAATAAAAGTTCAAAACCAATTTCCTATTGATATAATCAGAGCGTAATTGATACCATTTTGTTCACATGCTGATATTTTTTACCAAAACTAAGGTTGAAACAATGTAACAATTCCATGTTTAGAATATTTATAAGTAAAAATGAGAGAAATATATTGCAATACAATACATTACATAATATTACTCAAACAAGCACTATCTTTCTTAAATTATCAATGTTTCAATACATTTTTTATGGCATGTCAAAAATATTATGTGACTATTGAAATGCTGCCAACTTAAGAAATATGTTGCTTGTTTATGTAACACAGGTACTACACTTTAAAATATGAGGGTAAGTCAAAAATTATCTACACTTTTGCCACAACTTTTCTCAGGTTGGCCGCACTGCCTTCAGCGCTTGTGTGCTACAAGGTTGTACTTTTTGTGGTCATGTGGCTGAGGTTTGATCTTAATCGCTCCATTTTTCTTTGTTTTGTTACAGTGTAAACATGGCTGCTTCACTGGCAGTGTGCACCAAGGAAGAACAGCAACCAGTGATCCAATTTCTCTGGTCTCAAGAAGTGTCAGAGGTTGAAATTCATCACAGCCTTTCAGAACAAAAAAGGGACAGCACTTTACTGCATAGAATTGTGTATGAGTGGATCGAGAGGTTTAAAAATGGCCAGACAACCGTGAAACACAAAGTGGGAGCAGGACACCATCAACCTCCACCACTGACAGGAAGTTTCAACAAGCTCTAGAGATGATTCTGACGAACCGATGGTTACCTATCATCCGAAGCAATTATTCTGACATCATCAGATGTACCGAAAGCCTGCGATTAATTTCAGCCCCTGACACACCTTCAGATCAGAGAAATCACATCACTGACTGCTGTTCTTCCTTGGTGCACACCACTCCACACTGTAACAAAAGAAAGAAAAATGGAGCGATTAAGAAGAAACCTCAGCCACATGACCACAAAAAGTACAACCTTGTAGCACACAAGCGCTGAAGGCAGTGTGGCCAACCTGAGAAAAGTTGTGGCAAAAGTGTAGATAATTTTTGACTTACCCTCGTATTAAAATAACTGGTTTTCTTTAACACAATATTTACCTTTTCCACAGAACATTGAAGCAAATTTAATGATGATTACATGTTTCTCATAATTAGAGATTGCAGATAGGTTTCAGCTGGTAATGCGAATCAGTAGTTTAAAATATTTAACTGGTATTGGCTATTTATAAATCAGTATCAATATCAACTCAGATCCAATTATAAACTGGAAAATAAAAGCCAGTATTGCAGGTGATCTCTCACTCCATCTGACAGCTGAAATAACTTTTGTTTCTGCTGAGTATCCCTCCTCTTTATCCTGGCAACAGTTAAGAGATATTTCTGAAACACTGCTAGCCTGTTGTGATATTTTCTGCTTGTATCCTGATTTTAGTAGAGATAAGACTATGTACTTTTCTACACAAAGTGACTTCCCACATTTGAAGTAATAATAATATACTATTGATAATAATATGATAAATTATAATAATATTTATTAAGAAATATAAAAAAAACATAAAGTGCTCCCCTGTGCTTAGCACCACGTCATGGACGTATAGGGGGTGTGGGGGTAACGACCCACACTTTCTTGATCCAGTCGTGAGTGAGGGTGATGTGATCAGCATCATGCCCCTGACTGCCTTTACCCCCCCCCCCTTTCAGGTACCCATGCCATTCGATGCTAGGTGGGCACCGGGGCTGCTTCTGTTAGAAAAGTTCCCGGATTTGAACCAGTCGGGGGATCGAACCCGGGACCTTGAGCATGGTAGTCAAGACGTGTTACCGACTGAGCCACTGCGGTCCACTCAGATCACTGACTGCTGTTATATTAACAAATATAATAAAAGTTAATGAATGTGCATTTTCTTATGCTTGTAATAACCGTAAACTACAGGAAAATAATGTGCACTGTAAACTTCAAAATTGTATTATTCATTAAATTAGGCACACACAGGAAATGTACTATGTAGATTTTCAGCGAAAAATGCAGTTGGAATTTTATACACAAAGAGTGATTGACATATTTGCAAGTCTCCTGTATAAGCACAAAGGAAATTTCTGCCCAATAAGAACACGTTAATATGGTCCCACACTGTGTTATTGTGGCCTAAGACATCTGTATATAGGACGTACGTTGGTACGAGTCTCCTTAGGGAAGTGTAACAACTTTTCTCCCAAGATTTCGACCAGTGTATCGGACCGGTGGCCACCCATTATCATGAGGAAATTGCAGAGCTACGAACGAGAAGTGTAACCCAGTTATGGAAACTTACAACAACTACTAGGAGTTTGTATTTTAATTTAAATTTTACAGGCAAACACACAAAAAATGCGATTGGTGATAATATTTCTATGACAAATAAGTGATGATACAGTGTATAGCATTTTCTACAAATACAAATATTTCTAAGGGATGTTTTTGATTTTGTGTGTGGGGGGGGGGCTCAAAACTTCCAGTTTTTTCTTTCAACTGTTCCCATTCTTTAGTCGCCGGCCCTCGTGGCGGAATGATTAGCATATCGCACTATGATACCAGGGGTCCCAGGTTCGAATCCCAGCATGGGCATGGATGTTTGTGAGTGTCTATTCATCAATTTGATCATGTCATCACTCATCCCCATCTTCGCAAATTAGCCAAAAGTGGCACAAAAAAAGAAGTAAAATAAAGCAAATCAATCAATCGATCAAAAACCATTCTCTAGTCCTAAACAAAAGCTTACCTTGAAGGCAATTGGCAGTAAATGTGCACAGCAATTTCAAAACAGAACTTAGAAGATTAGGAATAACACAGCACCATGTCCACAATTTGTGCACAAGATCTGCAAGACCTGATTCGGCAGCAGCATCCTTAACAGTAATATCATCATGCAAGAAATTGTTGAACAGTGCAACAAGCACAAAGAGCTCCTTTATCACTGGGTTAACCTGCAAATAAAATAAACAAGTGATTATAGTCACTGTTGCATATGTAATCTGCATATATGTTACATTTGTAAGTTTTGCCATCTAGCATATGTTGAACAATTAAGTGCTGATAAGGTTTACTCAGAATGACATCTTATTCTTGAAATATTATAAAGTAGTCGTATCAAAATTTATTCCTTTTTCTTTATTAATAATAATAAGTAAACAATTTAATGAAATGGCAAAAACATGAATATGTCCATTGTATGCAAAATACAGATTACATGATGAACACATTAATTTTTCTCAGAAAAAATGTTCTAAATGCATTTCATGGATTTTCTTTTTATATTTTTAAAAGTATATTACATTTGTACTCGTTAAAATAACTCAGGAATATTTCAAGCAGGGTTAATAGAGAGTTACTGTGGACTTGCGTCATTAAGAATTAACAAAATGATATGGTACAAGTAAAAAATCCAGAATATCACTGCATTGTATTTTGCAATCTTGCTGCTATTGTGAGCAGTCATGTATGAAAGAAGCTGCTGAGTGAGGTCCTGATAATCACATATCTGGAGTAGAAATAAATAATATGGTGTATGCAGAGAGTGCACAAGACCAGCTCCAGCTCCTATGGGTGTCTGGTCATTATTGGGAATATAGTGACAAATGAAGAATTTTTTAAAGGGGTGAGGCGTGCATCTACTTTTTTAGAAGTAAGTCCCATATTTTGTCATTTTTTCTGCTTTTCACAATCTTTTTCAAGCATGCTAGGCCAATAGAGATGATAAGACCCTCCCCTCCCTCTTCAATGCATGCCACTGATAGTATCTAGTTGTGAAAACTGGCTTGGTAACTTAGTTGGTTAGAGTAAATGTATGGAGTGTCAAGATATTAGATTCAAAACTTGGTTGAGCTATAACTGAAATGTTGGAACAGAACCCTGAATTAACAGAAACTTAGGAAAATATCTCTGGCACACTAACATCACTAAGTTTTTGTCATTAAAGGTAATATCAAAGAATGTTCTATAATACTTTACACTTTTAAACTAGAGCACAGAATATTTTCCTCACACACAGGGTTAAAGAAATGGTACCTGCCCATTGAAACATTTTTAAAATAGTCAAATTATAGTTTTTCTTGTATGTACGCACTGCTTGCATTGTAGAATTATTTTCCTGTAGTTTACGGTTATTACAAGCATAAGAAAACAGTTTTTTCATTGTGACATTTCAGGAGAACACACACTCCCTTCATCCGACATTTATTTTCATTTTGACTAAATATACAGTTATAACACTGGTTTGTTATGCTTGTAATAACCGTAAACTGCAGGAAAATAATAGTCAAATTATGCTTGTAAAAGACAAGGGAATTATTTGCTCTTGAGTTTTGAACATGTATTATCAAAGCCAAAGGGAGCTTTGAGACCAAAGTGGCACGTGGCATGTGTCAGTTGGAAATGAACCTTCAGAAGTGAATGCAAGCTTTCATACAGGAGTGACATTGCAAGTTGCACATGCCACTGCGATTGGGCCATTTTCTCAATAGTGTGCATTGTGTCATCTCAGTCTGCTGGTTGCACATATGCAGTGGATGCTTTCCTTTAGACTGGAGGGGCCTGTGTCGCTTGTCACTTCGGTGTGGAACCCCCATGTTGCATGTCACTTGTCACCTGTCATGTGCCACTCTGGCCTGAAATCAACGTTAAAGAATGAAAATAAACTTACCCTTTTCTTGTCACTCACTCTTCTTAGACTCTCTAGTGATTCCAAGCTTAATTTTATGTACACTTCTTTCAGTTGCGTAAGTAATGTTTCCATGAAACCTGATTTCAAAGCAAACTTCTTCGCCTCCCGTGACAAATTTAACAAATTAGATAATGTAGTAGCGACTGTAGACTTTGCTTTACTTTCACACTGCAAACTATAAACATCATACAGTCTTATTAATATTGAACACAGCTCAACTCCAGGCACTTCCTGATTGAATGTTTCACTATTCACACCACTTTCTCGTTTGCTGTTCGATGATATTATCAAGTCTTCGTCAAGAAGTGACTGCACAGAAAATGAACTCGATAAGCGATTGGAGTCGGTCAAGCTCATTGTCCTTTGTGTGCTTACATCTTGAAATTCCTGCGAGAGGATGCAATTTAAGAATGTCAAAGCGCTATTCCTGAGATCGGAGGAGGACCTGTCCATGATGGTCAACTTTATACTTGTCAGAAATGAATCGCAGCTGAAGGACATGCTGTTTCTTATCACGTTGTACGACTTGTCGTGTGCTTGAAGCAGTGCCGACAGTAATCGGAATATTTCAGTCCAAAGCTTATTCCTGAGACACATTATGTGATTTGAGGTAGTACCTTAAAACAAAAGAAAATTATGATGAATATATAGAACTGTCGTAAAAAGCAAATTCTAATCAGGGCTGAGCCAATACCCTTTCCGATTCCCACTGATACTGATGCTTGAAAAATGTAACAATTAAAAGCATCAATTTACCAATTTTGCATCAAAATATTCAAGAATTACAACAGAATATTAAAATACCTGTAATTATGTAATTACACAGTATTGGTGCAAAATGAATGAAAACTTCGAATTTTTGTATAATATCATGGATAATTAGACTATGTGAAAATGCTGCGTATCATTTTATTTATTTATTATTATTACAAGAGCCAGCCCAAATACACTAATTTACACAACTCAAACCAATTACTGTTTAACATAGCTGTTGAATAAAATCACCCTTTGAAAGTTACATTTAAAACACTTTATTAACAAAGGAATCCTATTTTTAGTAATTCTCTTTATTTAAAAAACACCCACATGGCAATTTCTGAACACGACAAGCATATATTTGGTGGTAATTATGCAATTGTTGCTAGTAAACTAGTTACTTTTTCTCACTGGGATTCTATTCTTGAATTTATTGTGACTAAACACATGTAATCACACCACTACTCGTGTTCATAAATTACTTATATACATATGCATACACAATTAACAAGAAAACGGTAAAGAAGTGAAGTACTTACAATAATTATCTACATGTAAGAGGGAAAACACAAGTTGAATGTTGTCCTGAGATTGGAGTATTATTTTACACACTTTACTGTCTATTTGGATGCACTTTGTCAGAACTGTGCATACATTTGTATAAAGTTCAAGTATATCCACATACAATATGGCATTTTCCCCAATGTTCTTTTGGTTTGGTACATCACGTATACACCTGGAAACAAAAACAAGTGATGTAAAGAGTAGGGCTGTAGGAAATAAACTGTATAGGGTGAGCATAAAGTATTTCCCTGATTATGAATATTTATATCTCAACTTCCATGGTAGATAGGCAAATAAAACCTATGGCAATAAGTAGTGCAATACATCAAGTTTTTTTCCATTTCTTTGTATTGTGTGATTCTTATTCTGAATCCTATATCATGGCCACCACGTTCGCCAGACATAACCCCTCTTGACTTTTTTTTTGTGGGGTTACGTTAAGGACACAGTGTTTAGTTCACCAGTTCCTGATATGCAAACTCTTCAGACACTAATACGGGATGCTATAGAGACGGTGACGGAAGAGATGTTGACAAAGACATGGAGAGAAATTGAGTATCGTCTAGACGTTCTAAGGGCAAGAAAGGGAGCACATGTCGAAGTGTACTGATAACAAAACATTATGAGTTAAGCTACCATTTCCAACAAACTGCATATCTGTATCTAGCATAGTTCTTTAGCAACAAAAGTTTGTAATCAGGGAAATACTTTATGCTCACCCTGTATTTATTTTATGGAAAAAGTATGATATTTAAATATTTCTATATCTGATTAGGTTTTCACTTTTAGTGCAACTAATTAAATTACTAATTAAGTAAAATATGATTTACATTTCCACGCTAGGCTTAACACTGTGCTCTTCATGCCAAAATTACAGGGTGCCTGAAAAGTCCTGCACCTTAGACCAAATGGTTCATGCAAGGCAGTGTTCTACCACTGCGGGCTGAGCAAGACTGACCGAATACCACGTTTCCGAAACACTGGTTTGAGGATTGCGGACGAATGCCATGCTACAGCTCCAGATTATGTTCCCTGCATGGTCAGAAACTTGTGATTCTTCCTATAGAGCTGTGTTGAACTTGGTGGAGGACATACTGAATAAATGCTTTGATTTTGTTTATGGTGTGAGATTTTATGAACACTTTGTACAGATTACTGGCAGTGAATGATGAAGAGGTTTCCTTGGGATATCAACCAGGTGGTTTCTGGATAGGCTTCCGAATGTTTGAGAGCTAACACAATTCTCATCTTCAGGGACTGAAGTGAAGAGATGTGTCAAGGTAAGCTTTTAGGTCTTTAGTGTGAGAGGAGTCCGATGTAGGTAGTGGGCCAATCAGGTGTTGACTTCTGTTCTCCCAGTCGACTATGGCTAACCAGGCTGGGTCCAACCTGATTGGCCCACCAGCTACACCTAACACAGAATACATATAACCTTACCAAGACACCTCTCTGCACTTCAATTCCTGGAGATGAGATTGATGTTAGCTCTCGAAAGCCTGTCCGGAAATCACCTAAGAAAATCTCTTCACCGTACAGATGTCTTTCCAGGAGTGTGTCTGCATAAATCAAACAGCTTGCCGAACCACCCCTTGTACATTCCTGGCAATACCTTCTTTCTAACTAAACTAAACTAACTCTCTAGCCTTCTTAAACCCGAAGGTTCATGGCTGCAGCAACACAGGCCTTCCATCTGTCCCTATCTTGAGCAAGATCTATATACTCTTTCCCATCCCTACCGATTTCCTTTAGGTCCATCTCAACGTTGTCCCTCCATCTTCGTCTTGGCCTTCCTACAGGTCTCTTACCATCTGATTTCCCAACAAGAATCCTGTAAACTCCTCTTTCCTCTCCCATTCGTGCCACATGGCCTGCCCACCTAAGTCTTCTTGATTTAATTATTCTAATAATATCTGGACATGAGTACAAATTATGTAGTTCTAAATTATGTAACCTTCTCCACTCACCTGTCTCCTCATCCCTTTTAGGTCCAAATATTTTCCTAAGGATCTTATTTTCAAATACTCTCAATTTATGTTCCTCTTTCAATGTAAGGGACCAAGTTTCACACCCATATAATACTACAGGCAAAATTACTGTTTTGTATATTTTAACTTTTAGTTTCTTAGATATTAAACGAGAAGACAAAAGTTTATGAAGAGAGAAGTAACATGCATTTCCTGAATTAAGTCTACTTTTTATTTCCTCTTTAATAGAATTTTCATTTCTTAATATTACTCCTAAGTATTTGAATTTGGAAACTGGTTCAAACGAGTTGTTATCAATAATTAGATTTTGATTATTACCTAACACTTGGTTTCGGCCTGTAAGCATATATTTAGTTTTCTCTTTGTTAACTTCCAAACCTATCTCTTTAGCAGTTTTGAAAAATATTTTAGCATTATTCTTAATTGTATTCACATCATCCCCCAGTAAGTCTACATCATCTGCATATGCTAACAACTGAGTCACACCATTTAATTTTAGTCCTTCTTTAGTTTCTCTTACCTTCCTTACAGCATATTCTAAGGCAAAATTAAAGAGCAATGGAGATAATGCATCTCCTTGTTTTAAACCATCATGAATTGTAAATTTTTCAGACACATTATTACCCACACGAATTTTACTTTCTGTTTCACTGGTGCATATTTTTATCATACTAACAAGCTTCTTAGGTATTCCAAACTCTACTAATATATTATATAATTTATCTCTTTTGACCAAATCATATGCTTTTTTGAAATCAATGAATAGCTGATGGACATTTTGATTATATTCCCACTTTTTTTCAAGTATCTGTCTGATGTGAAAAATTTGATCTGTAGTTGATCGGTTACGTTTAAATCCACATTGATAATCACCTATAATTTCATTAGCATATGGGGTTAGTCTTGTTAAAAGAATGTTAGACAATATTTTGTATGTTGTTGAGAGTAGAGAAATTCCACGGTAATTATTGCAGTTCATTTTATCACCTTTTTTAAACACAGGAACAATTATGGATTCTTTCCACTGTTGAGGGATTTCTTCTTTATTCCATATTAAACAAATTAATTTATGAATTTGACATATTAATAAATTTCCACCATATTTAATTAACTCAGCTGGTATTAAATCAATGCCAGGTGCTTTGTTATTCTTTAGCCTTTTAATAGCATCTTTAACTTCAGTCAAGTTAGGTTCTGGAACTAAAGGTTCTGCTGTGTAGACTTCATTTACTTCTGATTTATCGCCTACATGGACAGAAAATAGAATACTTAGAAGTTTTGTGACACAAAAGTTCTGCTTTTCTTGTTTGGTTAATGCTTGTGAGAATTGTGGCAGGTTATATTTGAGGTCATGGAAGGCTGCACTGAATGTATATATACACACACAATTAAGTTAACACAATAAAAGTGATCAGCCAAATCATTATGCAAAAAATCCTTACTCTGGCATGTGAGGCACTTTGAATTTTGTACAGCTCACATGAATATAAAACCAAATGATGTCAATTGCCAGAACAGAACAGAGTAATAGCATATACATAATCTTTTAAGAATTTTTTGGATATTACCTTACATTTTTACTACAGTTTTCTGTGGTTATTATTAGACCTTACTGTATAATATCCTATAGTGCAAACATAACTTACACAAAGTTGACATACAGAGAGTGTACCTATTTGAACTACTTTCAAAAAAGTTTCTGAATGAAACTTACTTCAGTAAAACATTTATAATCCCAAATCTCTTCATGTTATCTATCACTTCCTTTGGGTTTAAAAGAAGCAAGTTTATCAGTAACAAGCACACTGCCTTTGCTAAACAAGGAGCTGTGAAAACAACTGGAACATTTTCTTCTCTTGCCTTGTCTCCTATAAAAGATGGTCCTGGAAATACAAATGCATGTAAAGTCAAATAATGCAGTCAGTATGATAGATTCACAATTATAAGTAACCCACATATAAAAAGTTTACTTCCCATCCAATTTTGGATGTATTTTCAAAATTCCCTGACTTTTCTAAGTATACCAGGTCAATGGAAACTCTGTGCATCATGAATCTTGTAAAAAAAACAAACAAACAAAAAAAAAAAAACACTTACCTCCAGTGACAGCGGAGCTGTCTTGAAATTGACTTGCATACGACATTCTGTACTCATCTATTTGCTTCGGTATTCCTGAATCTAACTGCAGATTTAATGTGGACAGAGAATGCAGTTGTTTGTTGCTTTGCTCCATTCCAGTAGAAGATGTTAGAAACACAGGTTCCAATGACTGGCCAAGATAAAGCTTGGATATGAGTGTGTAAATCTCAGGGAAGAAATTAGAATGTTGAAGCAGCGCTACAACAGGAGATAATTCAGAAGCATTCTCCAACTGAAAGAAAAAGAAGAGAAGAGTTACATTTGTACTTGGTGCAGAGTCTGAAGAAGACCTTGCTAGAAGGTTGAAACGTTACGTTTAGTTTATGTTTTATAATAAAATAAATTACTGCCTTGGTCAGCATATTGAGTTTTTCAAAAAAGAAGAAATGTTGACTGAAGAATGCCAATGAAATTTAATACAAAAAAAATCACAAAATGGTTAATTCTTGTACACGTTAAAACCCTAAGTATTTATGGGTAAGTATTTTCCAGAATACAGACATTTCGGTATTAACTTGTATTGAAATGTGTGCTGCTTAATTTAATATTAAATTGTCCATCATTTGCAATGTCTATTTTAATTTTAAGAAAAAACTACACGTTTTATTCATAACTGGGAAAAGAGAGACGTGGTAGTAGATAAATACGGAGAAACTAGTACTCACTTTATCAGCAAACCTCTATTGCCACCATCCTTATTGGAACTTGTTATACTGTTGCTTGGCATGCTTCTATTGTTCGTAGTTCTCTGGCTGCCGCTAGGTGCACTGTCGTTAACTGTACGTCTCTGTCCATGTCATCTGCTATTTCCCAGTGTTAACTGTTGTAGTAGAGGAATCCAAGTGTGGTGTGCCTGTCTGCTATCGATGTTTAGCTCATGTGGGAAGTGCATTATGGCATGTGTTTCCTTGATTTTGGTGTCTACGAGTGTGTGGCCAGTGTGCTTGACCTGTACCTTTTGGATTTTATGGCTATTGTATTTGATGTGTTTAGTAAGACCAGTAGTGGATTGGGCTCTTTTTTACATCTGTTAGGTGTTGTTGGATTCTTCCATTGACAGATCTGATGGACCTGCCGATGTAATGTGCCTTGCACTCGCACTCTCACCTGCCATAATGCACTTCCCACATGAGCTAAACATCGATAGTGGACAGGCACACCACACTTGGATTCTCCTACTACAACAGTTACCATTGAGAAATAGCAGATGACAGGCGGAGAACTACGAACAATAGAAGCACGCCAAGCAACAGTAGAAAAAGTTCCAATGAGGATCGTGGCAGTGGTCAGTGAAATTCATAGAACAAAGAAGAAGAAAAGTTTCGCGGATAAAGTGAGTACCAGTTTTTCCGTATTCTTAGTTTTTCTTTCATAGGTCTTAATGAACTGGTCAAGTGGGAATGTCAATAGCAGCCGATGTCCCAGATGTATGTTTGCAAACAAAACTTTCAACCTGCTTTCTCCTATCCTCTTGCATTGAAAATGTATAGGAAACGGATAACTTTTGTTACAGTGACAGAAGTTAGCAAGCGCAACAGTGAGGTGTATCGCACATCAGTGTAAAGATTAGATTCTGGTGAATATATAGATATTTTACTAATTACTTAAAGATGAGGGGTTAATTAAAATGTAACATAAGAAAATCACCATTTTTTTGAGGAAATGCATTAAAAATTTAAGCCTTTGCAACATTGGCAGTTTTAGCCAATACTTTAAAAAAATATGAAGACATCTTAATTGGTGAAAACTGATCGTAGAAGGTTATTGTTTGTTACTGTAACAGCAGTTAGGAAGCAAAATATTGATGTCTGTCATATATTGGTGTAAAGATTATATTGATGTTCCTATAGTAAATTGTTGACGTGTTTCTTGAAAAACTACCTGATTTTCTTACATTATTTCTTCACTAACCTCCTTATCCATTAGGAATGAGTAAAATATCCAGGTATTCTGCAGAATCTAGTCTCTACATTGATGTACGATACACAACATCTTTCTGTTTCCTAACTGCTCTCATTGTAATAAAAGTCACTCCTTCACGATCAGTTTGCAATGCTGAAGAATAGGGGATTCACTCCATGAAAGTTTGTTTGGAAACATACATCCGGGACACTGGCTCTGGTGATGACACACTTAGCCAGTCCACAGTCATTCTGGGTCAATCATTTAGATTTGCGCGACACAGTTTTTCTGACTACCTAATCTTATTTCATCAGTCTGGTGTGGATGAATCAGTCGGCTAATACAAATCCATCAGTCCAATGTGGATGAGTCAGTCAGCTAGTACAAATCTATAACTACAGAGGGCATTTCTGACCCCATCTCACCTGACCATTTATAATTCCCTCAATTCATTACTACAGGATGTTTACCAAAATACCTCGTCACCTTGTAATCAACAGGTCCCAGTGGAGGCACATAGTGGTTCGGATCCCACTTTAAACTTTAGGACCATTCCCCCCAATTAGCCTTACTTAAGTGGACTTAAAACACCAAATCTAACTCCATAGTCTACCAAAATAATAAATCCAAAAATCTTGACCTTTTCATGACCTTACTTTCCTTTTTCTTGACCCTTTTTACCTTTCATTAACATTTATTTACTTGCCCTTACTTAGATACAGTTGTAAATTAAGAAGATAGATATTTTTATTAGGGCTGAGCCGATACCACTTTGAACCAATACCGATTTGGATGCCGATACTCTTACCGATTCCCACCGATACCGATACTTGAAAATCGCAATAATAAAAATTTGTTCAAAACATTGATCAATATTGGTGTGTACATTTTCTTCTCCAATTACATGCATCAATTTACCAAGAAATTTACTTTAAAATATTCAAGAATTGCATCAGAATATTATAATAAATATTATGTGATCACAAAATATAGATAGTATTTCAAATTAGTGCAAAATAAAAATAAAGTTTTAATTTTGCATAATTTACAGGATAATTAGACTCTGCAAAGTGTCGCGCGGCATTTTTGCGGAGCGCGTGAAAGACCAAAATGCTGGAAAGTATCGGCTGGTATCGGTAGAGAATTCCAACCAATACTCTCCGATACCGATACCACTGATATCGGCTCATCCCTAATTTTTATTCAATAAAAGAAACCCTACACAAGGCTGGTTAAGATGAAAACTGAAGCTGTACTTTAACAAGTGATTTAGACTTAAATTATTAATGCATGTAAAAATTGATGCTTCAAACTTCATTCTGGATGGGGAATGGCCACTGGGACCGTCTCATCAAAGAAGCAATAGCCATACATGGGGAAAAGGACCACCTGAACTGGACCCAGCCTGGTTAGCGATAGTTGACTGGGAGCACAGACATCGGAGAAACACCACCTGATTGCCCCGCCAGCTACACCGGACCCCTCCCACACCAAATACATATAATGTCACCCTGACTTATCTCTGCACTTCACTCCCTGAAGATGAGAGTGATGTTAGCTCTCGAAAGCTCAGAAGCCTTTCCGGAAATCACCTGGCTGAGTGCCCGAGAAAATCTCTTCCACATTATTTAATATTTTTTACAAAACTTCACGCATGAATGTAATTCTTAGGAAACAAAGCGAACAAATCATAACCACACTAACTAACTAACTCTCTAACCTTCATAAACCCGAAGGTTCATGGCTGCAGCAACACAGGCCCTCCATCTGTCCCTATCCTGAGCAAGATCTATATACTCTATTCCATCCCTACCGATTTCCTTTAGGAAATCCATACCACAACTCAATACAATTTTAGATTTCCAAATATTCAATTCTATCAAATCCCAGTACAGGTATTTAACAATGTAAATTCACTATACTGTAAAAATAGCAAAAATTCTTGACATCAAGCATACTTTCTTGACATTTTCTTGATTTTCTTGATCTGCCTGTTGATTTCTTAGACACCCTGTTACAAACATCAGTGCCTATGTAATGGACTTTGATAGATCCATAAATTAATCAACAGATGAAATATAAAGGTACTGTGTTGAATCTATCCAAGAAATGACCAATGGGAACTGACATTATTCAAAGTTCACTCTTAAGACAAACACACATGTGATAGGGAACAAAGTAAACAATTACACTCACCGTACAATTTGCCTGAAGGTGCTCAGGATCAGAAGAAAACGAGATTGTCGAGGAAACGTAATCCTGTTCCGCAGTATGGCTCGTTAGGTTTGCTAATAAGAGAGCTGCTTGCTCTCGCGCTACACATGCTTCATAATGGTCTAATAGAAAACTGGAAAAACAATTCAGAGTAACCATGTAAGAAATAAAACAAAAATAATTAATCATAAATTCATGTGCAACACATCCTATCTTCAATGCCTCAAAATCGCGCCAATGGTCCTGATGAAATCCCTTCTATTTTCCTAAAAAACGCTGCTTCCTCTCTCGCTATTCCCTTCTCTATTTTATTAAACAGATGCTTCAATGAGGGTACATTTCCAGATTCATGGAAAAATGCTAATGTGGTACCATTATATAAATCTGGAGACAAGTGTGCTGTTTCTTCTTATAGACCTATTTCCCTTCTTTCACCACTTTCTATCGCCTGTGAAAAGATAATAAAGGACCGACTCTACAAATTTACCTCTCCATATATAAATACAGCACAGCACGGCTTTTTACCAGGAAGTTCCTGCTTAACCAACTTAAGCATTTTATTATCTGACGCTATCAACTCTATATCTGAAAATTCTCAACTGGATGTAATATATATCTGGATTTTTCGAAAGCTTTTGACTCTATAAACCACAATTTCCTGCTTCATAAATTATCCCACCGTTTCAATATTCATGGAAACTTTCTCTCTCTGCTCAAGCACTACCTCCAAAACAGACAACAAAAAGTTGTTCTTTCCGGAATGTCTTCTTCTTATCAAGCTGTATCTTCTGGTGTACCTCAAGGCAGTGTTCTTGGACCTCTTCTCTTCATCCTGTACCTTGATGATCTCCCAGAATATCTTTCCAAGTCATGCAATAACCTTCTCTTGTTCGCTGACGATTGCAAAATATATAGTAAAATCTCCAATTTCAGTGACATGACACTTCTGCAAAAGAATTTAGATTCTCTAATAAAGTGGTGTGAATTATGGAACTTAAAACTCAACCCTCAAAAATGTACCATGATGACCTTCTCCTTAAAGAAAAACACATTTAATACTAAATATTTCATAAGAAATAATTGTGTTCAAAGAGTTGCCGCACAAAAGGACCTGGGCGTCATATTTGACGAGAAACTTTCCTTTTCTGAGCACATCTCTACAGTCACAAGGGGTTCAATGCGTATGCTGGGTCTTCTTTATCGTTTCACGGAAATAAACAACTTGACTGCCCTCAGCACCTTTTACAAATCTTTTGTGTCACCTAAAATTGAATACTGTTCTCCGATCTGGTCTATGGCATGCCCCTCAAATTCAGATAGACTTAATTCCGTCCTAAATTTCTTCCTGGCCATTGTTCGACACCGAATTCCGTCCACAAAACACTTGCAAAAGTCCATCCTCCTGCAAATGTTAAATATCCAAACTCCACAAGAGAGACATAGACAGGCTGACCAAATATTTCTACATAAAATAGTGAATGGCAACCTCAGAAGTGACCGCCTTCTTCAGGAAATTCACTTTCGTGTGCCTGCCCGTTCAACAAGAAGCATTCAACTTTTTGCCTCTAAGAAGCCGAGATTGTGTCTCATCCAGCGCTCTCTGTTCCATAGACTGCCCAGTGAATATAATAATCTAGGAAGCCAAATAGACATTTTTGAAAATCTGGACAGTTTTAGAAGAAAGTTAGCAAAAAATATGTAAGTCTTTTAACCACATGTAATTTTTTTTTATGTTATTATTTTTGATGTATTATGTTATTATTTTTTTGTCCTTATGTTCTATAAAAACGTTCCAATGTAAAATGGCTAACGCTGTATTTGGAATCTTCTATTAAATAAATAAATAAAATAAATAAAATAAACAAAACAGAATTCATGACCACTAAGCTTTTATGTGATACTAAGCATCCATCTGTGAGAGCACAAAATTCTTGATTCAAATTTTCCATAACTTTCAGCGCTTGTAACATGAAATGTATTCAAGAGAAATTCGTACTGGGTTTTCTGCATTATAAGGCCTTATTCACTGACAAATTCATTCCTGAAATTTTGTTTGTAAATTAAGTCTTTCAGGTAACTGTTTTGACAGCATTGTTAAATGTTTGTAGTTTCTATCCCAGTCTAGTAGTTAACTTGTTCAGACTCTTTGCACAATTAAGTTTATGGCTGCCAGATATTTATGGCTGAAACAATCTACTCAACAAACCTAAGCTTTTGTTAATATAAACGCAGGAGTGAATTGTCAAATTTTATAAATTTTACATGAAAAAAGCTGCAGACATTTAGGAAAATGAAAAGAATATAAAAAATACAAATGGAACAGATTAATCAGCAGTTATCGGTATCAAGTGATATAGAAATATTGATAAAATTGCTCCGGTAACAACAAAGATAAAGTGCTCGATAAATCTTCTTCAGAGCTAGGCGCCAGCTTTGAAAATCAGGCGCCAGGAAACCACCTACAAACAATTGTGTATACTATAAAAAGCTGATCATCACCGAATTCAAAACATGGCTAAATCATGTGAGAGTTTAATTACTAAGTGCTTGTCAAGAGAAAGCGGGAAGAGGGGGTGGGGGACAAAGAGTAAGAAATTGTTACTGATTATATGGAGAGTGGCCGCGGTGGCTCAGTCGGTAACGTGTCTGACTACCATGTTCAAGGTCCCGGGTTCGATCCCTGGCCAGTTCAAATTCGGGAACTTTTCTAACGTTGGAAGCGGCCCTGGCACCCACCCAGCATCAAATGACATGGGTACCTGGGGGATAAAGGCAGTCAGGGGTGGATGCTGATCACATCACCCCCACTCATGACCGGATCAAGAAAGTGTGGGGCGTTACTTCCACACCCCCTATATGCCTTCATGGCATGGTGCTGAGCACAGGGGAGCACTTTACCTTTTTATATGGAGAGTTCACAACCTTGATAAAAAAAAAAAAAAAAAACATTTACTAACTTACACTGTACTGCAATTTGACCTTAGAATCTTCACAGTTTCGTACATGCAAATTTAAAAATATAACAGCAAAACCTGGCATCCGGGATTTTTCGAGCCCTGTCCATATTGGATCAGTAACATTACTGCCACATCCATATGATTAAATCAGCTGATACAGATTGAGAACCGATTAAAGAATCCCAGATTATTTTTGAACTAGGAAATACCCCATTTGAAAAAAATCAATTAGAGTATTAATGACTTTCCAACTAATAAAGAACCTTACCTCAGACCTGCTCCCCAAATGCCTCCAGAGATTTGATTGAAGGACTGCAACAATACTTCAGCTCCTCTTTTGCTCATCGAGAGTCCAGTGACCAATTGCAGGCCAGCTGCACGAACTAAAGGGTCTCGGGAGATCCACAGCAGAACCAGCCACATCAGATCAGGTTCTAACTGCCCATCTTTACAGCGAGTGAAAAGCCAAATGTGTTCCCACGTCTGAAATGAGATATTCAATAACCTATAAAGATGATTACATTATTTAAGTTCAATTTGCTTTTCAAATTATTTTTTTTTGGGGGGGGGAGGGAGTAATTGTGAATTTATGCTTCATGGCAGCCCATAAGTGTGAAAACCTAATTTGATAAAAGATACTGGTTGTTAAGATATTTCAAAAAATGGTGGCCATCTTGGATTCAATTTCATTTTTCAAATGGAAAGGTGATAATGTGATAACTTACTCCTAAGAACTTGAATTTTGAAACTGATTGAAATGAGTTGTTATCAATAATTAAATTTAGGTTTTTATGTAACACTTGGTTTCGGCCTGGAAGCATATATTTAGTTTACTTTTTGTTAACTTCCAAACCTATCAACTTAGCTGCTCTTAAAAATATTTCAAATTTAGGGTTCACAGAATTAAAATAACATCCCTAAATGTTTTCAGCAGCAGAATCCGTGGCATCTATACGGCGTATATTTTTAGAAGTGATATCGGGCGGAGCCATGCAGAGGGTGTGGCCAATGGCAGGAGTGTAACGTTGTACAGTTAGGATACTGCAGCGTGCAAGTTAAACGCCGTGTTCTGTATTTTTTTTGAGCGCAAGAAGTTTTCATAAAACTCGCCACATTAAGGTTCATCATAAGATGCAGAAAGACATTTTGAACCTGACCGTCCAAGTCCCATGAATTTCTGTCACCTATAATAGGAGATGTCGCTTCTTGAAGAAACAGGAGAAACAGCACGTCTCAATACACACACAAACAATAACCCTTTTAATTTCCTCCTGTCTGTTTTTTTTCATTGCCACCGTGTTGACGCCGCTGAGTTTGTTGTGTCTTGGAAAAGCTATGGGTGTTAAATTCAGCTGAATATAAACAATGACCCTTCATTATCGTCGGTATTCAGGAATTTTGCGGTGCGAATCTGAGTCAGTTTGAGTTCGGCATTTTCGTAGCAAGGGCGGTGTAAAATTATTTGACTCGTACGCCACGAAGAACAGTTGTGAGAACGAGAGGATTGATTAATTTAATTTATATTACTTCGCTTTTCTGCCACTTTTGGCTAATCGCGAAGATGAGGATGACTGATAGATAATATGATGAAATTGATGAAGGGACAAAACAGACATTCCCGGGCCGGGATTCGAACCTGGAGCCTCTGGCATCGTATATAACTTTGCAATATAACTCTTATGTTTGATAGTTGTGCAATAGTATGTGTTCTGTGAGTGTTACTTAATAATGTTGCTCTCGAAACCTAGCACCAGTAGGCTATTACAGGCACAAAGAGTAGAAATAATACGTTCACAAGAGAGAAATCTTATTTTTAAAGTGCATTCTTATTTCAAGGAATTGGCGTCGGAAGAAGTGCGTGCTAAAACAGTGTTTTCTCAGAGTTGAGAACATGTGGCTAAAGCGTGTGATGTAGGTCTACATGCTGTGTTGTGTATTATAAAACAGGGTAAAATATCTACCACGGAAATCGGTAAACCCCTATTCAAATCTCCTGGGAAACATGCTCGAAAACAGAAACGAGAGAGAGATGATGATGATGATGATGATGATAACCTTGCAGTTCCTCTACAACAAATACCTTCACTCTTCTTTCAGGTACGAGTTTCTCTTATCCTATTATTGATACGATATTATAATCCTATGTAGAAATAGTCACTATATTAGTACATATAAAAAAGCTGAATATTGGACACAGTGAATTCTCTGTGTTCCCCTTCCACTAGCAGTTAGTTTGGCAACAGCGTAAGAGCACTGGCTGCATATTGGGTGAACTCATGTTCCTTCTAAAAGCGTATGCCGTATAGTCTCAAGCATTACACTCCATTAAGTCTTGCTTGAAAATTAAGCAGTAATCTGTGTCCATGATGAGAGTAGATTAAGAATGGCTGCTCACTGAAAAGCATGGATGTTTGCGGAAGCTACTACAAATGTCCCCCCCCCTTCTTATAAATAGTACTTTGCCAAACTTTAAACTGTGCTAATTTCTTAAAACACCAATGTTCATTGAATTCCAGTATTCTCCTATAAACCTTGTGAAAATCATTAAAAAATTTGGAACCTTTATCCCTGTTTTTAATATTGATGTGCAAGTACAAACATTTTTACTAATGCAGATATTGATAGTGCACACATCCAATATAAAATTAAAAAAAAAAAATCATGAAAGGCTTGAGTGAATCAGTTATCTCTTTCATTAATGTAGATGTTTTTGGCTTGGGTCATGAGTAATAAAAGCTTACATTATTCTCAAAGAAAGTTGTCTCAGTGACTGTAATTACTTTTCTATTGAATTTATAAGTTGTTAAAGTTTCATTATAGTACATTACTAGCAGACACATGTAGAACTACATAAAAAAAGTACCTGACTTTCGCATTTTTCCTGCATGTCGAAGAGAATATGGTTCATGCAAAGAGCTGCATTTTTAGTGATTCCGAGTCCCATAAAAGATGATGTTGCTCCTCCTGTTCCGCAATGGAAGGCCGTGACCAGCTCTATTAGGGAACAGACGAAGCGCGACCACAATTCTATCACTTTTGTCTTTTCCGAGGCACACACTTCACTCCAGCCTTCGTATCCAGTTAGATTCACCAAGCAAGATAGTGTCCATTCCAAAGATGCTGCAAATTTAAATTCAAATTAAGTACACAGTAATATAAGATATGTGTTATTCTTAAAAGTTTGCATAACCACCATTGTATGTTACAAATTAATGCAATACATATCTTATTTTAAAAGTGCTGTTCATTCTTCTGGTCATGCTTTGTGCTATTTTTCCAGAACTTTTGTAGTAACTAGCTATGCAAAGAGGGATGGGGAGGTTTTGTGGCTTTTCTTGCCAGATTCAAAAAATACCTGGGAAAGTAGCACAAAACATTACTAGGAGATTAAGAGCCACTTTCCAATATTATTGCATTATTTTGTAGTATCAGATCAACAATTTAAAGACAACTTTTCAAAATTCTAAAGATATAAGTAGTAAATAACCCCTGTGGTGTAACAGCCCGCAAGGGCCAGCCTCACTTCCACAGACGTGGGTGATCGTCCAACCAGGTGATGTGTGGTCAGCACGACGAACCCCTAGTCATCGTCTTAGATCGTAGCTCACCAATTTTCTCATGACGGTGGGTAGCCACTGGTCCAATACACAGGCCAAAATCTCAGGAGTTATGCTTCCTCGAAGAGACTTTAACCTGCATGCATCCCATAGCAAAGCCCAAAGCTTGCACCTCAGACTGCACGACAGCGGTGCGGGACAAAGATGTAGCTGGTAAGTTTCATTAAAATTTGAGAGATACGTTTATTTGACATGCTTCTACTTTCAAACCTTAGCTTTATACATCACTTCAGTTCACTTCTCAGTAGAACCATGTTTTACTACACATTAACGTAACACCATAAACTTAATACCTTGATAACTATGAGGGCTATTTTTTTCCAAACTCCGATGTCGCCGCCAGGTGGCCCGTGAAGCACTAGGTAGCAAGGTATCACGCAGCGTGATTGGCATCCCTCCTGCCACTACAACACCACTGCCAAGACCAACGCTTCAGTTGAAGCTGACCGACAGGTGCTTAGAGATGTCTGCTGCAATCGACTCTCCCGCCAAGTGCGAGGTGTGTTACTGGTTGACTTTATGGAGCCCGGGACCACAATCAGTGCAGCTGCATACTGTCTTCGAGCATTGTCTTGCTTCATGACAATGCCCGACTGCATGTTGCTGGGTCAATCCAAGACCTTCTTCAACAATTCCACTGGGAAGTGTTTGATCACTACACCCCAGTCCTGGCACTGAGTGACTTCCACCTTTTCCCGGCAATGAAGAAGTGGTTGGCACTTCCACACCAATGAGGAGGAGCTTCAGGACACTGTGCAGACCTGTCTCAACAGACAGGCTGCACTTTTTTTTTTTGCAGAGGGTATTGGAAAGCTGGTGCATCGGTACAATAAATGTCTGAATCTTCTTGGTGATTACATTGAAAAGTAGATTATACATGTACTTAACTTTTGTCAATAAAACCATTTTGCTATTCAATGCCCTATCGGAGGTTGAAAAAAAATAGTCCTTGTACATAACTGTCATATTAGAAACAAAATGTTTATTTTGTGCAGTAAGCATGGGGGGGTTCTTCCATCTCACCACACTTTTTGCTACTTTTGCCCCAAACTGTGGTACTTTAATACTAAACCATTTCTACCAAGATAAGTAAACTGTTCTGGTATCTCTTCCTGCAGTTTTTGCACCCAATCTCTGCCACTGGCAGTAAATCATCATCATTCTTCGTAGTTTCCTG
Source organism: Lepisma saccharinum (assembly GCF_977018435.1). NCBI lineage: Eukaryota > Metazoa > Arthropoda > Insecta > Zygentoma > Lepismatidae > Lepisma > Lepisma saccharinum. The sequence goes on from NC_139229.1 coordinate 11,885,889, forward strand.
CCTCTGGATTAGTCAGCATAGAAGTCAAGCCTCTCCAATATAGTTCCTAAATTAAATTTAGGATTATATTCAACATTTTAACACTAAAATGCCATTTCAAATGAAGCATTTGGACCTAATGTGTCCAGTTTTTGTACTGAGATTTTGATCTTTTACCCATCATAAATATGTAGCCCTAGCAATCTGTAAAGATACCAGATACATGAAACCAATACTCACCAAGATTATAAAAATATTGAGTTTCACTGGACTTTATGTTCTGCAAGATGCACTCAATGACAGGAATCCAATTTAGTACACGGCTATTCTCATTCGGTACCTGCTCATATTTCTTTTCTGCTAAAATGCACTGGTCAATGAGAACCAGGGTTTCATGGTACAATGTTTGTGATATTTGTGCATTTGGATCAAGAGCAATTTGGACAGCATTCGATTCCTGAGCCATCTTGTAATCCTTCAATATAGTTCCAGGCATCACAGATACATCCTGAAACAATCCTTCCAGCCATGTTCTGATGTTTTCCGTTTGTTGTTTTGGCAAACATTTCACATACAGTTGAAAGAATCCAAGGATGTTTGCAAGAAGCTGTTTGTCATCAGAACAGGATGGACTGGTGACCAAGAAGCGAGTGAACGTAACTTCCCACGGTAAAGAGACCAACAAATTCATTTCTTTGTTGCTTCTGTCTGAGGCACATTCCCCCAGTGCATGCAACTGAAGATAGCCTACTAAATTTGTCAATCCGGTGATTACCGACTGATGCGTAGTTGCATTTTGAATGGCGTACAGTTGCTGCTTGCAGCAATGTTGAACAGCGGACGTTTTCAAAAGCACCAAATCGTGCTTAGTTAAGCAGAGCTTCTCCGAGAATTCATATTTCTGTGGAATGGAATCCCAGGAAAATAACTCCAAAGGTCCATCGTACCATTCAATATTCCAGTACGTCCTCAACATTTCTTGAGTTGGCCAACTGTTCTTATGCGAAGCTATGAGGTAAGTATTTAGAGCTGACAATCTGTACTGGCTTGTTTTCCACTGGGTACTGCAAATAAATGGGAGTCTCATTTTCCTCACGATGATTTCTGGAATGGTAATTTTGTACCAGGTAGGATTTTCCCTTTCACCGACACCGTTCGGAATGGCGAGAATGTAATCGCTGTACAGGAGGAGGGACGTTAAGTGTGCAGCATCACTCCGGAACTTATCATCATTTCGGAATAGAAACATGCCTGAAAGAAAGAAAAATCAAAGATTATTTTTTAAAAATAACAATTAATTCTTTCCCTTGAGTCAATTTTTTTACAATATGGGTTACTTTCGGAAAGCAACTGCAGTCGATTTCACATTTTCTCGACACTGCTGATGTCGAGCGAAGTCATTACTAGAATATGCTGCATCTTGTGTTGGGCATTTGAACTGTTTTCCAAAGAAATACCGGTAACTCACCTTTGTTCTGAACAAATAAAAACATATGCCACCATGTGAATGTAAACAACAAGTGCAACAAGGATAATTTATCCACTCAGTGGCATGCCCAAGACTTTTGAAAGGAAGTGGTACTTTTTTTTAGTAGACACCCCTCACTTTGCCATCTTTCCCTGCTTTTGATATTCTCTTCTTTTACGAATATTGGACCAAAAGGAAGGGTTATGACCCCTAGCACCCCCTTCCCTTGGGCACCTCCCTGTATCCACTTCAATAACAATGAAACTCTAATACCAGCTATGGCCCTTTGTTGAAATAATAGTGGTAGAATTCACACCAGAATTTTAGAATACTTTTTATTACAAAAATTATGCAATTCTGAAAATTTCCCCAAAAACCATGCAGCGATAGCTATATCAGCTTGCCAAAATCCCGCAACGAAAGAGTTAGCTGAACTAAACTATCGGCCAGGGAGAAAGTGTGGGGTCCGACCTTCACTACATTAAATGATAGTAGGTTTTATTATAGCACTATGCTTCTTGATTTCAAGACATGTCACGCTGCAAGGAAGCGATTTCAGGTTCAATACCTACTGGTGGCACGTAGTGGTCCAGGTCCGACTTTAAACTATAGTTCTAGTTCCGATTAGCCTACACTCTATTCGTGGAATCTGTGTAGCACAGTCATGCATAGCAGCAGAGAAGAGGAGAAAGTGAGTGGGCAGAGCTAAGCAGTACACGCTGCTGTAAAAGCTGGTTACTGAAGTCACTTTTCCCTCCTCCACGCAATCCTGTTCCCTCTCACATGATCATTGGTCAACCTGTCTCACGTCACTCCTTGCACAGATATATATTTATTTTTTTTGCTTGCTCTAGAGATTCCCAGGACAAAGTACAGAGGTTGTTCGCTTTATATCCGACCATTGTCAATTCGGTGCTGCCACCTGGCATACCATGCTGGAACTATGGGTCTGCTGGCGGGAGCAGTGTTGTGTCTGACCTTGTAGGTGCGTGAGTGTTGGTAGTGAATGTTATCAAATGGCGCCGAAAATCAACTGGTATTGGGAGGGTTACGTAATGGCCCTTTTCCATGCTAAGTTTTCATACGTACGCATTGTGAAAGAGTGTCGGGAGAATGGGTTAACACTCGGGGTGATTACTGCGAAAGCTATTGTGGTCCGTTACACACAACAGGCTCTCCTTGCGAAACATTCACCCACGAAAACCACCAGGAGAAGGGCTGCAAGCAAAGTGTCACCCGTAGTGCGAAGGGGATCCGTCGATTGGCGTGCCAAGACTCAACGTGATATGGCTCACAGATTTCACCTCGCACCGTCAACTGTGAACAAAACAATTCACAAGCGCCTCAGGTTGAAGTGTGTGCGGAAGGCCCGTGTACACCACCTTCTACATTACCGAACGTAAGACGAACTGCAGGAAACTGTATGAAAAGTACCTGGCAGGTTCCAAATGGAAGAAAGTTGTCACAATGGATGAATCATATGTCCATCTCACTGCTGGTGGTCACATTCGGGCGATCACATACCGTGACATTGACGGTAACGGGTGCAGCAACTTTGTTCGTCAGTGCAGGGAAAGTTTCCCTCGTGACTTTATGGTTGTGACGGGATTCGGATATGAGGGTAAGTTGATGATACGCAAGGTGGACAAAAACGTGAAGGTGAATGCCAGATACTTCCAAGACTCCATTCTGACACCTATCTATAGGAGGGACATCCCACAATTGTATGGAATGGACGCGAACCAGGTGTTGATCCATATGGACAACGCTTCGAGTCATACCGCCAGAACATCACTACGTTTTTATCAGGAAATGGCAGAGGAATTAGGAATTTGTGTCATTCTGTTTGAAGACATTCCTGTGAAAAGCCCAGATGCCAGTCCAATGGATTTTTGTGCATTTGGACTGTTGAAATGATGTATTCAACATCGCCGCCCTCTCACCCTGGATGGTCTATGGAAAGCTTGCAGGGAGGAGTGGGACAGAATTCCCATGCCTGTCCTGTGCCGGAGCTTGCTGCGATGCCGGGCGATAGTCCACAATGCTGGGGGTCCAATAGAACATGATCGGTGGTGGCGGCGTGGTATCTCTTAAGGTGAGTACCCGTCAAAAATGGTCGGATATAAAGTGAACAACCTTACTGTATATCTGTGCATAAAGTGGACTTAAAACTCAAAACACGATTTCAAGGCAATGTGGGAATATACCAACTACAAATATCATTCACCTCTTTCGAGAATGTTTGTGTAAGAAGAAAGAAATACATATTGTGAATTAAGCATAAGAATTAGAGTAGTTTACAGAGTAACCACAAGGAGAAGCACCTTCAGCCAAAAGTCTCCGTGCATCTTCCCTTCCATCAGTTCAACTCAGGCCATAAGGAAGCATGCTCCACTCTGCCCCTCCCCTCTCCATGGGTGTACAATGCACAGGAGTCGTGGGTCTGCGCAGGTTCTTTTGCCTGTGGTTCCACTATAGTATTCACAGTGTTTCTTGTATCCATACAGAATAAATAAATAACTGTACTTTATGTGGTGAAAGTACCAGAACAGCAGAGAAAAATAACACAAAAAATACACATATATTATGATTTGCCAAAAATTTCCATTCATAAAAACTTTTATGACTTCACAGATTTCTCATACAGAAACTGTATATTACACAAAGCAAAAAATAACAAGGAATACTTACCCCTTACAAGTGAAAAATATATTACTTCCTCTTGAGACAGTTCTTGACGTAGTTTGGGATTATGATGGACTAGGTTTTTTAAAATACATGTTGCTGGAATAATAAAATCTGGATAGTATTTCAAGTCATTTTCTATCTGAAAGGACAATATTTCTTCATCAGTATCAAAATATTTACACAAAATAGCAGAAATTAGTTCTAGAAAGAAGCTTAGTAGTTATTAGCAGTGCTCAAGAGTTGTGTCAAGTTTGGGGATATGCAGGGATGCTTGTATGGATCAATATGGAGACAATGCAGTAAATGGGAAGGAGGGGGGGAAGGATGCTTATGCAAATTACCATAGCATTTCCCTGCATCTCTCCACTTTGAGCACTGTTCTTAGGCAAGCAAAAATCAGTAATAAATCAAGATTTGCTTTATTTTACTTCACTTTTGTGCCATTTTTAGCTAATTGCGAAGATGGGGATGAGTGATGACTAGAGCTAGGATTTTAATGTAATATCAAAGTACAAAATATGTACATAAATATGTAACAAAAATTGATAAAATATGTACCTAAATATGTATTATCAAAAGCACATGTACCTAAATATGTAGTATCAAAGAATATATAATATTAATAATAATGGACTATCCAAGCAATTTCAAGAATTCTGCTAGATATTTGTTTTATTTGAACATATTCAACATAATTTTAAGGACATAAGTTGTTCAAATTAAAATTTGTATCAAATTTATAAACTCAAAAAATCACAGCAAAGTGTACATATTTAAGAAACCATTATTGTCAACTATTAATTACTTTTCACATCACAAATTATTATAGAATATATGTAAATATGAGGGAGAGCTCTTCGTAATTTTCGAAACAAATTGTTAAGAAAAAAGCTTCTACAGAAAGAACAATCGAATGAAAACACATAGCTACTTTTATACTACTTGCACAGACATTTATTTTGGAAAAAAGTGTGCTGAGTTATAGCCAATTTTGCTCCAAACACAAGGGTGTATATTGTGTAATTCGCTAGGTACAGGAAAGTAGCTTTCTTGTCCACAGATGCCAAGTTTCTAGGTGCTTCAGATTTTGTCTACATAACTTGCTAGACAGGGGTTCGAGATTACAGAAAACAGGTATAAATGCGTCAAATTTTCGTTGCTAAAGGAAGTTGATTATTGATATCTGCAGCTGCTTGGGTCTGTTTACAGGCCTAGTGTTGAGTTGCTCACACCCCACAAGTTTTTATAGTCAGTAAAGTTCATAAGGACGATCTTAGGTGGATATTTAAGAAGTTACCGTGTTTAAATATGCAATTACTCAGTTTCTCAGTCTCGCGCTCCTATCTATCCCGATGTATACAAATTGACTTACCCTAATAAAACTAGATAAAACCTATATTCGGTGGTTTGCATCTTTCTTTTGCCCACCTGAGATGGTTCCAGTGTGGACCTTTGGAGTTTCCATGATGCTGAATACAGGAGCTGAGGGAAATTAACTTTGTTTCTGCAACTGCGTGTGTCGAGCCAATCACACCCTGCAGTTGTGGGAACGTAACACTGTACAAGAAAATATCAACATCTAACTTACCAGGCACCTTTCCATTATATCAAGAACAGCTTCCAGCCCCCCTTGCTCGTAGAAAACTTTGTGCAGAAGGGTATCTTCCGACATGACACTCATTTGGTTAAGAGCTGATTTTCTCACATGGGGTTCAACATATTTTGAACTGAAAAGTTCAAGCACTTGGCACAAACTTCCAGGCTGTAAATAATAATAATAAAACAATAATCGTAATAAATATAAAATATAATATAACAATAATTGTAATACATATAAAATATAATATAACAACAAATGCACACACTATTAACAAGCATGCACATAAAGCAGCACTGTGAACCTAAAGAAAATTATAACAAATGTGCAGATAATTTTTGACTGACCCTAATATTTAATTAAATTAATTTTGTTTAGAAACAACTATACGGTACAATACTAAAATACTATGAAGTATGACCAAATGCAATATCAAGCTATGATATCAGAAAAAAAAACAGAAGATAGTTGGATTGTTACCTGATACATCGACAAAGGCAAAGGCATTGTTGTGGCATCAACCTGATTTTCAATAATGAAAACCATACTTAAATGAGCACCATTTAAAGAAGATATATGAGGTAATTTTTCCTGGGATTTTTCTTCACCCGATAGCAACATTGTCAAACGTGGTACAGCTTCTTCCCTTATTAGTGGATCAGACGAAAACATGAGTCGCAAATTTCCTTTTAAAACCTGGAAAGTAGGAAACATTATATATATCTGAAGAGAAGCTAGTAAATTCTAACAAGGTGAAGCTAATATTTACTAGGGATAAGCCAATACATTCTGTAGTTGTTCCATCATTTTTCTATTTGTTGTAATATATAAATATATGAAATACACTATATATAAGAAATGTAAATAAAACACATGTAAGCCTTCACATTCTTATCATATTACAATTAATGATCATTTATTGTATGCAATTTCTTTGCAACAACATTTCAAGCAGAAAGTATCAGTTACTCTTACAAGTTTAATACAACTAATAGGTACTTTCCAGCCTTGTGTGAATTTTCTGTCTTTTTTAAATACTGAGTTTGAGAGAATAGGTTAGGACCAAGGATGTATTTAGGGGGGTACCCGCACCCCCACCCCCGGAAGATTTATCAAGTACTAAAATTAAATAATGAAACATATATATTCGTTTAGCCGTTGTTGTATAATTTCCTCTGAACTTATTGGAAGACAAGGATTATATTGGGAACATAGGGTTTTGAGGAACAGAAAGGACGTATTTAGGAGGGGTCCAGGGGTCTGTACCCCCCTAAGACTTACCAAGTACTAAAATTAAGTAATGAAAATATTAGCATTTGTTGCATAATCAATGATTATTAATTTCCTCTGAACTTTCTATAATTAGAAACTTATTTTTCTCCAACTACATGTGATATCACTTTTGTTATTCGATAAATATTCAATTATTCATCTACTTGACATTAATTTCATTGCCAGAACACTTTTATTTTGTAAATTATTCCGATCTTAACTAAAGGTAAGCTACGTAATGAATATATGCTGTTATATCTTTATTTTTATAGCTACAGTCTTTTTACCTAATCGTGTAATAATGATATATTAATTTATGTATTGTAATTAATATTAATTTGATTTAATATTAACCTAACTCTCTAGCCTTCTTAAACCCGAAGGTTCATGGATGTAGCAACACAGGCCTTCCATCTGCCCTATCTTGAGCAAGATCTATATACTCTTTTCCATCCCTATCAATTTCCTTTAGGTCCATCTCAACGTTGTCCCTCCATCTTCGTCTTGGCCTTCCTACAGGTCTCTTACCATCAGGTTTCCCAACAAGAATCCTGTGAACTCCTCTTTCCTCTCCCATTCGTGCCACATGGCCTGCCCACCTAAGTATTCTTGATTTAATTATTCTAATAATATCTGGACATGAATACAAATTATGTAGTTGTAAGTTATGTAACCTTCTCCACTCACCTGTCTCCTCATCCCTTTTAGGCCCAAATATTTTCCTAAGGATCTTATTATATAATATAATTATGTTAATTTAAAAATTATTATTATTATTATTATTATTATGATTCCTGAGACACTTGGTTCGGACCCCCCCCCCCCCAAACATATTTCTAGATACGTGCCTGGTTGGGGCAGTAGCATATCCTGAAAATTAGACCTCGTTTACCGCAACAATTCTTATTTATTGTTAATATTTATTATCTTATCTACTTCCATCTAGTTTAATTAGATAAAACAGAAATAAAACACCATGCAAGTAAAACAAAAATAGGAGCCTGGCAGCTTCTGATCTTCAGGTGATTTCAATATTTTTCATAAAATTTCAATTATCACCTAAAATTGGACATGAATTTCTCTGTACCAAGATAATTTCTCTTCATGTAGCAATATTGCCTCTGCCAAACGTGACACAGAAATACAAAGAACAAGCTCTTTTCTTTGTCAACGATGTTTCTGGCGGTGAACTGATTACTCTGGGCAACGTGTTCTTAAATAGCAATAGGAATAGCCTACTATTCCTCCGGCTCTCTCACCCTCCCCACGTACAACAAGGGAGGAAACCAGGTCAGCAGAAGGGTGTTGGACAACAATCATTGGCATACATAAACCAGTCCTGTAAGTTCTTTAAACACTGCACTTAATTTCTGCTTTCAAAGCTTGTAAAGGATGTCTCAAAATTATTGGACATTTTGAAATGGAAAATAAAAGACGAAGTTCAACTTCGGAGCAAGTGTATTAATGGAGATGAATAGTATAAGGTATGTATTTAATTGTAAACATGTTATTTATTCACAAGATAGCCTTCATATTTTGAAGATGACGTCAGGAAGATGGCTACCGTTTGTGTGTACATATTCCTGAAGTCGTTGGGGAACATTGTGATTGCTCGATGAAACATGTCCACAAGAATCTGGTTGATTCCCTCATGGATTCGTGTTTTCAGTTCTGCAATTGTTGCCGGTCGATGTTCATCTTTAGGAAGAAGAAGAAGAAGAAAAAATCTGCCGAAATTCTCGACGTGCAGCAATGGCACTGTCGTTACAATTCACTTTCACAGCATATGCAAGCTGTGCACCACTCCACTGCTCCATTATAACTGAATGGCAGGACACCTACTTTATATTTTGTACGTTATGTGGTGCCACATTCCTCGCAGTGTTGCCAAGTTACGATTTTAAAAATTCCCATATTTTTGAGACATCCTTTATAATATACAATGTATCCAAAAGGTCATGCAACCAAGATTTTGAATGTATGTAACTTTTGTACAAAACGCGATAGAGACATGAATCTTGCAGTGGAACTTTCAGTGTGGGGGAAAAGTTACTATGGTGTAAAAATATATTTGTATGAAGTAAAAACAAAGATGAATAAGAGACAGCTATGGAGTAGCTTGCCTGAATTTCCAATGTGTATTTATCGAATTAATGAAAGAACAATACATTTTTATGCATTTTGTGCATTATAGTACAATTTAAGGGGTTAATTTAAACATATTTTTTAAAAAATGTGTTTTTTTTTTAAATTACGAGGTGTACTGGCAATATTGGGCATGTCAGAGGGCAATGCCAGGTGTGCCAGACATGAAGATGTTATTCAATCAATGCCCATATGAAATAAAATATTTGAAATTTATCCTACAAAAAAGATAGTCTTATGTACGTTCAAAATTTTGGTTGTGTGACTTTTTGGACATCCTGTATAATAAACAATTTCCATACATTAAAGCTGAATATATAAAAAAAAAGATGAGAAAAGTTGGTTAACCAGTGCTAAACACGGTAACCTAGAGAATACACCACTGGTTGGGAGTAACATAACTATTGCAATGAACTTACTTCAAGAGACATCAACGGTATATCCTTGCTAATGTCAAGCTCGAATAATGTTGATATTGAACGTCCAAGCATGGAATTTTTATTTGCATAGCACTGCAGCAATGGAAAACATGGAACCATTACCTCCAAAAGCTTAAACCAATATCTTTCTGTCATCAAAAGCTGTCCTTTGAGCAGGTAAAGTAGAATTTCTTCTGCATATGTGTGAACCTGTAACGAACAAGAAATAATTATGATGCTATTTCTAACCAAATTTACATAATTTGTTTATTGATTGATTTGATAAAAGTAGTTAAAAAATACTATAAAATGAACTACTTTCGATTTGTGAGTATACGTTTTATAAAACACAACGTTTCAAGACACAACTGGTCCCTTCTTGGCGAGTGGAATCACTTCATGGCCACGTCAATTAGAAAAGACAAGGAGTAAGGTAATGGTAAAAATTATGGATAAAAGGTATTTCATAACAACTGGCCCCTGTACACATAAAACTTCATATTCCCTTCTTTCCCTAGTAAGAACTTCGAATCTAAAAATGAATCATTAGAAACTTCATCGCATTAACACCCCACATCGTGCCACGGATGACCATGTGGTGACTGGTTTGGTTTCTTGCTGAATGCCAGAAGTTGCCAGACTCCTGCCCCCGCCCACTTCCCTACCGCTCTTACGTCATTTTAAACTCGAAATCCTGGATTTTGCGGGTCGCGTTGATTACGTTGTCTTGAAATGTTGTTTTTTATAAAACGTATACTCACAAATCGTAAGTAGTTCATTTTATAGTATTTTTTAAGTACTTTTATTATATCATCGTGAGTAAGTCGCACACGCCTCAAATATGAGTTTGACTGATTTGGTTTATGTTAGTTTGTTTTTTCTGTCAATTTTCGCTAATCTCGAACATGAAGATGAGTGATGATATGATGAAATTGATGAAGGGGCACTCACAAAGTCACCCATGTCCAGGCCAGAATGCGAACCTGGGACCCCTGGCATCATAGCATGCTGTGCTAAACATTGAGGTCAGCTACATAATTTGTTACAAATAGTCTTAAGTTGATACTACTTTGAGCTTAATACGTCTAAACATGTTCTTGAGAACACTGTATATATATTTCTTTTATTTAAAGCAAAAAGTGTTACATATTAGGGAGAATTCACACTGAAGAAACACGCAACATGCAACATGAGTGTTTCACATCGAAGAGACAAGATGCACGCGGCAAGCTACACTGGTTTCTTTGCTCAGTTTGCATGATGGTACCGATATAATTGCATTAATCAGTTTATTAGTCACCCGAAAATAACGTAACAAGAGACATTGTTACATGTAAACTGCGTTGTAAAATTTGTGCAAGTTATTGAAACTTGGGAGAGGCATGTTGTGCACGAGAAAACTGAGAAATAATATGCACTGAAATCAAACTGTATACGCTAGACTTTTCTGGCTGAATAAAGCGAATACCTAAACACTAAAGAAATAGTTCTCAACCTTCTTGAAACCATGTCACGGTATTCTTTTTAAGTCAATGCCCTTACCCGAAGAATTTTCCTCGTAAATCTTTACAGTATTGAAGATTTTATGCATGAATTAACATGTACCTATGAAATTAAATATTGGAAATAAATTCTAGCATAATCATAAGAGTATTAATAGTTTGATTACGTGTGTATATTTGTTGACAAATATAAAAATATGGAAGACAAAGTGGTAACGTCGTCTCCTTGTAATTAAGTGATCCCGGGTTCGATAACCGGGGAGGCACCGGGCAGATCCAGTTCTGATTAGTCTATTTGTGCATAAAATGGACTTAAAAAACGAAAACTCACAACTCAAATATGATATTGGGATTATGATAGTTGTCAACCAGTTTCAGCAGAACATTTCACAGCTCAGTATAGTTGATACGAGGGTACGGTATCGGGTCGCGGCCCCGTGGTTGAAAAACAATGCACTAGAGTACTTTACCATGTTAACTAATATAGTTTGGACTAAAGTGCCTCCATAAGCTGACTTTTTCAAATAAAAGCAGTCAGGTAAATGGCCAAAACACGGCCTCTTTTCACGATGTTGAAGGCAAATTACAGCCGATAGATAACTGCATCAAAAAACTTGATAAAGCGAAATGAACGTTATGTTTAAATCTTAAAACATTGTACATATCGATACTTTTATTATATCAACAAATTAGAGGATCAAACATAATGCTGGTTGGGCTCTCTTCTAGAGTCTAATTACAGCTCGTTGGAATGAAGCATTCGCTGCGCATGCGCGAACAAGAAACTGAAGCAACACAATGCCCGGTATTGAGAAAACGGCCCAGTCCGAGAGGCATGTAAGCGACATGCGACACGTGCATCTTGCTGTGTCTCTTCGGTTCGAAAGGTTGCATTGATTATTGAGTGTTGGCTTCCAAGCGACACGTGTTTCATGTTGCATGTTGCGTGTTTCTTCGGTGTGAATTCTCCCTTAACACTACACTATTTATTTATCCCATTTTCAAAACAGAAAAAATATCTGTTCATGATGGTGGAGCAGTCATGAAGGAACAGATATGTTCAGAATTCAAACTGGGATTCTTTGGTCTCGAGATTGTGGGTTGGCTGTTCAATGCTCTTGGTCCAGCTATATGGCAAAAGTAATGATGGACAGGCTTCCTCTCAAGGTGTGGGATGTAGTTACCAAGTACTATGCACATTGATCATGACATCAAGGGCATGGTGACTCTTTATTCTCGTGTTTATTGAATATTAATTGTACGTTCTAGTTTTCAAAAGGAGGAGAAGTACTTTTCTGTGTTCCCTGAATCCATAAAAACACATATTTTGCAGCTTGCACTTTATTTTGTCACAATTTTTAAACATTTTAGATATTTATAGGCGCTAATATCTGAAATAAGCATTAACAGTTGAAATATGCAATTATAGGCACTGTAGAATTTGCATATAACGATTTTACTAAGTGGTCAATTAAAGAACCCTACGCAGAGTCCACTGGAGCCCATTCGAAACATTGTATATAGGCTATAGAGATCATGTGGAAGTGATTGCTGAAAAGAAAGAAAGAAAAAAAAAAAGGGTTCAAATTTTCACAACCAGATGGAAATCTGGTGCACAGTGAACAACATCCCAAAAATTGCTTCGTGCAACCATTGATCACACTGTCTTACATTTCCAATGGGTCACTCGCACTGAAAATGTGCAAATTGAACACCGCTGTACTGACGTAAACTATAAATAAAGTTTTGAATGTCCGATTCCTGGTTGGTGTTATTTCAGCACCACATTTCCACCTGGTGGTGAAAATTTGAAGTTTTTTTGTCAGCATTTAGCATCTCCATAGCCTCTAAACCAAGTTGCACCACAATCTGTTACTTTGAACGGCCTCCAGAGGGCTCCTACTAGGGGAAACTTAATTCTAAACACCATATTTCTACCTGGTGGTAAAATTTGAACTATTTCTTTTCATCACTATTCGCCTCCCCATGGTCTTCATAGCCTCTACACCAAGTTTCACTGCAATCTGATGCTGAACAGGCTCTAGAAGGTAAGTTCCTAGAGGAACTTTAATTATGAAACCTAGTTCTGTACTACAGGGATACAAATCTGATCAAATGAATAAGATAAAAATTTAAGGCAATTTCCATATTGTAATTAACACAAAAGAGAAAAGTACATAAAATTTATTTACCTGTGGATGTGTGCTACACAATCCGTAGCAAATAATCTCTGTTAAAACTGTCCGATTGAACAGAAACTTCAGTCGTTCGGCTCCAACTCTAGTTGTGTATTTTGCCTGCTCCACCCCAAGAAGTGCCTTCACATATCCGTGACAGGTTTCATACATTTTCTCTTGTATGTCAACGTTGTGGTGTGCCAACAATCGTAAGATAACTTCTGTTACAATCTTCTCATCCTGCTCCTCCAAGGACCATTTGCACATTTTATTTACACATATGTTCACACAGTACGTCACTACGTTTAGCATGCCATGCAGAGGTAAACTTGGTATTGTTTGTTGCAGAACAGTGAAGACTTGAACGTCATCATAACTCGACCAGTTCCTTAAGAACAGAACTGACGATTTGATAGCCTTGAACACAGTCAAAATGTCACCATAATATTTCATGGCTTCTTCATGGAAAATTTCAACATATGATAAAATATCAGCATGAATATCTGGATAGAAATAAAATACACCGCAATCAAACACACTTGCAGCTAGCGCAGTTTTTAAGTTTCTCGGGATGACCATTTCGGCCTGATCATGCGGTATTAACTTTATCAGTTTCCTGATCAAAAACAATACCTGTAAATAAGCTAGTCTGTGATAAGGTACATACTGATTACTATCGGAACTTCCATCGGTGAAAAGAGCTCTGTGGAAATCTAAAGTTTCTCCAAAAATCCTGCAAATGTCTTTTAGGAGATCACTTGTTTCTAAGCTCAAGGAATCTGTGCTCGTCCATAAACTTGAACTTACGCAGGAGCACAGGAGCTTGATAGTGTCTGCTGTAAGGGGGATCATCTCGTTCATCTTGCACTGATCGCTGGATGTTAAATGAGGCACAACGTGTACTAGAATGTTTAGACAGTATTGTGGCAATGTCATCTGCTTCAGTTGCAATAGTACAGTATCTTCTTCAAAACCTCCAACTTCTATGTGCTGTGGAAAAATTCATAGATCAAATCTTTAGTCATACAACAAAGCTTTGTTTATGTACGAGGGTAAATAAAAAACTAAAGGCAATTTTGTGTTTTTGCAGGAATAAACGAAGACTGGGTGTGTATGACATCACCATGTGTATACTTGGAGTGACGTGGAAGTAGGAATATCCATCACTGCCCCATTCAGTCGAGTGTCGTGGAGCAAAAAGGTCACACGTATGGACGCACTACTCCATGAATGCACCATCGAGGAACAGTGTGCCATAGTGCGTTTTCTGTGGTCGGAGGGAGTTAAACCGGCAGACATCCACCGTCGGTTGTTAGCTCAGTATGGAGCAAGCACCATGACTCAACGAAAGGTGTATGACTGGGTGGATTACCACATCTTCAGCCTTTTGAGGAAGGCACTGCACGGTTGCCGGTTCAGGTCAGATGACGAGGTCCAGTAGGCAGTGCAGACGTGGCTTCGCGAGCAACCAAAAATCTCAGTTGGGATACAGAAGCTGATTGCATGATACCAAAAGTGCATTGTCATGCAGGGGGCATATGTGGAAAAGTTATATGTGCAGTTCTTCTTCTTGTGTGGAAATAAAGATGTTATGCGAAAATTGCCTTTACTTTTTGATTTACCCTCGTAAAAATGATTTATTCATGCAACAAAGGTTTACTGATACAACAAAGCTTTCACAACAGGCATACACAAAGAAAGGAAAACCCTAATATCAATGAATGAATGAATGAATGATTTGATTTATTTTTACTTTTGCCACTTTTGACTAATCGCTAAGGTGAGGATGAATCATGATAAAAAGCCAGCTTTTTTGGGGGGGAAAAAACAGGAAATTTTGGCTTTTTACCAATTACAGCTAACCTATTTCACTTGAAGTTACTGTAATGAGTTTACAGGTTTGTAGTGACATGTTTTACAACTAGCTACAAAAATTTACATGATGTAGCAGCCAAGAGACAGATATTGGCCAATCCCAGTGGACACATATTGCATAGTGGTTCAGATGCAATTTTAACCCTAGCTTACCGATGAAAGGGGGGGGGGGGGGCTTGCAGTCCCACCACCTCTATTTTTTAGATTTTTCAACTGTTTGAAAATGAATTACATTGTTCTCTAGGATGTTCCCAATAATTCTGTATTACTTTTGTTCATAAAAACATAAATGTAATGTAATTAGGAGACAAAAGCGTATCAGCCTCCATCTTTAAATGAGTTTCATTCGAGATCCTCATGCCGGTGGCAGTGTACAATTAGTTGATGGTAATTATTGTAATTATTATAATATAATATAATAAATAACTGCACATATATAATCAGCAAAGGAAGCAGATTCAATAATATAATGGTTTTTTGAATTTTAGTGATAAAAAGAGTGTGGGCCTGAGAGCCATTACCCGGTATGTAAGTTTCTTGTATGGCATGGGTAAGCTATGAGTAAAACTAAACATGTAGTCCTGATGAGCACATCTGACCATGAAATGGACTTAAACCACGGGTGCCCATCCAGTCCAAGGCCAATGGTGCATCGCCCCCCAAAAATCAGATCATGCATTCCCCCAAATCATATCATTTGCATTCTCAATCCATATCATAATCCCTACTTACGACAGTGTGTCTACCGAAAGTAACTTTTTCCTTAGCTTCCTGTTACAAATGATGCACCTGCTTTAAATTTAAAAGCAGTATACCAACACTATGCATTATATTTTAAGAAGTGATGTTATTAATGACTATCGAGAATGTCGCTTGTCTCTTATAATGGAGCTAGAGTATTAAACTTCACATTCACTTCAGTAAATCGCCAAACACGCATTCTTGTAGAACATTATTGCAATTGAAGTGAGCAAGAAATTTTCCTTAACACCTTTCCTTTGCAGGCTTTCAACAATATTAATTTAATGGGGTGTCAATATTTTCTTAGGAAAGAAAGAGATATGTAGTCTTTTCCAGCTTCTCTTTTGGCACGTTCGGGGTCGAAAACGTGTGCATACAATATCGCTAAATACAGTCTCCAAAATTTAATGTTCAAACTCTCTCTCTTCACTACAGAAATCCCTTGACAATCTAAGATTTAACACTTTATCAAGAGCTTCATATCTCCCACTTTAAATTTAGTACTCAATCCTACCACTGAAATTTCCATGCCAATATTAGACTTACTGTTTATATTGAAGAGTGGATATGGCCTCCTTTAAAAAAACAATTCTCAGCCTTCACACCAGAATTTCCGCAACAGTCTAAGACAATAATAATACACAAGAATTGGATACCCCCTCAATGTAATGCTCAATGCACCTCTAACTAAAATACCTACCATAATCAAAGACCTAGAATTGGATACTGTCCCCCCAACATTTAATTCAGAATCCCCCCAGAACCTACATGTCAATTAAAGTGTATGTAAGAGTTGTTTGTAAGAAATATCCTTCTCCCTCCCTCTTCCTTTGAAAATGCCCTTAAACACTTTCATTTCTTCATCTAATGGATTAAATATGGTGCATTTAAGGTTCAAATTTTTACATATATTTTGGAAAAATATATAAATGTCGAATTTTACATTATTTGAAGGGAAAAAATCCCTCCCAAGAATCTTGATGGCTCAGCCTGCACCATAATCCCCCCCTGTGGGCACCCCTGCTTAAAACAACCGTTTACATGTTTGTCTCTCCATTTAAATGTTGATGTCATAAAATATGAAACAAATGTTAATATCAAAATATTTGATGTTTCGGGACAATTATAAATCTTTAATGTTCACAACACATATGCAGAAGTATACTTGTTACATGAATGTAACTGAGCTTTGCAACGGAAGCGACACGTAGCTCTTGGAATCCAAACCTTAGAAGTAAATGTAACCTTTCGAACCGAAGCAACATAAGCTACAAGTGTCACTTGTCACTTGGCTTCTACTGTTTTCTCAGGGAACTTTCAGACCAAAGCAACAAGTGACATGTGTAAGCAGACCCTCAGTAATCCATTCAACCTTTTGACCCGAAGTGCGACAGAGCTAAACATGTCACGTGCATGTTGCTCGGACTATACTGTTTTCTCAATATCATGCCGCTTCGGTCTGTTGTTCTTGCATGCACGGTGAATGTTTTGCTTTACACTGAATGAGACTATGTTGCTTATCATCTGTAACTTTAGTCTGAAAGCTCCTTCAATAGCGCACATAATGTCACCTAGGTCTTGTTTGTGCATGTGTGGTGGATGCTTGCTTAGATTGAAGGAACCCTTGTCACTACATTGTGACACCCCCCACTGTCATGTGTTGCTTTGGTCTGAATGTTGTCTATACTTAACAAGATTATTAGCTACTTCATGAGACATTAAGATTTAATTTAGCCTGTAAATCACAGAGAACAAATTGCAAGTATTGTTGGAAAAAGGCTGGCTTTTTGATAGAAGGTTCCTTTCATAATCAGGAATGGGCCTCTGGAGTGGAATAAAGTAATCCTGTTGCCTTGTAATAAGAAGGAGACTGAGGTTCAATCCTCAGTGGAGGCAGAGTGCTTCGGATCTCATTTCAAACTGTAGGTCCAGTCCAGATTTCTTAAATATATTTTTTTTTAGCCATTTACAGCCAGTCTTATTTGCTTCTGCATCAGTTTTAGTGCAGTGTTTGTTGCGTGGATCATTTCCCCTTGTCACTTCAAAACTTTGTTTTAACAAAACATGATTCGGTAAGAACCCAGGGGTTGACGACTAATTTAAATCTAATTTTATATTTGACAGCAAGTCTATACATAATTGAACTATGATTATGACATAGTTGATATACATTCTTAATATTAAGTAAGGGTGCATATTAATTTCCATATAAACTTTAAAGATCAGAAATGTATTTACGAGTTCAGGGCATCGACTTGTAAGAAATTTACTGGGCTGTGGTCTCACAAAAGTTGAGCGGCGAAAATATATCACTAGTTGCTCCGTGACCAGGTTTAACGGGCATTTAACCAAATTATACATACTATTAGGTTCTATTAAAAACACATACAAAACTACTCTAGTTATGTGAATATGTTTGTACTATATAGATATATTTAAGAAGCCTACCGAAATATGAAGATAACACTCGGAAAGAACAGCCTATTCCAAAAAGCCAGCTTTTTTAAAACACTGTTTATATCTAGCTATGAATTTCATATTGCAAATTGTATTTTATATTTAGAAATGAGTGTGTATTTTACAGTAGGGAGATAAACTAAAACCATGGAACAGGAAAGATACTGCCACCTCCTGTATTTTCATTGATTTGAGACACTTTTGTGAAAAAAAGCCGAAAAAAGCCCAACCAACCGTGGAAAAAACTCAGTTTTCTTTCCAAAAAAGCAGTTTTTTTTTGACCACTTCCAACTCTAGTTTGAATACACAACAGGGACAAACACATATGAATGACAAAACACGAGTCCCACAGACTGTGGATCCAGACAGCAGGGCATTGGTAGTCTGGAAAATGTAGTGTGTGTTTGGGTGTCTTTAGAAAGTGTCACTACTTACACCCTGAAACACTTTAATAGATATCACAGCATGGATGTACTGGCAACATATTGACATTTTTACTGAAACCAATACAGCAACTATTCTCTGTCTACTTTAACAACAAAATCAATGTAAACAAAGGCATACTGACAAATCCTATTGGTTAATCCTGATGACAGTTTATGGACACTGATGTTGTGTGTGGGATTTTGGGCCCATGATAAAGCCATGCTATTAAACTATTCAATTCAATTCATTAGTCTTTATTCTTGGGTGAGGTTTAGCAAATGTTGATCTATCACCTAACTCCACAGAAGAAAGACAAATGTAGCAGAGTACGTGACTATACAGGAAAATTATAAGATACTACATGAATGGAATAACAACATAAGGAACTTTCATTTGATTTTTAATTGAGTTTAAAATTTTGGGTGCGTCAGCACTTAGACTATTTTGTACCAGTGACATTATACGGGGTCCAGCCCCTTACCGTTACAAATAACAACTCTATTGTTGCATAAATAAAATCCTAAAATATTCCGTTAAAAGCTGAGGCTGTAAACGGGCACTCAGCACACATAAGGACAGAAAAACAGGACAACACACACAAAATTATACTGGCCATAGTGTCAGTCGCCAGAGCCTTGTTTGTCTACAAAATGCAGTCCAGGGTGTACTATGTGGAAGTGAGGTTGACTTTTGAGCGCCTACGTGGAAGGTCACCCCTTACACCCCAAGAACTTTTATTAAAATGTTGTAACTACCACTACCACCGCCACTACCAGAATGAAGATGTTAACTGGAAAGTGGAACATTTTCTAATGTTAATAACCCATAACCTATATATCGCATGGTATACAAACATATGTGCAAATGTTGCTTACCACTTCAGTGTGCTATCAGCTGTGAAATCGTCATTCCTTTACAGGCTAATTGCTAATTGGACAGTATATGAGTACACAACAGGGTGTTTTAAACATGAATTATATACAGGGTGTCCAGGTTATAGCTATACACAAATTACTACTTATAATGCGAAAACTACTCCTTACGTTGTCTTAAAGTGAAGCTCAGTCGATAGACAGTCAATCCCAGATTTTTGTAGTCCACATGTACGATCAATCGTGCTGTTGTCATGCATGCACACGTTTCTGAATGAAACGTTTCCTGAACATGGGATCGGAAGTGGGGGGCCCAACTGCCTGGCTACTGAAATCCTCAGATTTGACATCATTAGATGTTCTTGCATGGGGCTTCATTAAAGATGCTGTGTACAAGAGGAAAGTTCACGATTTGGGTAATTTGAGACAGTGCATTGTTTTGAATCGGTTGGACTAATAAAGGCTCAAATGCTGGTCAACTCTTGACATGCGCTTCAGTAACATTTGGATATCTATCGGGCTACAAACGGTGCCCACATTGAGGTGTACCAGCATACATAAAAATTTCTGAGTTACTTTGTACAAAATCGGGACAAGAACTGTGCAGATGTTAAAATATATGTGTGTATTTTTGTATACCTCTAGCCCGGACACCCTGCATTTAATACCCAGCTAATATATACATAAACGTATATTGCTAATAATAATAATACGTAATATGGGATGAATGAAGACTGTACAGAACGTAGTCTATTTCATACTTACATAGTCTTGATAATGTTGATTACTGAAAGGTACATTTTCTAAAGAATCTCCACTAGGTGCATCCACTTGGCTTTTGTTTCTGAGATATGCTTCCAACGGATCTCCTCTGCTATCCACTGCTGTGCTCCTGGCATAACTTGAATCACTCATTGGTTCATTTGAGGTATTAGGCATCGCAAACTTCAAAAAGCCACTGATGTTTAAATCATTTTGAACCCAACCCATATCCACCTATAAAATTAGCATATAAAGTATAATGAGAGGGAGAGATCAACTTGTTCATTAAAACAAACCAACAACAACTGCAACCCCCCCCCCTCTCTACACACACTGATATAAATGGAAGGAATCAGTAAACACCACACAAAATAAAAGTTTTGTGGCTTGGCTGGGATTGGAGATAGGTGGGAAGGGAGTTGAAAGTTGGGATGGATGCTGCAACCTTCACCCACATAAAACCTACCAACCACTCCAATATGAGCCCTATTTCTCCAGTGACCATCCCTACCACACCAAAAATAAAAAGTAGGGCTGAGTAGTTTTAATAGACTTTTATAGAAACGAAACTAATGTGAATATCTACACCCCAGCAAAAGTAAAGAATTATTTTCCTGTAGTTTACGGTTATTACAAGCATAAGAAAAAAGAACACTGGAATAAATTAAATAATGAAAATGGTAACATAGATCCAGTATGGAGTTTTCTTTTTCACAAATGGAGTAAGCCACCATCTTTAAAATTTAATGTAACAGAAAACATCAAGAGACTTTGTGAAAACAATGATGAATTTGAATTACCTGATGATATTTGGGATTCATAATTTTAAAAAAATCTGAAATAAAAATAAAACAGACTGCTTTTTCACAGTTAAGTTGCTATATTACAACAATGTAACATTGACAACATCCATTATATAACAGATTCTTTTTGTTTAAAAAAATTACTAACCATTGTTATAACTGTATCTTTAGTCAAAATGAAAATAAATGTCTGATGAAAGGAGCGTGTGTTCTCCTGAAACGTCACAAAGAAAAACTGTTTTCTTATGCTTGTAATAACCGTAAACTACAGGAAAATAATTCTATAATGCAAGCAATGCGTACATACAAGAAAAACTAATAAAAAGTAAAGAATACTAATATTCACATGAATGATCTAGAAGGAAATCTAAGCAATTTTTCAGATTTTGGAATATCCTATCTGTTTTCCAAAATGATAGAAAAATTTGAAAACAGGTGCCCTCGCATTGGCCAAAGATGCAGGCGAGCCCTAATGAACCATTGGTTGACAGGGAAAAAAAACAACATTCTTCCACTCCTGCATATAAAGCTGGGATTGATGAAGCAGTTAGAGCCTTGGATAAAGATAGTGAGTGTTTCAAATAAAGGTAAAGATAAAGTGTTCCCCTGTGCATAGCACCACGCCATGAAGGCGTATAGGGGGTGTGGGGGTAACGCCCCACACTTTCTTGATCTGGTCGTGAGTGGGGGTGATGTGATCAGCATCACGCCCCTAACCGCCTTTACCCCCCAGGGTTTCCCCCAGGTAGCCATGTTATTCGACGCTGGGTGGGCGCCGGGGCCGCTTTCACCGTTAGAAAAGTTCCCGGATTTGAACCGGCCGGGGATCGAACCCGGGACCTTGAGCATGGTAGTCAGATGCGTTACCGAGGATGTGACGACCTCATCGCCCAGTGGCTCGTTCACTGCAGTTAGTCAACCAACAGAGTGAAATGGTCAACATTTTGCTTTGTTGGGATTTATAGAGCTGTCCTGTCATGGCTCTATGAGCGTCCCACAAGTGGGGGACAGTTGGTGGACTACTATGTGATCCTCCCAGCTAGATCCGAGGGATCCGCTGACCAACGACAGGTGCGGTCCTTCATTGATATTGGGGGTTAGGTGTAGAGCTGACAACTCTGCACTGTAAAAAGACATGTCAAGAATCAGCAATATAAGGCCATGGATGTTCCCAAGGTAAAATATTCCATTCGGATCTCCGGGTGGGGACTACTTTGGGAGGTCCCTGGACTAAGGATAAGATCTACATTAGGAATAAGGATATTAAATTAGGCACCTGGAATGTTCTGAGCCTTTACAGGCCTGGGGCATTTCAGTGTACAGTTAATGAGATAGTTAAGTATAAATTAGATGTAGTAGCTGTCCAATAAGTTAGGTGGCCAGGAGAAGGGAAATGTAAAACTAAAAATTATACTTTTTTCTATGGTGGTACTGAAAATCATAATTTTGGAACAGGCTTTTTTATAAATAATAGAATTATCTCGGCTCTTAAAACAGTAGAATTTATTAATGATAGGATATCAAATGCAGTTTTACAGAGTAGGTGGTGTAAAATTATTTTAATAAACATACATGCACCAACGGAAGATAAAGATGATAATACTAAAGATGATTTTTATACAGAGTTAGAACAGGTCTTTGATAAATTTTCTCAGTATGATATGAAAATTCTGTTAGGTGACTGTAATGCACATATTGGCAAAGAAGAGACATTTAAACCCACGATTGGTAAAGAAAGTCTTCATGAATTAAGTAATGATAATGGTATAAGATTCATTACTTTCGCAACCTCAAAGAATTTAATTGTGAAAAGTACCACTTTTAAACATAAAGATATCCACAAATATACCTGGTCTTCTCCAGATGGTAAAACTCATAATCAGATAGATCATATTCTCATTGATAAGAGAAGACATACTAGTATAATTGACGTTCATTCACATGGAGGTGCTGACTGTGCTAGTGACCATTATTTAGTAATTGCTAAATTAAGAGAAAGACTCGCAGTGATAAATCATAAGCAACAAAATCTAAAAGTTATAAAATTTAATACAGGAAAATTTGCTGATGAAAGAATTAAGAAAGATTACCAAATTAAACTGTCAAATAGATTTGATGTTTTGCAGGATTTAAATGATGATGAAAATATAAATGAAACAGACATAAATAAGAATTGGGAGCACATACGTAATGCAATAGAATCAGCAGCTGAAGAAAGTATAGGATACCATAAACCAAGAAAAAGTAAGCCATGGTTTGATAACGAATGTCATAACCTAATAGAAATAAGAAATCAGGCTAGACTTAGGTGGTTAAATAACTCTCATGATACAAATCTAAGCAATTATAATAGATTAAAGCAAGAAGTTAACTGCACGTTTAGAAGTAAAAAAAAAAAAAAATAGATTACATGAAAAGTAAAATTAACGAAATTGAAACAAACAGCAAAAACAAAAATATCAGATATTTATATAAAGATGTAAATGAATTTAGAAAGGGGTGGCAACCTAAAGTAAACTTGATAAAAGATAAAAATGGCAATTTTTTAGCTGACCCAAGCGATATTTTAAATAGATGGAAGAACTACTTTAATGACCTCTTAAATGTTCATGTAGGAGATAAATCAGAAGTAAATGAAGTACACACAGCGGAACCTTTAGTTCCAGAACCTAACTTGACTGAAGTTAAAGATGCTATTAAAAGGCTAAAGAATAACAAAGCACCTGGCATTGATTTAATACCAGCTGAGTTAATTAAATATGGTGGAAATTCATTAATATGTCAAATTCATAAAATAATTTGTTTAATATGGAATAAAGAAGAAATCTCTCAAAAGTGGAAAGAATCTATAATTGTTCCTGTGTTTAAAAAAGGTGATAAAATGAACTGCAACAATTACCGTGGAATTTCTCTACTCTCAACAACATATAAAATATTACCTAACATTCTATTAAGAAGACTAACCCCATATGCTAATGAAATTATAGGTGATTATCAATGTGGATTTAAACGTAACAGATCAACTACAGATCAAATTTTTCTCATCAGACAGACACTTGAGAAAAAGTGGGAATATAATCAAAGTGTCCATCAGCTATTCATTGATTTCAAAAAAGCATATGATTCAGCCAAAACAGATAAATTATATAATATATTAGTAGAGTTTGGAATACCTAAGAAGCTTGGTAGTATGATAAAAGTATATAAAAAAGACACTAAAAACTGTACTTACGTATGCGAGTATGTTGTTCCTATTTTTCTTTTCATAGAACGACATTTCGGAGATTAACTATCCCCTTCTTCAGGTTCGTATGAAAAAACTAGGTACTTAGCATAGTACCACGTCGAAATGTAATATAAGGATTGTGGACAAGGGTTGGTGTGGATACATTTCAAATATTATATCCTCGCCCTAGAGGTATATAAAAAGCTCGTCGTTCACTAAAAAAACTTGCACAATATACCTATTCTCGTGTCAAAAATTTTAAAAAACTAAAAAACCTGCATGTATCACTATACAACTTGCAGGTTCAGCCATTCTTGCCCAACTGTGCTTCCTAATCTACATGAAGGTCCGTTCTCCACGAATATTTTCCTCTCCCCTTTATTTTCTCATTTCCCCTTATCACGTCACAAATCCAACGTAAATTCACGTTCTTCACGGGTAGCTTGGATAACTTCCGGAGAGACGTGGAAACCGATATTGGGTTCAATCTTCCAGGCTTTGTCCCATTTTTTGAGGAAATTGATCCACCCTTCTTCTAAATTTCCTTCATCCCTATTAAGATTATTCTTCCCCCCTCTACAAATATTCACTGTTTCATACACATTTCTTCCTAACTTCCTCTTCTCTTTTCTAATTACATATCTCCTTTTTTGCGATTCTATGTCCACTTTCCAAAATGTGTTCTGAGAGACCTGTTTTGGGAACTTTTTCTCTTATATCTTTTTCATGTTCTCTCCATCTTTTACCCATATTTCGACCTGTCTGTCCTATGTACTCTAAGAGAATGTCAATGTGGGAAGGAGTGTATGAAACAGTGAATATTTGTAGAGGGGGGAAGAATAATCTTAATAGTGATGAAGGAAATTTAGAAGAAGGGTGGATCAATTTCCTCAAAAATGGGACAAAGCCTGGAAGATTGAACCCAATATCGGTTTCCACGTCTCTCCGGAAGTTATCCAAGCTGCCCGTGAAGAACGTGAATTTACGTTGGATTTGTGACGTGATAAGGGGAAATGAGAAAATAAAGGGGAGAGGAAAACATTCGTGGAGAACTGACCTTCATGTAGATTAGGAAGC
Source organism: Lepisma saccharinum (assembly GCF_977018435.1). Taxonomy (NCBI): domain Eukaryota; kingdom Metazoa; phylum Arthropoda; class Insecta; order Zygentoma; family Lepismatidae; genus Lepisma; species Lepisma saccharinum. Next base: position 11,911,375 of record NC_139229.1, read on the forward strand.
ACAGTTGGGCAGGAATGGCCGAACCTGCAAGTTGTATAGTGATACATGCAGGTTTTTTAGTTTTTAACATTTTTAACACAAGAATAGGTTTATTGTGCAAGTTTTTTTAGTGAACGACGAGCTTTTTATATACCTCTAGGGTGAGGATATAATATTTGAAATGTATCCACACCAACCCTTGTCCACAATCCTTATATTACATTTCGACGTGGTACTATGCTAAGTACCTATTTTTTTTTCATACGAACCTGAAGAAGGGGATAGTTAATCTCCGAAATGTCGTTCTATGAAAAGAAAAATAGGAACAACATACTCGCATACGTAAGTACAGTTTTTAGCGTATTTTTTATATTCTGGAATTGTGAGTAATACGCACCAAACCTACAAAATGCTAATGATAAAAGTATGCACCAGTGAAACAGAAAGTAAAATTCGTGTGGATGTTAATATGTCTGACAAATTTACAATTCATGATGGGTTAAAACAAGGAAATGCATTATCTCCATTGCTCTTTAATTTTGCCTTAGAATATGCTGTTAGGAAGGTAAAAGAAACTAAAGAAGGACTAAAATTAAATGGTGTGACTCAGTTGTTAGCATATGCAGATGATGTAGACTTACTGGGGGATGATGTGAATACAATTAACAATAATGCTAAAATATTTTTCAAAACTGCTAAAGAGATAGGTTTGGAAGTTAACAAAGAGAAAACTAAATATATGCTTACAGGCCAAAACCAAGTGTTAGGTAATAATCAAAATCTAATTATTGATAACAACTCATATGAACCAGTTTCCAAATTCAAGTACTTAGGAGTAATACTAACAAATGAAAATGATATTAAAGAGGAAATAAAAAGCAGGCTTAATTCAGGAAATGCATGTTCCTTTTCTCTTCATAAACCTTTGTTTTCTTGTTTAATATCAAAGAAACTAAAAGTTAAAATATACAAAACAGTAATTTTTCCTGTATTATTATATGGATGCTAAACTTGCTCCCTTACATTGAAAGAGGGACATAAATTGAGAGTATTTGAAAATATGATCCTTAGGAAAATATTTGGGCCTAAAAGGGATGAATAGACAGGTGAGTGGAGAAGGTTACATAATTTAGAACTACATAATTTGTATTCATGTCCAGATATTATTAGAATGATTAAATCAAGAGGACTTAGGTGGGCAGGCCATGTGGCACGATGTAACGAACCTGAGAGTTTAAGGTTTTATATTTGTAAGAAGTTACGATTTTTAAAATGTTTGTTACTTCAATAATGTGCAAGTTGTCACAGACAACTATAGTTAGATTGATACATTTGTGGTTGGAACTTGTGTATATGTTTAGAAATACGTCATAATCTGTTTGTGTTGATGTCACTTTCTCATCTTAGCAGAGGAAGTGAACCCACCTGAATGTTTTTCACTTGACGACAGACTGTTAGAAAACTGGTGAAGGTGAGAAATCAACAGAAACGTGGTAACGGTTAATGGAATGCCCGAATAGTGTAATTGATTTTTATTTTAGTTTCATTCTGGCTATACTCGGAAATAATAATTAAGTACAGAAACTTTCGTGTATTTACATTTGTCTCGTCCAACGTTAATTCTATATGCAAGTGTGTGTAAAGTTCAAATCACAAACCCTGAGACCTTCTGTAAACAAAACCACCTGCATGCAGAAAGCATAGCAAACTCATAGAAGTAAAATAATCCACATGAAAATCCAGCGTTGTTACAGGATTCATTACGTAAGGTAAAACAATGGCCAATTTGTAGTATGGGATACGCTGCCGCAAATGACGTCTCACTTTAAACCCAATGCTCTTTCATTTGTACTTATTGCTTCACCTTTACGGTTAACTCTTTGCACCAGTAATCATTTCCCATAAATTTGGCTTCTTTCTTGCATGTGAATTGAATATATTTTACTTGAATTTTTTTAGACAAAATGATATAACATGGTAATGTATATTTCTAAGGATGATATAGATAGGAGTGTATTTGAAATTTGTTTGTAGATTTTTATGTAAATTGTATCTTATGTAAATAAAATATATAATGGGCATAAACAGCCATATGCATTGCTGTAAGTTGATGATGATGATCACAACAAGACAAAAAGTTCGTAAATTTATTGCGGTTGGAAACTTTGACAAGGATCCTAATAACGATTTTTGTTCCGCCAAATATAGTGCACTTCGTAAAATAACTTGGTGACATGGCAAGGCAAGATAAGTGTGAACATTTTCTAGTAATATGCATTGTAACTTTCAATGAGCTTAGAGATTTGTGTACATAATGATATTTTATAACAATGGTTATTTTCTAAAAATAATCATGTGAACAGCAAGGAAGTAGTGCAACTTAGTAATATTGCCTGATTTATCCTTAGAAAAATAACATGTCGAGTTCTATGCGTGCAGGAAAGTCTCCATGTTCTCCGAGCTTGTTTTCAAAACACCAGCAAGGACAGCCTTTGAAAAGGGGTGAGAAACAGATTCTACTCAATATTTATGTAACATTCTGTCAGTGGTATCCTGAGAAACGAGTAAATGAAATGGTTAAGTTCGTGTCCCAGCGCAGTGGTGTGTCAGTGTCTGCAGTTTTAAGGGTTATGAAAGAGAGAATGGCCGGGTGAGTAACAATGTATGCGGCTGCATATTCGTCTGTTTTGAGAGCAGGTTCTCACATTCAGAGGCTCTTATATAAAATGAATAGGTGCGGCGAACTATGAGTGTAACAGCAAATGATTGCGGTCATGAATCAGCTGATGCAGAGTGATACATCAAATCGGTGAGACCGTTTGTTTACAGAAGGTCTCAGGGTTGGTGATTTACACTTTAGTGATTGTGATGTGATTTAATATGCTATAGAATTGTTCGTCTTCAGGCAGAAACATAAGCAAATCTGTACCTTGCTTGTACGTCCACATACAATAGGAAATATAAGTGATTATAAAACTGCGTTTAACCTTGAATACTGTGATGTGTTTCTATTCTACCCAGCAAGCCCTGATTATTTGCAAAGATTCTCATGTTCCCGACTAAAGGAGTAGCGGACTAACTTTCTGATGACTGGTGTACAACCGGGGAACGTTGAAATGAATGGGATAGGAAAGAAGAGTTTACAGGATTCTTGTTGGAAAACCTGATGATAAGAGACCTGTAGGAAGGCTAAGACGAAGATGGAGGGATAAAGTTGAGATGGACCTAAAGGAAATCGGTGGGGATGGAAAATGTATATAGATCTAGCTCAGGATAGGGACAGATGGAACGCCTGTGTTGCTGCAGCCATGAACCTTCAGGTTCAAGAAGGCTAGAGAGTTAGTTAGTTAGTTAGTTAGTTTCTTGGACTGAGTATTGGTACCCAATTTTTTTTAAAGTTTGTGAGCATGTTTTTCACCAGTTATTCAGTTTTCAGTTTTGTGGTTTTCCAAGAAGTTCTTGACAATGGAGACATAACTGAACCCTGAATAAGCTTCAATATTATTCACAAAATGTTGAGAGATTTGAATCATTAGTTTACGAATTTGAGGGTCATCAAAGATCCCTGATTTTAGTTTCTCAATTTGAGCACAAAGATACATTTCCTCTACAGCCTTAGATATATTTCCAGATATTCTTGGTGGCTTTAGTGAAGACCAAGAGTAGACGTTTCAACCAGATATAAAGGTGATGGAGAAAGGTATCAAGGTAGATTAAACACACACACGATGGAAGATTTTTGCTGGGGTCTTCAACATGATTATCCTGATACCCTACACATAAGAAAATCTCATTGTTAAGTATCTCAATGAGCTCTCTGTAAACCAATACATATTAAATGTTCATAGATCAGCATTATTTGAGACAATTCCCATGTTGTCGCTACACTAAGCCTTATCATTAAATAACATGATTTTTTTATGTTTTTGAATGGAACAGCCATTACTCAAAAACTAGTCAATGTAGAAAAACTGATGCTATATTCGAAATCACAATGGCAAAGTTACCTTAAAATTACTCTAATTTCATTGGCAATAAAAAGTGTGTTATGAGTGTATTGCGCTTAACAGTGAAAGTATGCATTCTCAACAAAAGCTCCATAAATACCGCGTCTCTCTTTTCCCAATTATGAAAGCTCCATGTTCTGCATTTCACTGTTCTATGTTGGCACCCACACTGCACAGTGACAGCAAACAACAACTGAAGCACAGTCTACTGCAAATGGCAATTTATGTACAATATACAATATAATGACAAGGTTGCCAACTGCACCCTGTACATAAAAATGGTTTTACACATCTCCGCATTTCAGTGCCTGACAATGAGTGTGGCCCTAGCGCTTGAAAGCTCGGAACGAGATCCAGATCTGGCCTGGTTGATATCCTGATATAATCTCCTTAATTAGGTTTTGGGTGTACGATTCAAGACCCTACTCAATACATTCATGATTTACAATTCTACCAATACTTCTTTACAAAAACCAACATTTCACCTTGAAGTAACTGAGTCTGATGAAGATACAGGTCTTAAAACAAGAATAGGGATTCACGATGGATCCAGAAAAATTACCTACTTGAAATTTTGTATTATTCACAGCACTTATCGTCCATTTTTCAGCATTGAATACGACTTTTTTTTAACACTATAGCTGTTGGCAGCAGTGAGCCTTCGAAATAATCCGAAATAACTATCCAATTGTGCAACATGGAAATACAAAACATCAAGTAGGTAAGAATAGGGATCCTTATATTACCTCCATCTTCATATTTGCTATGCAGGGATCACAATAGTAATTTAAACGAGAATAAATACTGATGGTTAATTTCCGAAGGCACTTTACAATTGCAATAGTCACTGGTTTGCTTTTAAGATGGCTCATATCCAACAGCTGTAAAAGGACCTATAATAAATGAAGAAAAACAGCCATGTTATTAAATTTTCTTCACAAGAAGAAAATTTCCATACTAAAATTATTACTATATGAAAATAGGAATGTGCAAAAATTATTATTTTAATATACCAAATCTGATTTCTTGGTGTTTTAGTAATTTCAGTGGCTAATGGAACGATACATCTTCAAATTGAGTACTTTATAGCTTACAGTGTTCCAATGGAACAACATATAGAGGAAGGAAGAGACTATAGACATTTGCACACAAAGTTTACTATTTAAGATATATTTTTATTAAATATAATTTTGAGTAAGTATAATTTACAGTTACACACAATTCTCCATAAAGTTTTGACATGTCATTAGTACAATTATCACTGTCCTGAAATAAAATGATATTTTAATAATCACAATGCTTGATGAATGAAAAATAATAACGGTACAACATACATTCTGTCTCAGAAAGGGAATTCACTGGCTTCTCCCCTTTTTAATATAAACATTGACAATTTGGCAGGCTTCTGGTTTTTCCAGTTTTGCTGCAAGCCACTAGGTCACAGCTAGTAGTGCTGTTGAAATATTTTAATACTTTCAGTTTTCATGGAAACTGGTTCCTATGTACTTTTTTAAATGCAAAACATTTTTTGAAATAGAGAACCTAAAAACAGTTTTATGAATTTCACTTTTCAGAAGAAAAAAAAAACAGTTTGATTGTACTGTTAGCTAGATTGTCAGTTGGGATGTACTTGTTGCAGTAACAATATCTGAGTATGGTGTGTTAGTGCATTACGGATGTTTAATTCATGTGTTAAGTGCAATGTACACGTTTTTTTATTTTCATTATCTGATATTCATACACTATTTTATCCAGACATGGTAATTAATGAAAAGATTCTCTCGGGATATCGGCCAGGTGATCTCTTCAAAGATGAGAGTGTTGTTAGCTTCCGAAAGCTTGAAATCCTTTACAAAACTCACCTGGTCGATAGCCCGAGAGAATGTTTTCATCATTCGTCGCCAGGATAGCTTCAAGACTTACATGGTAATTAATATTTACTAATTATTCACTAATTAGAAATCGTGTAGTGAAATAGGCACACAATTTTCACCAATGTATAACCCAGGGGTTCGCAAACTGTTTTGTTTCATGGCACTCTTAGTGTTTCAAGATTTTTCTGCAGTGCCAAAGTCAGGATATAGGCCTATCTAACACTTGCAATGCTCAGCGTGGTTAGGTTACTTGCCTTAAGAAGTTAAAAAATAAACACATACTTCAAATTCAGCAACATTAAAAACAAGCACACATTTGGAACAATCATATCTGAAACCACGTGTAACAAGTAAGTGTCATTTCAATGAAAATATTGGAACATTGCGCAGTGCCCCTGTAAACCAGCCAAGGTGCACACTTTGGAATCCACTGGTATAACCTAAATAGAGCATCCATGACAAACACGTAAACACGAGAACAGAGTTAGACTTTCTGTCTCCAGATGTTGTTGTTTTCAAGTGTAAAAAGCAGTGTTGCAACATGCCTGATTAATTGCCCAGTCATAAATGACTGCTGTCAACCTACACCCTTTGCTCGTAGTTCAGGGAGAGGCAGAGAATGATAGAACCATTCTTTTCCTAACAGGCAGTGGCCATAAGGTTTAGATGCACCTTGGACAATGAACTGTTGCTCTGAAGCATAAGCTAGGCAATGCAGTGTACCTACAGCTACATATTTATGGTGAATAAAAGATCAAGATTTCAGTTAAAAAACTGGGCACATTTCAGAATCAAAAGTGGTATATAAAATAGAATTACAGTGTCAATATGGTGAATATAACCCTAAATTTGATTTTGAAAACCATAATTATTTCACAAGATAAATATTTACCTTGTAATAGTACAATTATGAAGTTATCAGAGTATTAAGTTTATTCCTGTGTAAAGGAGTCCATTCTTGCTCCTCAAATGTTAACAGCGGAATTAATAAATTTTCTGAGATTTGCATAACTCATAGGATAATACAGACTTGAGACAGTGTCGCATTGGTAAATTAACTCTAAATTTCATGTTTATTTCACATCACACATGGGAGGAAAATGCACTTCACATCTTTCAATAACATGAAAATGAACATTGCAGTGTGTAATTTCGCATTTAGTGTTTCTGTCAAAAAAGAAATATGCACGCCTCTAAGTATACCATGGTACTTGGACGAACCCAATTGGTTGAAGAATTTATATGTCCCTCCCTACTCCATAAGATCAAAACTTGAGATTTTTACCTTCACAATGCCGCATCTTTGCAGAAAGACTTCGGCAGGGAAATCTTGAAGCATGACATCGATAAAGAATCCACAAGTGGATAAAAGAATGGTCTCATCCTCGCTCTGCAAAGATGTTTCAATCGATAACAAAACCTGATTGTCTGTCGAAAGCAATGGCTGCCATGGTAACAGAAGGTGCTTGAAACTTTGTGATGTATCTGGTACCAAATGACTTAATGCCTGTTTCTGATGAAAATATCCATCTCCTTTCATTCTTGCCTCAACTGGTGCACATGATGACCTATAGAGAAAAAGAGGAAAATGAATGGAGATGGACTGATATAAAATGTTAACCAATACTGATGTGAACCAATACCAATATTCTACCAATCCAATATCAAATACCAATACAGTTTACAGATCCTGAAAGGTTTATTAGTTATTTTACTAATGCATGTAATCAGGTGACTGCAGTGGGTTTTGCCTTACAGATATAAATTTACTTGAGGTGATGTTTTATTTCTAGGTTGACCCAATAAATTATTTATCACGGAAATGTTCGTTACTGTAGGAAGATCAAACTCCAATATAATATACTTGAATGGTACTGTGTGATTTTTAACATGCACTGCTGTTTGTCAAATATTCAGGTGAAAGTACAGTTGACAAGGGAAAGTCACCTGCTAGAATGTTCCAGAACAACTTTCTAATGTCTGGAGGGGAGTACATTTGTACTTGGTGCAGAGTCTGAAGAAGACCTTGCTAGAAAGTTGAAACGTTACGTTTATGTTTTATAATAAAATAAATTTCTGCCTTGGTCAGCATATTGAGTTTTTCATATCATGGAAACAAGGCTTAATGGTTAGGGGGGATCGAAAAAAGCAAATTTTTTATGATGCTTTTGGGGTAGAGCGGAAAAGTTGCCTCTATACATAAGTAACTTCTGTTCAAAATTTCACCACCCTAGGATAATGTCTTCTGTTCTGGCAAGGGACGTGAAATTTCAAAAATTTAGTAAAATCGGCAAATTTTTTTTTTTTTTTGAAAATTTTTTCAAATTTCACAGCACTTTGCGGTAGTGTGCAAAAGTTGCACCTATGTATGGTTAATTACAGTGCATAATTTGGCACCCCACGGACAATATGTTCTGTTCTGGCAAGGAGCCTGAAATTACCCAAAAATCGACAAATACACTGTTTTTCATTATACTTTTAGATATAAATATGATTTATTAACAATTATGTTAACAGCAGATTTTCCAGATTATCATTAACCACTAATTAATGATTATTAATTATTAATCTTTTTCTTGTTACAGGTCGTGAACTGAGCTAGCAGTGAGCAACAAAACATGGCAAAATCTTCAAAATTTTCAAAGCGAGGAGCATTAGACTGCCCAATTTTCGGATCACCAACAGATTTTGCTGGGATGCTTCCAACAAAAGAGGATGTTAATAAATGCTGCATTTACGAAAGGTGGCGTCTTGGATCTGAAACAACTGGTAACAAGGAACCTGCATTTTCTTACATCGCAGAGCAAGTTTGTGTAAAGCTGCAAATGCTGTATTCTGATGCTTCCATTCCGACAGTTTCAAAGAAACGTGTCCTTGATATGATTCATGCATATCACAAGAAATATATCGATATCAAGGCTGTTTATAAAAGAATAGAGAAAAGCATGGCAACTAAAGCAAGGGTGGAGAAGTTTAAAGAAGAATCATGCTTTCTTTTTGATATAGCAACTTGTAAGTGCTCCACGTTTACAGACTGCAATTGCCCGAAGGAATCCAAGGTCCCCTTTAAGGAACAGACATTTCTTGCTGATCAGAGAACAAAGCACCTAATGTGCATTGGATCGCTCGATTTGCAAGAAACCAAAAAGCTCCAAGCACGTGCTGAAAGGAAGACAAAAAAATTCCTTCGTAGTTCTAAATCTACTGCGTCCTGCTCATCGCAGCCTGATGGTGATGAGCTCTCATCAACATCAACGTTATTAGAAGATGATGAGGCAATGAATGAGGATAAGGAACCTGAACCTGATGACTACGACTACAATCCCGGACCGTCGACTTCATCCTCTTCGCAAATGCGAAAGAAACTTTCAAATAGCACCTTAATAAGCCAAAGATTTGGGGTATCGCTTCAAGCCACGGCTGCCATAGCTTCTAGCGTTCTGCACGACGTAGGCCTAGTCTCTGAATCGGATACATCTTTAGTGATTGATAAGAACAAAATTGCTAGAGAAAGGTATCGAACCATGCAAGAGCTTAAAAGTGAGAGTTCGGACATTGACAATGATCATTTAACAGGTCTTTACTTCGATGGCCGACGTGACAAAACATTGTCAACAGAAAAGGAGGATGATAAATACTACCAAAGAACAATTGTAGAGGAACACTATTCCTTGGTGAAACAACCAGGATCTAGCTACGTTGGTCATGTTACACCAGCTTCAGGATCAAGTCTGGCCATTGCTGAAAGTATTTACGACTATATCACAGCAGAAGTGCCTGGAGGTTTAAACCATATTCTTGTTCTAGGGTGTGATGGAACGGTCGTAAATACTGGAGTTCACAATGGGGTACTGCGTCGTCTTGAACTGAAGATCGGGAGAGCTGTGCAATGGGCTGTTTGTCAGACAGTACAAAACCTAAAGACACATATTTTACATTATTATTACCTACAAAACACACATTTTCGTACTTTTAATTTTGAATACTTATTTCTTAATTCTTATATCTAATAGTATGCGAGTGTATGACAATTCTGGTTTATGTTTAATAAATGTTAGTTAAATAATGAAAAAACAGTGTATTTGTCGATTTTTGGGTAATTTCAGGCTCCTTGCCAGAACAGAACATATTGTTCGTGGGGCGCCAAATTTTGCACTGTAATTAACCATACATAGGTGCAACTTTTGCACACTACCACAAAGTGCTGTGAAATTTGAAAAAATTTTCAAAAAAAAAAAATTGCCGATTTTACTAAATTTTTGAAATTTCACGTCCCTTGCCAGAACAGAAGACATTATCCTAGGGTGGTGAAATTTTGAACAGACGTTACTTATGTATAGAGGCAACTTTTCCGCTCTACCCCAAAAGCATCATAAAAAATTTGCTTTTTTCGATACCCCCTATTAATGGTGTTATAAATGCACTGCTGTGAAATGGATAAAAACTGTGTATAATTCATGTTTGTAAATGCTCTTGTCAGTCCGCACTGTGGTCGTGTGGTCTAAGGCTTCATGCTTTGGGCTCCGGCTATAGGATGCATGCAGGTTCAAGTCTCCTGGGGGAAGCATAACTACTTTCCTCCTGAGATTTCAGTCTGTGTATGGAACTGGTGGCCACCCACCATCGTGAGGAAATTGGGGAGCTACGAATGAGTAGCGTACCCCGGTCATGAAAACCTACAAGAACAACTGGGGGTTAGCCGTGCTGACCACACTTCACCCCGTCTGGTTGGATAATCTCCTACCTCGGGTGAGTGAATAAAACCAGGTGGGACTGAGGACGGCAGTTGGTAGGTGGGCCCGGGCCCCTACCATGAGGGGGTTAAATGCTCTTGTTAAGGTTGCCTCTTGGAGGCAACTGTCATACAGCTCAACAAAAGGGCCTTCGTCCCAGAAGGGCGGTGGCATGCTAGTTGTCACGGACTTAAAATTCCCAGCTCCAACTCAAAAAGACAGTAGAGTTCAGCATTCAATTCAAGCGGCTATCTTTTGCTTATGAACGCAGTGAACAGGGACTCCTGTGTGATAAACTGCAGGAATGAGCTTGTACTATACTAAATAGTGTGCTCATAGCATTACGTCCATTAGAGTGCACTTCCTGTAATAGAACAAGAGGCAATCTAGATCATGATGTATTACATCAGGACTGGAAGTGTGTATATAAGGAGAAGGAGAGTAAATTAAGTGTACAAAAAATGAGCTCCGCGATCTTTCATTACCTTATCCCCATATGTCATAGCTACTTGGAGTGTATGATGTGTTAGTAGTTTGTGGATCAGCTATCAAGAGACAGACAGACAGACAGAGAGACAGAGAGAGAGAGAGAGAGTGAGAGAGTGAGAGAGAGAGAGAGAGAGAGAGAGAGAGAGGGAGAGAGGGGGAGGGTGTACAAAAACAGTCCACACTCATTGGATGAACTGAAGCACATTGCCCTCTTCACTCTTGTTATGCTTGCTACAATCTTTGTCAAACTGACACAACTTGTCACACTGTGTTTGCATTACAGAGGCAGGTCCTTCCAACACGTGGTGTAAGTTACGCCTTATCTAAATTAACTTTATATTTACTGAAACATAACCAGTGAAAACAAAATAAAATCTTGTTGTGATCATTTCTTTGCACATACGGGGTAAAGTTTGAGATGTAGATTGAACAATGTCATGAGGCAGTATAGGGAATATGGGAGTAGTGTCCCACACATTCTTTGTTCTCGGCAATTTTGGACGTGATGTGATCAGCACCATACTCAGTCTGCCTTTACCCCCAAGGTTACCACCATGTATCCATTTATGCTGGAGACAAGGCTGGAAAAAATCCTACCTTGGATCACCCACCCCGGGTCTCCGCATGATAGTCAGATGCTCTACGACTAGCCCACAACAGCGCCTTTTTTGTGCTCACATATAAGGCAAAATATAGGGCTGAGCTGAAAGCTATGCCGATACCAGTCAATACTTTTACGGCATATTGGTCTTTCCCGGAGTCTGCAAAAATGCCACTTTTACGGAGTCTAATTATCCGAGAAATTATGCAAAATTCAAACTTCCCTTTTATTTTGTACCAATTTTGCAGCAAAAACTGTATTTTAATATTCTGATGCAATTCTTGAATATTCTAAAGCAAATTTCTTGGTAAATTTATAACCGATTATTGTAAGACTCTTCCTCCAGAACGAATGAGGAGAAAGAACACTTCGCACCCCTCTTAAGTAATAAACTGTTTTGGACTTTTGGCGCACAAAGAGTGCAGTCGGCGGTTAGGTGTTATGACGTCGCGTCTTTGCGGTTCGTGTTCGCATGCTCGTTGCTGGCAAAACTTGGAAAATTTGCAGTGACACGAGCAGTTGACATTTTGGTATTTCGTTACGTTGAAATGCTGAATTGAATAGTGAGTTCGATCCCAAAAAGGAACTTGAACGGTGAACTTGCAGCCTGGAAGAAGGAAGAGTTGCAGCGTAACCGGATCGCATCGCCTTCTACAAACTGAAGCGGAATGATCAGGAAGTGCATTTAAGAAATTAGGAAGATATGTCAACAGTGGTTTTGTTAGTGATAAGTGAGCCTTGTTTAAGTGTCGAGAGCTCTCGAGAATATGGTTTATGGATTATTAGCGTCGATCAGCATAAGGTAACAAGTACAGCGCTGAACTACAAAAAAGCTAGCTAAAACCGTGAGTAATATTTCCAATGTGCTACATTTTTTTATTTTGTGTACATTTTATGCAAGGTTTATACATTGAAACTTCACCGAGACAATCAGGGCATTCTCTGTATATCCCTGTATCCAGATTTTCTGGAGTAAACCAGGTGAAGGAGACTTAACAAGGGCCTCCTTGCGATTGTTTAAGCAAAAATAGAATCTGAGTAATAAAAACATGTGAAAGGTAATTTTCATCTTTGCTTCACTCATTTAATCAGGTTTGGTAAAAAAATGAAAAATCCTGCTTATATCTTGAACGAAAGCAGGCAAACGCATTTCAAAATCAAAATACTCTTATTAATGTTATAAATTGATGCATGTAAGGGGAGAAAAATATTTACACAACAACATTGATCAATATTTTGAACAAATTCTTATTATTGCAATTTTCTAGTATCGGTATCGGTGGGAATCGGTAAGAGTATCAGTATCGGATCAGCCCTAGTAAAATCCTCACCGTGCTGGAACTTCCTGTGAAGATTCTCCTTCACTGTACCCATAATCTCCCTCTAAAGGGGCATGCAGTGCATCGTGGTCCAAAATATATTGCTCTTCCTCAACAAATTCCTCTTGTTCGTCATGGTCTTCTCCATCACCATCATAGCTGGAACCAGCAGATGTGTTAATGGCATCAACAAGTGCATCAACAAGTGGATGCAAATCCACACTCGTGGATGAGCGAAGTGCTGATAAAATAGTTACTGCTCCCATATAGTACAGCAGCCTTGGACATCCATCAACCTGGGGAGTGGGAAAATTGTGTTAGTTACATATCTTTAGAAATAAGCAATTTTCAAACCGCTTCTGGAAAATGCACACTTGATAATATGGCAGTCAATGGTTGAAAATCAGTGTACAGTCGTGGAAAAAAATACTTCCACCATAAGACTACTGATATCAAGGTTCTATGGGGAAGTACTTTTTCCCATGAATGTACATGGATTTTACAGGAAAATATGTAAAACAGTTGCTAATGAATAAATAAAAAAGTAAATATATTGATGAAGGAATTGGGAGCATAAAGGTAGGTAGAAACATCAATATTCCTAAGACATCGCTCTGAAGTTCGCAAGTTGAACGTTCATTCACCTCACGTTCCACAGGATGCAGAGCCGAGCAACAAGAATTTCCCACTCGGCTCTGCGCAGTCAGCAAGGCAACGGCTCTCGCCAGCGGTGAGTGCACCTCCACTGTAAATTTCCATCTGCATCCAGGGATACCCCAGCTGTACAGCTGAAGGTGCAAAGTCACCAAGTCATGACTCAATTCCAAAGTATAAAACCCCTGGAGACGGTAAATCGATCTTTCACTTTGCTCCACAATTACCAGCAAATTGATCAACGAGACGACGATGACGGCCAGTTGAGAGATCGCAACTTTACGAGGCGGCAGCAAGCGAGAAGCCCAAGAAGCAGTCCGGACTACGGAGGATGATTAGCCTAAAATCCAAGCCGAGTCCAGAGATGAGCGCTCCATAGAATCAAGCCGCCGAATTTGCCTGCCGCCAGCGATCTCTCCAGCGGCCACCCGTTTCCAATTCCGACCATCGCAGAAACCTGAAGCCGAGGGTCAGATCTACAGCAAGGGGTGAGTAGCATTCAACAACACACGCTCCCAACAAACCTTCATCAGTTTCCTTTAGGATAGAGGTGGTTAGCTAAGTCAAAACTAAAGACCTATCTTATTTATCTGAGCTACGTCCCGGCGTGACTAGATCCTGTGCCATACCCAACGTCACGCTACAATATTCACTTAGTTCCCCGTGATCATTGCACTGTGCCATGAAGGCATAAAATGGAATGTGGAGTTCAGGCTCCACAAAATCACAATCTTGGCATTTCTTTTTTGGAGGTGATGTGATCAGCACCATGCACCAGCCACATTTAACATCAAGGCACCAATTTACTAGGGATTGGTTGAAATGCAGAGCTGCTTTATGCACGGACCAAGTTGAAAAATTTCCGAATTTAGATCACCATGGCACGATGCACACCATTGAGGGAGCTTTCAGACCGAAGTGACATGCGACAGGCAACATGCATCATGAGACACATGTGTTTTTTTTAAAAAAAGCTTGTGTCGCTTCAGTTTGAAAAACTGCATTGATTACTGAGTGCTAGCTTCCAAGTGACACGTGTGGTTTGTCGTTTTGGTATGAAGGCTATCTCAGGATACTATTTCTGTTCTACTAACATAGAAAAACAAAATATAGTACCTAACCCAATACTCGACGTCCAGCATCACATTGCGATGTTGCTGCTCTTGTTGTGTGTACTATTTATTTATTTTATTTGTATTTTTTTTCCAAATTTATGCCATTTCGTGACTGCAAATCACTTCAAAAATATAACTGTTTCCATAAATTCACTTACCGTCTTTCAAGACAAACAAATCTGCATAATGTGTTCTAAACACTAAGCTGCATAACTTCCATAAGAAGTCACTACCGATACACATCGCATTGCAATCTATGTTGTCATCTCACTTGGGAAATAGGTTTTTAAGTCGGTTTCCACACTACCCTTTATACCACCTACAAGCAATAAGCAATTATTAATTATTATTTACTGGCAGGGCACCATAATTTCCTGACAGCTACAACCATGGAAAACTTTACCTTAGCAAGTCGTAATAGAAGATTTAAAACTTTTTCTTTCTCTGGGCAATTATCAAAATTAAACCATTCTAGAAGCTTCACAAATAGATCCTTCCTCGTAGCAAGTTCCTTCTCCTCCACAAAGCCATGATCTAATTTGAAAATTATATTATTTAAAGTACGGGTTCTAATTTCTTCTATTTTGTGACCTGAAAGAAGAAAATAATACATTATACACATCAGTCTGAAGGTACAATAAGAGTAGTGCATTACATTTAGTTAAAAAGGTAGGAAGTACATTCTGTCAGGAGTATTCTGGAAAAGTTATTGACTATTTCAATTGATATGAGTAACAAAAAAAATATGGAGAATGGATTTTCCTGTTACCAACTTTTGTGTCCGAAAGTTTGAAAAACTAAAAGAAAATGATCTAGGTGTGCATAAATAGGCTGAAGATTTGTCCCATATGCCTTTTTTGTTTTCAGGTAAATTTATGATATTATAGTGTTTTTTTTTTGTTTATTTTGAAGATAACCTCCTTTTGAGTGTTTAAAATGAGGTGGTGATAAAGTTTACACATAAATCAAATTGGAAGTGGGCAGAGCCTAAAACTCAGAAAGCACAGGGTTGCTAGGAGGAAAGAAAGGACTGTAAGCTCAGAAAATGTGAAATATACATCTGTCATTTATGACCAATATTGATCATGTGCAGCATTTGGTGGATCAATGACTGGCGATTTATGGTTTCAGTGAAAAAGTGCCATTTTTGTGACATAGCAGATAACACTATCAGGTCGAAATTTTGTCAACAGATGCACACAACATGTGCTTAAATATTGGCCATACATTTATGTGAAAAATCATAAATCATGATTTTGAACTGAAATTGGACTCTTGAGAGAATCGTAGACTGCTCCTGGCTACCCTGAATTCTCTTCGCTCTGCATTTATGAATCACCCTTAAAATTTCGAAAAAGCTCCATCAGCTTTGTCAGAATGTAAGTGTTTCCAGGTGCATAGAAATTTACACTTAAAAGTTGAGGCTTTATAATGCAGAAAACACGGTGTAAATATCTCTTACAGTTTTCACTATATACATTTTCAAAGTTTGGGTGTAAAAAGGAGCTTACACAAGCATTCACACTTCCTAGAAAGCAGCAATATTTCATTTACTATTGTCGTGAACACAGACTACTACCTTATTTTCATGAACGGCCAGAAGGGGTGTTGTGCTTGAGACTAGATACCCCATGATCAGCTGCTAAAAACATTTCATGAGGTTATCTTAATTTTAAGAGCTAAACTTGACCTGCGTATCCTAACAATGAAGCATAAAACCCCTTCGCACCCCAACATAAATAGTAAATCCATGATGCAACAGTCCGTGATGGCCAACGACTATATACCGACTGCCAGTCTCACTCCCACAAGCCAAGGTGGGAGATCATTCAACCAGTTATGGGATGATGTGTGGTCAGCATGACAAACCCCCTAGCCAATATTTGCAGGTTTCCATGATGGGGTTATGCTACTCGTTCGTAGCTCCCCAATTTTCTCAGACCTGCATGTGTACCATCTGGAACCCAAAGCCTGACGCCTCAGACCACACAGCCATGGTGCGGAATGCTGCACGCCCCCCCCCCCCCCCCCCTGCATGACATAAATGTCAGCAGCAGTCCACATCCAAGACGAATGTCTGCCCACACACAAATAAGCATATAAGAATATACAGAATTGAAAGATCAATCTCCAGAAAACATGCAGTAAGTAATCACTAAGTCGATGATGAATGTGTGTACAGGCATAATTATAATCGAGCAGTGTTAAATATGCATGTGTACAGTGGGATTCATAAGTATTACCAAGCAAATTGTCCATCACCATATTTCTTCGTTTCTTTTAGTCAATGAGAGCTTTAAGAATTGGAACAAAATGCCAAACAAGCAGCTGACATCCTCTGCTCCAGAGGACGTAAGAGTATAGTCCATTGCTTAAAAACATGCAAGATGCAAGGGAAAAATTAACGAAAATAGTCATGGATAAATTGCCGAGCAATACTTATGCATCCCACTGTACCACGATTAGTTTTCAGAATTCAACAATTATAACTTGGGCTGTAAGGGAAATGGAGCCTCTGTGTGTGTTTAAGCAATGACAGCACCACAAAGTGTGGAGCTCAACGACCACAAAACTGCATAAATAAATCCACATTTGTCCCAAACATGTATTTCAGTATGGTATTTACGTAAACGTGGTACTAAATACCCCCCCCAAGAAAAAGGGGTAATTTTTTTCTGACGGAGTCATCTTGGAACCGTTAGCATTCCCGTACAAAAACTATGTTTGTCACAGGAAGCTACATAATGA
This sequence comes from Lepisma saccharinum, assembly GCF_977018435.1. Classification (NCBI taxonomy): domain Eukaryota; kingdom Metazoa; phylum Arthropoda; class Insecta; order Zygentoma; family Lepismatidae; genus Lepisma; species Lepisma saccharinum. The sequence goes on from NC_139229.1 coordinate 11,928,894, forward strand.
CAGAAAAGTGCACTGGAACTATGCACCTATAATTATTCCGGTAACAGTTCGATATATCGGAGACACATTAACATCGGATATTTTGTGTTTTGCATGGTTAGTACTTACCAATTGTGTGTTGCGGAACATAGTTCATTATGTGCCATTATGCTTTTTACACGAAAACAAACACAATTTTTCACATAGAGAGTAGTTTTTGTTATTCCTTTTTTCGCTTCCACAACACACAATATATCGGCCAGAGGTTGACTACTGTTGTAGGTATGCAGTGTTTCCAACCTTCCTCATCGAAAAATACATACTATAGTGTTCGTCACGTGTGCAAATTGTACATTATGCACGGGTAGCTGACGGAGAACAGCGTATGCTGAACCTCGCCCGCTCAATAGATATATTATTATTATTATTATGGTACTACTTTACTATACCTGAGACACCTGTCAACGATTTATTTCACACTTTTTTACATTGCTAACGTACTATTCTGCATTCGGGAACATTTATTTAGGTGAAATAATGAATTTCTAACGAAAATAATGCATATTTCTTACATTTACGAGTAGTTACTGTTCTTCCTTATTTCCACACAATATTGCGATAGCTTACCTGTACATCGCGCGTTGTGCCAGTGTTTTGTCGATTTGGAGTGTGCATGCAGTGTTGTATCCTTGTTCACCGAAAAATACCTAAATTTAAAAAAAAAAATTAAAAACACTTCACGATAATTTTTCACGAAAAAAGTTCAATTTTCGACATAAAGAGTAATTATTAAACCATTGACGTTAGCCCCAAAAACCATTGACGTTAGACCAAAAATTCACGATAGCTCCACGAACCATCACGGGGACGAGATATGCCTACTAGGTTAGGTTAGGCCTGTTGGGTTAGGTTCCATTAGCACTCCCTTCATTCAATTTAGCATATACGGACAACGGCACATCATATTATAGCGAAAAGATGGTGTGGGTTGAAACACTGACTACGGTGTTTACGTTATCAAACACATAGAACATTGTGCTCTCATGCAGAAAGCAAATGGCGGCAGCAGCAATAGCATGTCGGAAATAGATTTACGTAGAAAACCACATGCATTCACATTAAAATGAATCAAAACTACATTCCCGAACATCAACAACGCTACAGAAAATGATTTGCATAAGTACTTTCTCCTGTAAATTTGAAGAAATCTGTCTCAGGTATAGTAAAGTGTTACCATTATTATTATTATTATAATCATTTCCGATAAGGTTAGGTTAGGCAAGCATAGTTAAAAAAAAGGGGGTTGGAAACATCAAACGTACACAGCATCCTGTTCACGTAGCGAAAGCAATGGCACTTGTGCGTCGGTGAGATATTTCTCTTGAAAAATACATGATTTCCCGGTCAAATAGATTCCACGATGAAAGAAAATACCTCGACGAATGTTGGAAACCTTAGAGAAACTCATTTCCGTAAGTAGTTTCATCTGTAAAAATGAAGAAATGTGTCTCCGACATAACGAACTGTTACCATTATTTCTATACCAATCGGTTATATTTAACTTGCAGAAGAAACAAAATTGTGTAGTTTGAAAGTAATCGCATTATTTCAAGTGGAAGTTGAGGCTAGAATGTACAATATAGAGAAAGTCTCCAATTTCGTTAATTTTCGGTATACTAACTAATTTTGGCCTCCTAATCACTAATCTGTTGTAAAAAACCGGGAGTCACGTCTGGAAATTGTACATTTTGATGAAACATTGTTCGTTAGCACCAAAAACCATCCACGGGTAGCCCCACAAACCATTGACGTTAGCCCCAAAAACCATCCACGGGTAGCCCCACGAACCATTCACACGAGGTTAGGTTCCATTAGCACTCATTTCACCCCTACATTCATCGAATAAATAAGGATCGTACTAGAATTGAACATCATAAATCATTTTCTTGTAAAACAACGGCGTGGTTGGACACAATGACAGGATATTACATTTTTGTTCGTAAAACTACGCATATACACCTATATATATAAAAAATTCAATCGGCTTTTTTTCAACAGATTCGTGATTAGGAGGTCAAAATTAGTTAGTATACCGAAAATTAACAAAATTGGAGACTTTCTCTATATTGTAGAAGTTGATTGCATCACATAAGTGTTCATACATACCAAATATTGTATTTTTTAACTCACCTAATTTATGAATATTTAGAGATGTAATTCCAGCTTCCATTTTAGCGAATATGACATTGGGAACTGACCATTTAAACAATTCAAGTAAAAAATAAGATTAAAATTTGTTTCACATTTCGTAAAATACACAATTTAACCTCCATAACTTGTAAACAAACAAGCGAAGAGCAAGCAATGGTACAGAAATTTGACTGTCTGCTGAGCACTTGCATTAATCGAAAATTGCACCCACAAATCGTGATTATTTTTGTGTGTTTGGACAGCTGAACTAAAAGTTGCGATGAAGGAATAAACATCAAAATAGCAATAAACGAAAAAGTTTATTAATGGAATCAGCAATCATCACATGAATAACTATCGAAGTGGTCGTAAGAATAGAAGTCAGGGGGGGCCACTCCGCGACTTGCACGTTATTGGCTAGAGCTTGTGACGTCACCAAGCGGACACGAGCGGTTGAAAGCTATGCGTAGAATGTAGCAGATGGCCCATGAAACGCTGTGTTTTCATGCATCTTTTGATATTATACACCAAAGCTGTTAATTTGATTTGACAGCAAGAGATCAAATACGCGATAGAAGAATACATTTATTCCAAAACAATGCATAGTTTATTTTTTGCGTGATATCTTGTCCCTGCAGGCTGTAGTCCACTGCCGGCTTTTCTTTCCAGCTAACCTATTGCATTTATTTTAAATGTCTCATTCTAAGGAAAGTTCTTGTCCGGGCATATTCTGATATGTCTTTTTACTGAATGTCCTGGAATTTCCCTTTAATATTTTTACGCTACTTTTAACATTCTCCAGTTGATCGCCACGATGAGGATAAATTTGTTTTTGTTATTTATCGTCTTCTTCCACTTTTGGCTAATCGCGACGAACAGGATGAGTGATGATTAGTTTAAATTGATGAAGGGACACTCGTAGCAGGCACGTATCCAAGGGGGAGCTTAGGGGGCTCGAACCCCCCAAAAAGTTTTCTGTTTACAATAGATAAAATGAGGTATTTGGTTTCTTGTGGTCGGAAATAAAATAATGTGACGATAATTTAAGGAGAGGAATAATTATCGAGTCAAGCACGTATCCAAGGTGGGAATCAGGGGTCTCCAGCACCCCCTTCAGGAAATTACGCTACATAAAATTAGGTTCATGGCTTCTTAAATAATGTGATGATAATTTGAGAGAAATAATTATCGAGGCAAGACACAGAATGTTCTATAACCCTGTTATTGTTAATAGCGCGCACCCAAGGTGGGATCAGGGGGCTGGAGTCCACCTTAATTTTTTTCAGTTTACACTACATAAAATTAGGTTTTTGTTTTCTTGAATAGTGTGCCGATGATATAAGGAGAGAAATACTTACCAAGGCAATACGGAGACTGTTCTATAACCCTGTTGTTGATAATATTGCATTAAAACTTTTTTTGAGCTTTCGGTGTTGTCGCTGCACTATGTAAAGACTTGTCAGCATTTGGAAGCTGCAAACGTAGCGCCACACGTAGGGCGATTCATGGTAATTTTTTAATCTCTGGAAAGCGCGAGAGGGAAAGTTCATGAATAAGAGAAGGAGTCGAAATACTGGTAACATTAACGAATCGTTTTATCTGCGGAACATTCTAGAATATAATGAGGTTAAAATACGTGGCTTCAATTTCCAAGTTGATCTGTACAACAGAATCTGTTAATGAGAATTCAAAGGTAAGTGTGACAGTTCATTCATACTGTAAGATCTAGTGATTCTAAGATGAAATGGACTAAATACCGTAAAGTAACGAAGTCTACTATTAGTTCCAGTTGGGGTCCAAAGCTGAAGACATTGACGACAGCGGATATTCCGGAGCCTCAGTGTAGTGCTAGTTCGGGTCGAGGGCCGAAGGGATCAACAACAATCCAACAATCAACAACCAACAATCTGTGTATTACTCTGTGCTGTTTGTGATCCACATGGATTTGTGATCATCCCTTCATCCATTTCATCTACTCACCATTCATTTTCATCTTTGCGATTAGCCAAGAGGTAAATTATACTTGAAATAAAACAAAAGTAATACAAATACAAAAAAAAAAATAATGGAACGATTATGCTGTTACGTTTTCCTGTATTTTAGGCACGTTGCATTTACCAGCCAACAGTCAGAGATTGCTTTTCGGTCGAATGATACTTCTAATAATCGGAGGTAAATGCAAGCTGAGAATTATAATTTGGTCTCTTATCCACCTGAGTTGAGGATCTAAATTTTTAAATTTTATTTGTAACAATATTTACTACTGCGAGGAATTAAAAAAAAAAGGAATTTTGGCACTGGCTTCCTATTCTGCAATAGTTACATTTGTTGTAAGAACATAATACATTAATTTACTTTGTATAAATATTACATTATCCATCGCTTTTCCTAATTAAATCTCATACCATATCCAACACACACATAAAATGTGTTTTACTAATAATACAGTGCGCAATTAGAAAATAAGTCTTGTGAAGCAACACAAATATGGCCTCCCCGATGGCCTAGTGGTAGCGCCGTCGCCTTGTAGTCAAGGGGGTCCCGGGTTCGATACCCGGTGTAGGCACATAGTGGTTCGGATCCAACTTTAAACTGTAGGTCCAGTCCCAATTAGCCTTTCTGTGCAAAAAGCGGACTTAAAACGCGAATTCAATCAATCAACACAAATATGAAATATTAAATCTATTTTTTTTATTTGGTTTATTTTACTTCACTTTTCTGCAACTTTTGGCTAATTGCGAAGATGGGGACGAGTCGTGATGATGAAATTTATGAATGGACATTCACAAACATCCATACCCAGGCCGGGATTCGAACCTGATTTCCTGGCCAGGGCATTTGCTTTTATACAAATTTAGCGATCTTAATTACACGTAGGCTAGATAATGAATACATGCTTTTATATCTCTATTCTTACACCGATTTTTACCTACAATATTAATTTAATATTTATTAATTAATATTATTTTAATTTAATATAATAATAATATAATTATTTTAATTTAAGCGTTTATATTATTATTATTATTTCTGAGACACTTGGTTCGCCCTCCCCGAAATAAATGTTTAAATACGTGCCTGACCAAAACTGTTAATTTAATTTGATAACAAGAGATGAAATACGCGATAGGAGAATACATTTATTCCAAAACAATGCATAGTTTTTATTTCATCATACATTATTTTGCGTGATTTCTTGTCGATGTAGTCCACTGCCGGCTTTTCTTTGCTGCTGACCTATTTATTGCATCTGTTTGGAGAGACTTATTTAAATGTCTAATTCTAATGAAAGTTCTTGTCCGGACATATTCTGATATAACTTTCTCGTGAATATCCTGGAATTTTTCCTTTAATATCTTGCACAACGAAGTCATAACGCTGGGAGCATTTGCATATCTTTCTCCGTGGAAAAGTGCAAATGCAATCTCAAACTGTTTTATGGTGTCCATCCATTGATCTGATGGAACTGTAAGCCCTCCACGAGATATAATGGCTATCCAATCACTGTCACTGGAACTTTCGTCAGGAATTGGAAATGTTGTGCCTGGCTTTCCCAAATGTTTGTTGATATGGCGACACTTGTGTGCGATATATCCACCAAGATAACGCAATGCATCCAAATTAACGTCTTGATCACATTGTAAAGTTGTCGAGTCTGCATGTAAGGTCTCATGTGAAAGTAAGTCTAGATCTACTGTAACCTGTGACGTGTTCTGAAAAGATGTTACATTTTTCTCATCAACAATTCCTATAAAAAGTTCATTAGTTATAAAATCTTTTAAGTTTTCTTCTTGATCTTCGGTAGTTTCTGCACATTCCTGGCGTTTTTCAGAAGCAGAAACTGGAGCACTTGTAGAGAGGGGAATGTCGTAAGCATTTCCTGTCATAATGAGCAACCGAATTCTATTGCGCACCTCGAAAGGTGACGGGCAATTATGAAAAATGCCAAGACCTCGGATTCGTGAAAACAAATTTTCTAAACAGTCCTGGTTCAGATGGGAGGTAAGAATATATGGTACGTTGAATGCTTTGACTTCTTCGAATAAACCAATCACAGATTTTATTGATATTAGGAAACCTTTTTGAAATGGAAGTATGCTACTTCTCTTTCCGACACGCAATTGTGAGCAAATTTCTGCAAACCTCTTTATGGTATTTTCTTGACTTTGGATATTAAGACCGTAACCACTACGCAATGGCGTTTTGTTGTCGTAAGGACGTCTAGAATTTAATACGTCGAAGGCATCATTTACTAGTTGGAAGAACTTTGCTTCACGGTCTTTGTGTAACACATGTTGTATGGCGCATGCTGTGTGGCGAGATAATAATCTTGCAGCCATTTTTACATTTTGACGGGCACGACCTTTCACATTTATGTGAGCATCTGTTATGTGATGAGTTACTGTCAGTTCTGATGCCTGGCGTTCCAGAAGTTCTTCTATGAGACTTCTCTTTATTACTGTACCACTGGGTAAAATAAATTCCTCGTCTAAAAAATGGTTTCGCAAAAGCTTTAGAAGATGGGGGACGTCGTAGAAAAACCACACCTTCCTGTTAGAGTCAACAGGGTTCGAAAAAAAAGTTTTCGATGTATCAATACACAATTCCTTCGCCACCTTGGCATTCTTTCCCCCCATATCACACGTGACTGCTACAATTTTCAATCCTGATTTCTCACATTCTTCGATAATATTTTGAAGCAATTTACTTGTCATGGTTATATCAAAATCATAATACACAGGTTGCTTCCACTGAACGCACAAACCTCTAAGCATGACTACTTGGACATTATTATGTGGTCCTAATATTTTATCATCACACGAATCGTAGCAGATGCGACAGTCAATATTCATTTCGTCAAACGAAAGTACAGTAAGGCGTTCCATGTCGCTAAAATCACTTGTTTTAGCTTTCAATAAACATAATACTTCATTTAAAACTCCAGGTCTGCATTTAAATGATTTAGTCCACTTTTGAAGAGTTGAACGTCCAGGAAGTGGAACGTTACGTTTTCTCAAAAATGAATATGATTTTGTTGAGAGAGCCCTCAAAGCTAATGCATTTGCAATGTCTTCTGAATTCCACCTCACTCGTTTCCCTTCACTTAACAAGCACTTAACCTGCCCTTTTGTAAAACACCTGGACAATATTTTGTATACTTCCTTATTCACTACCTTGTTCTTATAAGTCTTTGTCAATAGCACTTTCCGTGCATTCTTCACAGAACCTAAATATTTTGCTTTCTTTAAAGCTGCATCGTATTTCTTTAACGCCGTGTCTTTCGCTGAATTAATCTTCTTTAAACGTTCGATTTCAGATCTTAATTTGTTAATTTCCTCACGAGCTTCAGTAACTTCCTGTAACTTTATGATAGGTTGAGTATTAGTCATTTGACTGCATTTTAGTTTAATTGGTGAGAGTCCCTTTAGCTTCGACATTGCCCTGATTCTTATCTCTCTTGATTGAAGGCGCTGTCTTCTTGCTTCAACCTAAAAAAAGACAATATTGTAAGTATCACAATAATTGCTAAGTTCATGGTGGGTGAGAAATAACTCTCTATTAAAACTTAAATGAAGTCATAGTCATGCAAGGTGGTGCCCTTTCGTATTTTGCACGCACTGTTCGTGACTGACTCGACATCAAATTACCGGGACGTTGGCTGGGTTGTCGCGGTCCACATGAATGGCCAGCAAGAAGCCCTGACCTCACCCTACGTGACTTTTAAGTGTTGAAGTGGGCGAAGGAAGAAGTTTATAAAACAAAGCCAAAGACTTTGGATCAGTTGGAGAATTGCATTCGGCATGTTCTGGCACATGTGGAATTTTAACAATTGTGCCTATGTGAACTTCTAGCACTTGTAAAGTTGTGCCATTCTACTGTGCGACGTATAACTGGTTCCATTAAAATCGATCAATTAATATTATGGTTATTAAATATTTCTAATTATGAGTTATTTTTCACCCACTCTGTAGTTTATTAACACTTTCATACAGATGGTATGTATTTGTATGTTAGCTATTTTACGTTACTCTTCAGATTCTCCAAGTTGATTGCGATTAGGATGATTTTGTAATTGTGTTTTTGTTATTTAGCATCTCTTTCCTTCCATTTTGGCTAACGATGAGGATAAGTGGTGATTATATTAAATTGATGAAGAGACACTCACAAAGAACACTCATGCCCACGCTGGAACTTGAACTCTGGAACTTCGGTATAAAGATGGAAAAACCGGGTCTTCAGCGTGGCAGTCAGACGCCTAACCGACTGGACCACTGTGGCTCATTTGAGCTTATATAAAATAAATTCAATTCAATCCAGAAACACAAAGTATTAGATTTTGTATGGTGTCTTTAAATTATATATTTATTTATGCTATGATAAATATATATTGTAATGTGACTGACTCTTTACGTTTTTGGTGCTTGTTCGCCTTCCCATGACAATATATTGTGTTATAATATTATAATTAAAATATCATTGATAGAACTTTATTCGTTTTGATACGTATGCATTACAATGATTCGCTTCTTTAGCTATTATCTACAACCTCAATGTTTGACGAGAATGTTCAAAGGATGTGCAAGGGCAAAACGTCTGTTTTATAAGTCGTATATTAAATTTTCTCAACTAATTGTATAATACAAATTTGTCTACAAACGAGCACAATGTGAATACAAGTGTAAATTAAAATTAGTGTTGGCTATCCACGGGATAATCAAAGTATTTATTTCTCGGTGATGTTTGAGCTTCAAAGCTGAAAGGGTCTATATTACTCTCAATATTTAGTAAATAAATAACCAGAAACTGAGTTTTGATCGTGTAGTGGTTTTTAGAAGTTACACATGTGATGATGTGGAGGGCGTTTGGAGTAATGTGGAAATAAGTCTGAAGTTTGGAGAAACAAATTGAACCTCTTTAATTTGAATAATTTATGAAAAGTTAATTGTGCAACTCGTAAGTTGCTGCTGTCTAAGGCATTTTAAAAGCGTGGATAATAATAAGGCTGTTAAACATAACATTTCCAACCCAGTATTAAGACCAACACTAAGTATGTAACAATAAAATTGTAATGACCATTCTTGACCTATCTCACACGGGTAAGGGCAAAGAACCATTACACAATCTAAACTTAACTTTACATTGATTTGATTTATAGAAATGCATTACTTACAGATTCTTGTGATGTGCTTGGCATTCCGTGCCAATTAGGAACGTGCTGATTTGGAACTGCTTCGGCTCGAAGTTCTTTTTTCAAAGGCAACCCTAATAATTCATTTTTCAGGTCTCTTTTGTAATCTTCAGGTAAAAAGTGAACTGAACATACACGTGAATTGTTAACGTTAAACTTCTCTCTTCGTTTGCAACGATTCACCCATTCCTGCTGCAGCAACTTATTTTTTGGGAAGCAATGGTATTTTATTCCAGACGATTTCCTTCCATTATTTTTGCACGTGGCAACAGAACAGACAAGATGATTTGTACTCATTATACGGGCACTTCAAGAAAAGGTGCGTACACATAAAAATCAATACATTTATGGCAAGCTTCCGTAAACGCTAACGAAGTAAATTCCATTCTGTCCGCTTAATGACGTCATAGCGCGCACAGCATCATGGGAATAAATCTCGGAACCTCGGGAATGGCATACCTTATAAAGGTACCTTGAATAGAAGTATCAAGTTGACAAGTAATGCCATCTGTTAAGAGAAATCGGAATCTACTATATTGCAAGTTGCGTTGGCTCAGTTGAACTGAGATTGAGATTGTCTGTGATTTTGTGTAAACTTGTTTATCATAGCACTTAATTTTTTGTTTCGTTGATGATAGAGTGTTTTCCTAGATTGGAGAAATATCGACAGTCGTAGGATGTGGTCTTGAGAGTACATTGGTACCCACTAGGGCTGATTTAGAACCAGGTAATTACATGTATTATGCCAGTAAAAGTTTTTCTCTATATTGATGTGATTCACTTTTATTGATTACGTGAAATCAGCGAAGTGGGAGGTTCCAGTAGTTATCACGAAGATCTTGGTTAACTAACACAAAGTTCATAGTTCACACGTTAAGATATGAATGGTATTCGAAGTTGCATAAATGACATGTACGTCATGTTCAAGTACACTGTTTCTTTTTTGAAAGGTGTAATGTATTAATGTTTTGAAAGTTGCAGTTTTCATGCGATTATACTTAAGCAAGAAAGGGACTTAGGAGGACTGTTGTCCAATGTAGATACATTTCACTTTAACGCATTTTTTTCCGCAAATTTTTACCTCGATGAAATTACTTCAACTTTATATGAGATTAGTGTTAGACACATTTACAATGTAATTTTATTTCAATATGCAGGGTGACTCAGAAAATTTGGGCGCTGCATATGTACAACATTAGCGTAATGAGGTTTAAATAACAAAAAATTCCTTCGCCTCATGTGGGAATGTTTTTATTGTCCCTGATATATACAATCGTATTATTTGAGGTTGAAAGGAATATTAATACATTTATGTGGCACTTAATTGACATTTTCTTTTCATTAAAATTTTCAAAGCCGGGAAACTGATTTCTTCAAATTTACAGGAGAAAGTACTTACGTAATTGAGTTTCTGTAGACTTGTGATAGGTCATACAAGTAAATCGGTCAAGTTATTTCACCATTAATTCATGTTTGTAAGTTGAGATTATTCACCGCATTGACGTTAGCCCCAAAAACCATCCATGGGAAGCCCCCAAAATGGTAACAGTTCTGATTGTTGGTATGACTTGAGATGACCGGACCCCTCTCCGATTTTCTTCATATTTGACATACTCACTAATTGAGGCCTCCTAATCACGAATCTGAAGTTAAAATTTGTCGGTCACGTCTAGAAATTGCGAACTATTGATGCTAGCCTCACGAACTATTGGTGCGTGGTTAGATTAGTTTTGTTTAGGTTAGGCAAACATAGTTAAAATTTGGTGTCGTGGTAGTATCCGGATCTAGAAATTGAAAATAATTGTGAACCATTGGCACGTGGTTAGTTTGGTTAGGTTAGGCAAACATAGTTAAAATTTGGTGTCGTGGTAGTATCAGGAATATATATATATATTTGGTTGTGAAACAAAAAATTTCGCGAAAATCGACAGTTTCCATTCCGAAAACGAACGCCTTATTTTTGCTTATTTTGCAATTTCTAGACGTTTCCGACAAATTTTAACTTTAGATTCGTGATTAGGAGGCCTCAATTAGTGAGTGCCAAATATGAAGAAAATCGTAGAGAGGTCCGGTCATCTCATGTAGTTCCTGATTGTTTTATGATTTCTCCTAGCACAAAGACTAATTATCGTAGAATTTTGGAAATCATTGTCACACGAAATTTGAACCTTCCTTAATGTAATGAGCACTATTTGGACTCGAAAAAGTTATTTATGTTGAAAAAATCAACTTTAAAATTACCGCACACACTTGTCATGGACAAAATATTCTCCGTCGACAAGCTACAGTAAATATCGTAGAAGCGTTGGAATGGGTACCAGTTTCATAGGTCGGAAACACATTAAAATCGCATATTTTGTGTTTCGCATGGTTCGTACTTACCAATTGTGTATTGCAGAACATAGTTCAAGGTGCCATTATGCTTTTTACACGAAAACAAACTCAATTTTTCACATTCTGAGTGCTTTTTATAATTCCTTTTTTTGCTACCGGAATACACAATATGGCGGGCACATCTTGACTCACGTTGTGGGTATACAGTGTTTCAACCTTCTTCACCGAAAAATACCTACTATCGTGTTCGCCACCGGTGGAAATTATACATTATGCACGGGTAGCTGACGGATAGCCCCACAAACCAAACATGGATAGCCCCACGAACCATTTCTGATAAGGTTAGGTTAGGTTTGGTTACGTTAGACAAGCATAGTAAAGAAAAAGGGGGGGGTTGAAACACTGACTGGGGCTTACGTCATCAAACGTACGCAGCATCCGGTTGTCATAGGGCAAGGACATGAAAGCAATGGCAATTGTGTGTCGGTGAGATATTTCTCTTGAAAAATGCATGATTTCCTGGTCATATATATTCCATGATGAAAGAAAATACCTCTACGAACATTGTAAATCTTGGAGAAACTCATTTCCGTAAGTAGTTTCTTGTGTAAAATTGAAGAAATATGTCTCCGATGTATGAAACTGTTACCATTGGAATGAATGTAGAAGTAAATCAGAACCTTAGTAGAATGCATTTAGGGACTTTATTTTAATGCTACGGGAACCAAACCTAACCTACCTAACCTAATCATGAAAGCATATGTTGAACAAAATCTTAAGTAATCGCTAAAACTCCGCAGTATGTGTTAACAGACATACATCGAAATCAAACCATGTAAAAATTGCAGAAAGCATGATGAAATCGCAATAAAACAAAAGGAACTTGGGCCCAATTGGGTATGATATCAGGGGTTCCTTATTCGAATCCTGGCCTGGGCATGTGTTTTCTATGTGAGTGTTCCTTCATCAGTTTCATATTTTCATCACTTATCTTCGTTATTAGCAAAAAGTGGCAGAAAAGCGAAGTAAAATAGACCAAATCAATCAACCAATGGATGAAGCATTACAGATACTTGCAGAGTCATCAGTTGACTGTATGTCTTCTTCAGCAATTGGTCGTCAGCTGACTGCTGATCATCATCCATCGTTACAGAGTGTGTGTATACTTCTATTTCCCCTACTGTGACAAAAGGGAAGTTCTCACCTAGGATTATGTTGTTGTCATCTCTTTCTTCTTCATCTGTAGCCTCCCCGATGGCACAGTGGTAGCGCAGTCACCTTCTAATCAAAGGTTACCGGGTTCGATACCTGGTGGAGGCACATAGTGGTTCGGATCCCACTTTAATCTGTAGGTCCAGTCCCCGATTACTCTTATTGTGCATGAAGTGGACTTAAAACACCAACTCAATCAATCAAATCAAAGGTATAATTTAACAATAAAGGGAATTTATCCAATTTGTTTGAAATTTGGGATACTTACTAATTTGGACCTCGTAATCACGAATCTGCACTTAAAATTTGATGCTCGCGTATAAATTTGGTGCTTATTTGGGGGCAGGTGAATCCGGCCAATTTCTAAAATGCCTTTAACAGGGACTCTATAGAGAAAGCCGGAGGGAAGGCGGGGCCACGTTAGCAGTCGGGGGCGGTAGGTCAATTACCCCAGGGGCGGAGCTCGGAATCGAGGGTGTAGAAATAAGAATTTAATTTAGATTATTTTGCTATTTCCACATGTGAGCGCCAAATTTTAACTGCAGATTCGTGATTAGGCAGCCAAAATTAGTGAGTATGCCGAATTTCAAACAAAATGTAGAAATTCCCGGTATTGTAAAATCACTCCACATCTGCGATGCCTCATACATTAATTGACTGATTTTGCTTTTCTGCAACTTTTGAGTGATTATCTGATGAAATTGATGGAGAGAGACTCACAAAAAAAACCCATTCCCAGGCCAGGATTTGAACCCGGTACCCCTGGCATCGTAGCATGCTATGCTAATCACTACACCATGGAGGTAGGCTTGCTTCATCAAGTGTGATGAACTTCCCACGATATATAGTCATTGTCTATCATAGTAATTTCTTTAAAAAAACTGTGGTAGGACAGATTCCTAGAATGAAAGTCGTAGATGATTTTTTGTAGCATTTTACGCTAATGTTACATATATGGTTCACTTTTAAATAGTCATAATAACCAGGCCCGTAGCCAGGCAGGGGCCTGAGCTCTCCCTGGCATTGTCGTCAGGCCACCAGACAGGTAAAACTATTGTATAATTTATTTGTAGTGACAAGTGACAATGTAGGTCTATATTTTCTTTTGTCACTACATAGTCTACAGCTGATATTATGTGCTCATGTCTTGATGAGAGTACAAATTCACAGAATGCAGAGCAGCTATCACATTCCTTCATCTTGTTTATGAACTGACGTCCAAGTAGTGGAAATTATTTAGAAGGTTGTCTACAGTTTAGAAAGTTCATACATAGCAGGTCCGTAGCCAGGCAGGGGGAGCTCAGCCCCCCCTGGCACTGTCGTCAGCACCTTTGACATTAGGTGAAACAATTTGTATAATTATTTTCAGTGAAGAGTGAAAATGTAGACACAGATATCATTTTGCTCACAAATTGGTGAAGGATAAATTCACAGAACAAGAACACCAGCTATTACATTTGAAGTATAAGTAGCGGCAACCTATTTAGAAGATTCTCTAGACTTTAGAAAGATCTTTCAGAAGGAAGCTTCTTTATTCGTACATTTGCTGCCCCTGTTGCGGCCTCCCTTTTAGACAGAAATCTGTGACTTTGATGCCATCATCCACATTCCTTCCATATCTGCATCAAAGGTCAACAGTTCCCACGTTTTGGGAATGAAGGTGAGTTTTATTCTTTCTGCTGGGGGTGGAATGTACGGTAGGCACTATGATTGAATATTGTGCATTTTTTAAATTATATAAATATCTGTATCAAAAGTAGTAAGTCAATTAACGTTTCAAGAGATGTTTTAGAAGATACCTATAGAAAAAATGTGCTATTTGTGTGATATTTCTAAATTTTATATTAACTTAATAACCCCGTCCCCATGCACACACAAGCATAATTTACCTTCATTTAACACAGTTAAACTTCAGATATATGGACTTGGTTTACAAAGCCCCCCCATAACCTGTGAGCCCCCCCCCCCCCCCCCGAGATCAATTCTAGCTACAGGCCTGATAATAAAACCAACAAATGAAACAGGTGGTGAATGTCCTCCAGTGTAGTTTCTAGCAGAATGTATGACAATCACATCACCCCAAATATTTTCAACAGATTATTAGAGGAGAAATATTATATATGATATGATATGAAACAGATACCTTAGAAACCTTTTCTGTATTCTTTCTACACTGTTCGAGTATGATC
Organism: Lepisma saccharinum; assembly: GCF_977018435.1. Lineage (NCBI taxonomy): Eukaryota > Metazoa > Arthropoda > Insecta > Zygentoma > Lepismatidae > Lepisma > Lepisma saccharinum. The sequence continues at coordinate 11,943,987 of NC_139229.1, forward strand.
TGTACATTGGAGAGCAAACAATGGATGCATCTTCCTCTATTCGCTCCCTTTCCCTTTCTACTGTGTTTCTCTCTTTTTTTAATGCCTCTCTCTCTCTCTCGAAAGAAAAAAGTAAAAAGAGAGAAGGAAACAAGCACACGAAAAAAGAGTTTTTTTTTTCTCTTAAATAATTTCTTTCTTCTCCCTCCTTCCTTCTGATAAGGAAAAAGTAATAAAGGAAACAAAAAAAACACTCAATTTTCTCTCTTTCTCCCTCCCCCCAAAAATGAGTTTACTTCATACCATGTTGGTATTTAGAGCTGCAATAAAATGTATATTTGCAAAATTTCCAGAATTCCTTATACCTAATGATCTATAAGTAGCTATAGTTTACTGTATATAAAATGTGTTGTTTGAAAATCAGACCATATTCAATATAAACACAGAGTTCTTCGGTAGATTTAAGTTTTGAAGTAATTGGCCAAAATTGAATATGTACACTTCACAGTTCTTCATTCATTCATTAATTTCATTCAGCTGGACATACTTGTATTTCATGTTTAACCAATTAACACAGTCTCTACACTGTTTTTTTTTTACATTCGATCGATACAGAATGATACTTAGTAGTCTCTGCTACTATTATGCAGTATAAAAAAAGTTGGCTGTTCAATTATCAAAACTATCAAATATGTCACTTCACTCATGATATAAATACATCTTTTACATATTATTATATTGTTTAGTACTTACTAAAGCTTGATTATAACACTAATCAATACTTTAAATTTAGTAAGACTAGCTGAGACCAAACTATCTGATCGTAATCCAAACTAACTAACTCTCTAGCCTTCCTAAACCCGAAGGTTCATGTCTGTAGCAACACAGGCCTTCCATCTGTCCCTATCTTGAGCAAGATCTATATACTCTTTTCCATCCCTACCAATTTCCTCTAGGTCTATCTCAACGTTGTCCCTCCATCTTCGTCTTGGCCTTCCTACAGGTCTCTTACCATCAGGTTTCCCAACAAGAATCCTGTAAACTCCTCTTTCTTCTCCCATTCGTGCCACATGGCCTGCCCACCTAAGTATTCTTGATTTAATCATTCTAATAATATCTGGACATGAATACAAATTATGTAGTTCTAAATTATGTAACCTTCTCCACTCACCTGTCTCCTCATCCCTTTTAGGTCCAAATATATTTTCCTAAGGATTTTATTTTCAAATACTCTCAATTTATGTTCCTCTTTCAATGTAAGGGACCAAGTTTCACACCCATATAATACTACAGGCAAAATTACTGTTTTGTATATTTTAACTTTTAGTTTCTTAGATATTAAACGAGAAGACAAAAGTTTATGAAGAGAGAAGTAACATTCATTTCCTGAATTAAGCCTACTTTTTATTTCCTCTTTAATATAATTTTCAGTTGTTAATATTACTCCTAAGTATTTGAATTTGGAAACTGGTTCAAACGAGTAGTTATCAATAATTAGATTTTGATTATTACCTAACACTTGGTTTTGGCCAGTAAGCATATATTTAGTTTTCTCTTTGTTAACTTCCAAACCTATCTCTTTAGCAGTTTTGAAAAATATTTTAGCATTATTCTTAATACCCAGCATCAAATAACATGGGTACCTGGGGGAAACCATGGGGGGTAAAGGCAGCCAGGGGCGTGATGCTGATCACATCACCCCCACTCACGACTGGATCAAGAAAGTGTGTGGCGTTACCCCCACACCCCCTATATGCCTTCATGGCGTGGTGCTAATCACAGGGGAGCATTTTTTTTAATCTTAATTGTATTTATATCATTCCCTAATAAGTCTACATCATCTGTATAGACTAACAACTGAGTCACACCATTTAATTTTAGTTCTTCCTTAGTTTCTTTTACCTTCCTAACAGCATATTCCAAGGCAAAATTAAAGAGTAATGGAGATAATGCCTCTCCTTGTTTTAAACCATCATGAATTGTAAATTTGTCAGACACATTAATACCCACACGAATTTTACTTTCTGTTTCACTGGTGCATACTTTTATCATACTAACAAGCTTCTTAGGTATTCCAAACTCGACTAATATATTATATAATTTATCTCTTTTGACCGAATCATATGCTTTTTTGAAATCAATGAATAGCTGATGGGCACTTTGATTATATTCTCACTTTTTTTCAAGTGTGTGTGTAATGTGAAAAATTTGATCTGTAGTTGATCTGTTACGTTTAGATCCACATTGATAATCACCTATAATTTCATTAGCATATGGGGTTAGTCTTGTTAAAAGAATTTTAGATAATATATTATATGTTGTTGAGAGTAGAGATATTCCACAGTAATTATTGCAATTCAGTTTATCACCTTTTTCAAACAGAGGAACAATTATGGACTCTTTCCACTGTTGAGGGGTTTCTTCTTTATTCCATATTAAACAAATTAATTTATGAATTTGACATAATAACAAATTTCCACCATATTTAATTAACTCAGCTGGTATTAAATCAATGCCAGGTGCTTTGTTATTCTTTAGCCTTTTAATAGCATCTTTAACTTCAGTCAAGTTAGGTTCTGGAACCAAAGGTTCTGCTGTGTGCACTTCGTAATCCATCATCTTCTTCTTATTATTAGTTTTACAAAATAGCATGCGTCTCTCCATTTGCCATTTTTATTACTACAAACAGCACAGTTTTTATTTTGCACAATTAGATCAAACCAACAATGAAAACTAATCAAAATAATACATATTTATGCAGATTGTGACAATGTCCAATACTGCCAAATGTGAATTTAGTTTCACTGAGAACTGATATAGTATTGGGTGTCCTGGAAGTTGGTCTCAGTCCACGAGGCAAGCTTTAGATATTTTTGTTGCCTTGTCAGATGAGGTCCGACTTACGTGTGGAGCAGCAAAATATCAAAGTTGGGCTTAATTTGACTTATGAGCACAAAAAGTTAGTCTGTAGGTCCAGTCCCAAACAGCCATTCTGTATTCATAAAGTGGACTGAACCAAACTCAACTCATATAGCTTTCACATGAAATTGTTTCATGAGTGGACAAGATTTGGGTTCACAATCTTACAAGAAAGCTCAAAAGGAAATGCTATAGAAGTTAGACACAAGAAAGCGGTTGCCCTGTCAGACATGGAAAAGTGAACTTCACATTCTTGTGTCTAACTTTTCTTCGTAAGCTATGCAACAAAATTAAACAACGAATGGCCATGCATGCTCTAGTAGTCCATATTAAGTTTAAAACACAGTTTACAAAATGACAATCGCTCGAATAACACAAGTGAAACTTTTTTTCGTAAGATTAATAAATGCACATCATAATTAATTCGTTCAGATCTGATTGCCAACCTATCTGTGGGTGATTTTTGAAAGGGGAGAGGGATTTATGCACTGATGTGCTAATTAGGACTAGCTCTACAGATTAAAGTGAAATCTGAACCACCATGTGCCTCTACTGGGCATCGAAACGAGAACCCCTTGATTGCAAGACACATTGCCACTATGCAATCGTGAAGGCCCTTAGACATATATGGAAGTTAATATTATTAGCTGTATGAAAATTTTTTAATGAAGAGAGAAATTGAAATATTTAGCCTGCTGTGAAATTGTGGCTAACGTCAGTATGCTTTGCTTACATGACTTTCTCACATGTTGCTCAAGATGACCTCTAGAATTTTTTCTTGCTTTCTCTTTAGCCAGTGAAGTGTTTTCTGTAATTTCCCATGAAGTTGACTTCCAGTTGCCTTGAGTAATTTTGTTATGTAACACTTCACTCTCAAGGCTGGCAGGAGGAAAAGCATAGCTCTGCTTCACATATTTTTTAAATAATCCATGGGAAGAGCATGAAAACAGTAGCTCATTGTTTCCACATAACCATCTTTATGGTTCAACTTTATTTCTTCTGCTTTTTGTAGAGTACTGCTATATGTGTGTGTATATACAGGGTAAGTTTGCAAAACTGCAAACATTCAGGATATTTCAACATCACAACATGATAATCCATGAGGTTATATGCTCTTTTGTGGTGTCCACTTGAGGAGGAGGAGGAGGTTGGAGGAAAGCCTTCAAAACAATATCAAAGAGGCAAACAAGCAAGAAAACTTGTATACAGGGTGGCCTGAAATTGCAGAACCACCCCTATTAAAGGCAGAGTGACATGCCAATGCATTGCCCTGAAACATTATGTGGGTAAGCAGGGAGGCCATGCTACAATGATGGCAACCATCTTGCAGTCAGCTTTATTTTCTGAAATGAAATGTTGGTCATGTGACATTTCAAAATGGGATTGAGTTTCATGAGAGACACTAGTTTACAAAAAATGTGGTTTGGGATTGAGCTTCTTCATAAGTATAACATAACTTTTATTTTTCTCACTTAATTTGCTTTTCACTTGATTTCCTTTAGTTCCAATACTTTGTTTTTATGTGAAAACACATCTTTTTGTTGTTTCAAGAGGATTTCTTACATTGAGCATTTCTTACATTCAAACCGAGCCAGGGCTCGAAAAAGCCCGGTTGCCAGGTCGCCATGGCGACTAAAAATTTCAGGCTGGCGACTGTGATCTTTTGCTGTATTATGTATTAAATTTTGATGATTCTAAGTTCAAATTGCAGTGCAGCGTAAGTTACTAAATAATTTTTTTTATCAACATTGTGAACATTCCATAGAGTCCGTAACAATTTCTTACCCTTTGTCCCCCCATACCCCATTTCCTGCTTTCTCAAATGATTTAGCGATGTTTTGAATACCGTGATGCTCAGCATCTTATACATAGTGTTTCAAAAATCGCACAACCCAAAATTTGGAAATGTATATCATGAAAACCGTAAGAGATATTTACACCGGGTTTTCTGCATTATAAAGCCTCATCCATTGAGATATTTTTCAATGCTTAAAATTATCAGTTCACTCCGTACAGAAAGTTATATAAATTAATAACTGGTGGAAAGTAGCATTCAAATTTTTCCAGAAATGAACTTCTGAGTAAGAAAAATATGTAAAAAATTATCGAAGGGTCATAATTAGACATTTGATGACTGATGCCATGTCAGTCTGTCATTTGCGACAATCTATCCCATCTTGTTATTGTTTTTATCTTTTGTTATCTTTGTTTCTACTTTATGTTGTTTCAGTGTAAAATGGCGAAATAAGACTGTATCTGAAACTCTGAATAAATAAATAAATAAATATTGGTCATGTGCAACATATGATGAATTTGTGACTGGCGATTTTATGGGTTGAGTGAAAAGTGCCATTTTTGGGGCATATCTCCATATATGGCAACACTAGCAGGTCGAAATATTGCCAACAGTCACATGCAAGATGTGTGTAAGTATTGGCTATACATGTATGTTAAAAAACGTAAATTAAGATTTTTGTGCTGAAATTGGACTCTTGAGAGAATCCTAGGCTACCCCTGGGGCGCGTCTAGTATCTGAGCTCTCAGCGAGCAACGTGATCGCTCAGCTACTTGACGGCCAAATAGGCGTTGCTTCGCGTGCGCTGCTTGCTTGATCGCTGAGCGAACTTGAACCTCGCTCGCCACAGGTTTGAGCCACAGAATATAGCGTTTTTGTGTTTCGATCTCCTGAGACAAAGGGAAGAAGAGGAAAACTGTATGAGGATGGTGGCGAGCAGCTAGTTGCGGGCGACCAATGAGGAAATATTTATGATGAACTGAACGGCTTTCGATATAGCGTAATTAGACAGGAAGTTGATGTAATATTCCAGATTTTGTAATTGTATTAAAATGTAAGTGTTGTTTATTCCAAATAATAAATACTAAATAAAATATACACCGTAGTTTTGGAAAGTTGTGCAAGGGTGTGAAAATGAAAATTTCGACCGTTTGCTCACATCAACTATTCTATTTCCCATTAAGAGCTTTTCAAACACCGAAATCTTGTCCACTCGACGCAGCCACATTCATCACAGATTATTCAAAGGCACTGATATTTTGATCAATGAGCAAACTGCGTCAAGTAAATGATCTGTCTGCTCAACAAGCGAAAATCTTGCTCCGCGAGCGTCGCTCAGATACTTGACGGGCCCCAGGTTACATTGAATTCTCTTCGCTCACGCTTCGCCACTACAGTGCCTGGTTGATTCAGCATAGCGTATTCATTGGAACAGTGCGTGTGCATTTTTGAAGAGTATTTCACTACTCATTCTTACACACATGTGCAAGAGGTTTTCCAATAAAAATGCCCTGCTTCTGCTGTACCTCACAAAGCAACTGTTTTACAACCAGTCAAACACCAACAAATGATCCCATAAATTTTTTAGGAGTTGGTATTTATTGTTGAAAATCAGTTCTCAGATGTTTTCAGCAAATTAACAATGTTTTTTAAAATAATATAATTGCTTTTATTTAGATAAATGCTAACATAAATTGATAATTAACTAACTCTCTAGCCTTCTTAATCCCGAAGGTTCATGGCTGCAGCAACACAGACCTTCCATCTTTCCCTATCTTGAGCAAGTTCTATATACTCTTTTCCATCCCTACCGATTTCCCTTAGGTCCATCTCAACGTTGTCCCTCCATCTTCATCTTGGCCTTCCTACAGGTCTCTTACCATCAGGTTTCCCAACAAGAATCCTGTAAACTCCTCTTTCTTCTCCCATTCGTGCCACATGGCCTGCCCACCTAAGTCTTCTTCATTTAATTATTCTAATAATATCTGGACATGAATACAAATTATGTAGTTCTAAATTATGTAACCTTCTCCACTCACCTGTCTCCTCATCCCTTTTAGGTCCAAATATTTTCGTAAGGATTTTATAATCAAATACTCTCAATTTATGTTCCTCTTTCAATGTAAGGGACCAAGTTTCACATCCATATAATACTACAGGCAAAATTACGGTTTTGTATATTTTAACTTTTAGTTTCTTAGATATTAAACGAGAAGACAAAAGTTTATGAAGAGAGAAGTAACATGCATTTCCTGAATTAAGCCTACTTTTTATTTCCTCTTTAATATAATTTTCATTTGTTAATATTACTCCTAAGTATTTGAATTTGGAAACTGGTTCAAACGAGTTGTTATCAATAATTAGATTTTGATTATTACCTAACACTTGGTTTCGGCCTGTAAGCATATATTTAGTTTTCTCTTTGTTAACTTCCAAACCTATCTCTTTAGCATTTTTGAAAAATATTTTACCATTATTCTTAATTGTATTCACATCATCCCCCAGTAAGTCTACATGATCTGCATATGCTAACAACTGAGTCACACCATTTAATTTTAGTCAATCGTTAGTTTCTTTTACCTTCCTAACAGCATATTCTAAGGCAAAATTAAAGAGCAATGAAGATAATGCATCTCCTTGTTTTAACCCATCATGAATTGTAAATTTGTCAGACATATTAATACCCACACAAATTTTACTTTCTGTTTCACTGGTGCATACTTTTATCATACTAACAAGCTTCTTAGGTATTCCAAACTCGACTAATATATTATATAATTTATCTCTTTTGACTGAATCATATGCTTTTTTGAAATCAATGAATAGCTGATGGACATTTTGATTATATTCCCACTTTTTTTCAAGTGTCTTTCTAATGTGAAAAATTTGATCTGTAGTTGATCTGTTACGTTTAAATCCACATTGATAATCACCTATAATTTCATTAGCATATGGGGTTAGTCTTGTTAAAAGAATGTTGGATAATATTTTATATGTTGTTGAGAGTAGAGAAATTCCACAGTAATTATTGCAGTTCATTTTATCACCTTTTTTAAACACAGGAACAATTATGGATTCTTTCCACTGTTGAGGGATTTCTTCTTTATTCCATATTAAACAAATTAATTTATGAATTTGACATATTAATGAATTTCCACCATATTTAATTAACTCAGCTGGTATTAAATCAATGCCAGGTGCTTTGTTATTCTTTAGCCTGTTAATAGCATCTTTGACTTCAGTCAAGTTAGGTTCTGGAACTAAAGGTGCTGCTGTGTGTACCTCATTTACTTCTGATTTATCTCCTACATGGACATTTAAAAGGTCATTAAAGTAGTTCTTCCATCTATTTAGAATATCGCTTGGGTCAGCTAGAAAATCACAGTCTTTATCTTTTATCAAGTTTACTTTAGGTTGCCACCCCTTTCTAAATTCATTTACACCTTTATATAAATCTGATATTTTTATTTTTGGTGTTTGTTTCAATTTAGTTAATTTTGCTTTTCAAGTAATCTCTTTTTTTACTTCTAAACGTGCAGTTAACTTCTCGCTTTATTCTATTATAATTGTTTAGATTTGTATCATCAGAGTTATTTAACCACCTAAGTCTAGCCTGATTTCTTATTTCTATTACATTATGACATTCATTATCAAACCATGGCTTACTTTTTCTCGGTTTATGGTATCCTATACTTTCTTTAGCTGCTGATTCTATTGCATTACGTATGTGCTCCCAATTCTTATTTACGTCTGTTTCATTTATATTTTCATCATGATTTAAATCCTGCAAAACATCAAATCTATTTGACAGTTTAATTTGGTAATCTTTCTTAATTCTTTCATCAGTAATCTTTCCTGTATCAAATTTTAGAACTTTTACATTTTGTTGCTTATGATTTATCACTGAGAGTCTTTCTCTTAATTTAGCAATTACTAAATAATGGTCACTGGCACAGTCAGCACCTCTATGTGTACGAACGTCAATTATACTAGTATGCCTTCTGTTATCAATGAGAATATGATCTATCTGATTATGAGTTTTACCATCTGGAGAAGACCAGGTATATTTATGGATATCTTTATGTTTAAAAGTGGTACTTTTCACAATTAAATTCTTTGAGGTTGCAAAAGTAATCAATCTTATACCATTATCATTACTTAATTCATGAAGACTTTCTTTACCAATCGTGGGTTTAAATGTCTCTTCTTTGCCAATCTGTGCATTACAGTCACCTAACAGAATTTTCATATCATACTGAGAAAATTTATCAAAGACCTCTTCTAACTCTGTATAAAAATCATCTTTAGTATTATCATCTTTATCTTCCGTTGGTGCATGTATGTTTAGTAAAATAATTTTACACCTCCTACCCTGTAAAACTGTAATGATATCCTATCATTAATAAATTCTACTGTTTTAAGAGCCGAGATAATTCTATTATTTATGAAAGAGCCTGTTCCAAAATTATGATTTTCAGTACCACCATAGAAAAAAGTATAATTTTTAGTTTTACAATTTGCTACTCCTGGCCACCTAACATAAATTGATTAACCCAGTAATAGCCTACGGGATTAGTTTAGTGCAGAAAACCCGGTGTAAATATATGTTACGATTTTCATGATATACATTTTCAAAGTTTGGATTGCGCGACTTTTGAAACATATTGTAGTATGCACAATTGCTAGTAGGTGGTTTCCTGGCACCTGATTTTCAGAGCTTTGCTTTGAAGACAATTTTTCGAGCACTGAACCGAGCTATATTGATATATCAGTGGTAGCAGTATTGACTGATGGTGTTGGTATCCATATTGAAAATTGTAATTTTGGATTTAATTCCAAGTGCAAACAATACTTTTGCCCCATTTTCTCTCCTTTTGACAGGAGAGAGAGAGAGAGGGGGGGAAGGGGGAATTTATCTCTCTTTTTCTCAGAGATGCCTCCCCAATGACGCAGTGGTAGAGTTGTTACCTTGTAATCAAGGGTTTTTTCGATACGTGGTGGAGGCACATGGCACAGTGGTTGAGATTCCACTTTATACTGTAGGTCCAGTCCCGATTAGCCTTACTGTGCATAAAGTGGGTTTAATACCCCAACTCAGTCAATCAGTCTTTTTTCAGAAGAACGAGAAAGCGAGACCTTCTTGCAGTATATTTGCAAAATGACTATCGGCATTATTCTGTAAAACATGCACTTGTGATTATTTGTTATGCCAATATTGTATTGTATAAAGTAAATTTTATGATTTATAGCCATGGGCATCGCCAGAAATTTTTGCAGGAGGTCAGAACATGGATAAAACATGAATACAGTAAAACCTCGTTAATCTGGACTAATGGGGGGTTGCCTGGTTTAACGAAGTCCGGATTAAGTGAAGTAACCTAAGAGATACTGCATTAAAACTCCGTTTATAGCAACAAAAGTTTATTATCGTGTATTTAAAGGGCATAGGCCTAAATACACTATACAGTACAGTAAAATGTAAAGCAATTCTGTGCGTACAATGCAGTACGTACATACGGGATACCAATATTATGATCATGTGACTTCTAGCCACATTTAAAATGTTGCATTCTGCTTTTTTTAATGGCCTTTGCCAGTCCAGATTAACGAGGTTTTACTGTAATATAAATTATTATTATTATCATGGTGGTGATGATTAACATATTACACAATAATAACATTATAAAGCTAATAAAAATAAACCAATTTATTCTTTATTATTATTAAATCCACAGGAAAACCTTTCTACTTCATCCATCATATTAGTGAATTTCCAGCACAATTGTTTTTCATTATATTTTTACATTTCATTCATAGTTATTCTATTTTGCTATGACATTTTACATACCTCGTTCAAAAAAAGGCTTTAAAAGTTAGTGTGAAATTTTAGTCGTAAAGTTTATGCTGATTTACTCCTCACAAAGAACTTTATAATTTCATTTAATCTCTGGATTAAATGGTAGTATGTGAATGTGAGCGGTCACACAACATAAACACTACGAACAAACTTTCTCTCTAACTTTTAAAGCTTTTTCTTGAACGAGGTGTGCAAAAGTTAACTACAAAAAAGAATAACTAACCATTATAATACACTAACTGTATGGAATATATATATATATATATATATAGATAGTGGCCGCGGTGGCTCAGTCGGTAACGCTTCTAACTACCATGCTCAAGGTTCCAGGTTCGATCCCCGGCCTGTTCAAATCCGGGAACTTTTCTAAAGTTGGAAGCGGCCCCGGTGCCTACCCAGCATCGAATAACATGGGTACCTGGGTGAAACCCTGGGGGGTAAAGGCGTATGTGCTGATGTACCCATAATTAAAAAAAAAAAACAATCAATTGAATTTTGCATAACATCCAAGCAGGGCTCGGAAAAACCTGGTCGCCGTGATGTTTTGCTGTAATATTTCAGTTTTTAAATTTGTATGTATGGTTGCAGTACTGTATAAGGTAGCAAAATATGTTTTTTATAAATGTTGTGCACATTCCGTAGAATCAACAACAATTTCTTAGTCTTTGTCACCCTCCCCCCCCCCCCCAAACCTGCTTTCTCATGGGAATCACTTCAAAATTAAAAGCTCACGTGATTTGCATATTTTAGTGTCGAAACCACAAGGCACGTGTATGCCCACAAGGGGCACATTGCCATTGTGTAGAAAGGGGTTCACAATTGTGAGACTGGTGAATGGCCGTGATCTGGGACTTTTGGTAAATAGTGAAATTGTAAATGACTTGTATATACAGTTTTGATCAATATTTTTTTACACTGTGTGCTGTGAATATACCAGTGCAACTCCATGCATGCTCAACAAAGAAAATCAGATAAATTGAGCATATTTCTTCAACAAATTACAGTTAATACATCAACACAAAGGAAAGTTTCTACCTTTTAATTGCAATTTAAAGCTAAAAAAAATAGCCATTGATTTTTCTTCCTAGTGCCTGGCTCTGAAGAAAAATTTTCGGGCACTGCATCTAAGATAATTAGACCCTGCAAAACTATCACACAGCATTTTTGCAGGATCAAGGAAAATTATTGGCTGGTATTGTTAAATAAAATCAAACCGATACTTTCCGATACTGATACGTCAACATTGGTATCATTTCAGCCCTAGTTGTTATCTATCTATAAGGGGCTGACCATGTATTGTACTTGAATACTGTTATTGAATTGCTTCATTTTTTTCCTCCAGATAATCACACAATGTGAACATGTGAAGGGATGACTGAAGGGATTATCCATGAGTGGGTGGCAGATTATGCTGCCCTTAGCCCAGTTGAAGTTCATAGTTTTGCCACCACCCTAGTCCACAATCAGGAGGTTGTCCAAGCCTTATACTCAGTGTTGGAAGAGAGAAATAAATATCTAGATGTAAGTATTAAATCACTACCTTTGAGAATTGCTTATGTTGTAGTGTATTTTGGAGAAGTGCAGTTCTTCTTTAAGTTGTGCATTGCTTGTTGCATTTATACTTCAATGCAATAAATCATTTAGACATCACTAATTGGCGGAAGGGTGGTTTTTATCTATCTTTGCAACAATAATAGTTTTCAGTTGTGGGGTATTCTTGTCCACTGTACCAATGTATGCTATTTTTGGTGCAAAGAATCAAAAACACAAGAGATTAACTTGAAATGGGTGACTGCATTAAAATGACTACTAATATATATTCAAAAACATGAACATTAAGTTCAAATATACAAATTCGAGTAGACATGAAATTGTAAATCATATGCCGTAACTGCCACTAAAGAATGGAATTCCCTCCCAACCTCCCTAACATCCACCAACAGCCATAAGCTATTTAGAAAGAATCTCAAACAGTATCTACTGGCAAGGCAGCGAAATACTTAATCACGAGCAACTTTTCAATCATAAAAATACCCACTGTAACATTTAGCAACTGCGTGCATATTAATCTTATTATTTCATTATTTTATTTCACTTTATTATTATTATATTATTCATTGTACTAAAGACAAAAGCAACAAACGTTAGATGCCTGTGTTCAATATTTTATTTTCCTGTAGTTTACAGTTATTACAAGCATAAGAAAACAGTTTTTTGTTGGGACGTTTAAGGAGAACACACGCTCCCTTCATTTTGACTAAAGATGCAGTTTTAACAATGGTTAGCAATTTTTTAAGCAAAAAGAATCTATTATATAATGGATGTTGTCAATGTTACATTGTTGTAATATAGCAACTTAACTGTGAAAAGAAGCAGTCTGGTTTATTTTTATTTCAGATAAAAATTTTTGATCACATTATTTTTTTTAATTTAAAATTATGAAACCCAAATACCATCAGGTAATTCAAAGTCATCATTGTTTTCACAAAGTCTCTTGATGTTTTCTGTTACATTAAATTTTAAAGATGTTGGCTTACTCCATTTGTGGAAAGGAAAACTCCATACTGGATCTGTGTTACCATTTTCATTATTTAATTTATTCCAAAATAAATTCTTGCCAAAATTTTTAGAAGATGTAATTTCAAAATTGTTTTTAGATCATCAAGAAGTTTGGAGTGTACATTTAATGAATTCAAAATGAGAAACTCTCTACCAGATGTGGAAACCACAGGAATATATAATATAAGTTGTTCATGTCAAAGGATTATGTAGGACAAACAGCAAGGAAAATGGCAATAAGATGGCACGAACACGATTTGGACATTATAAATCTAAACCCAAGAACAGGTTTGTCAGCTCACATCATCGAAGAGAAGCATTTGAGTAAAAAGATTGATGGGAAACATAGAGTTGAATGTCTGGGAAGCTTAGTTCACTGCAATGTGAAGGGGAAGGCAGCAGCGTCGTCTATTCGTGCGCAGTGTTGCCAGTCTCATTACTTTTCTGCCATACCTCGTATCTTCTGTATTCTCATAAGTAATTCATGTTCAAGGCTACCGTTAAAATGACACATTTTCTCCTTTCAGCTTATAGATGCAGTATGCAACCAACTCTTCCAGTTTTATCGATCCAGGGAAATTGAACTCCAAAGATTTACTCTTCAGTTCTTGCCAACTCTCATATTTGTTTACCTTAATTCAGTCGCACATGGAGACAAGAAGGTAAGGACTTCAACAATTTTGGTTGTTCATCTTGGGTGTGGGCAGGGGAAGTGGATCTAGAGATGGGTATTTACCCAAGAGCTGGATACTTATTCAAAAGTGCATATTAATGCCTGAAGTTGATACTTCAGTTCAGGAGTAGAGAAATACAGGGTGCTCGGTCACCATGGTGCCTGAAAAATTTTACCTGGCACATTTTTTTTAATTGAGTGTGCTGATGGAAATTTCCATTACCTTTTTTTTTACTAAAGAGTACAGTGTGTGTTTTTTGTATCATTACATGATAATAATAATAAACATGCAATTATAAATGTTTGCACTGTTTCTGACCAAATTTAAGAATCTGCAGCAATATCGTCAAGTCTGATACATTTTAGAATGTATCGCATAGTTATCCATGATGTTACCATTTGAGTCTTCTTTAGGAAAACCACTCTGGTGCAAGAATTAATTGCTTTTAATTCATACTTGTATTAATTAAGAAATTAAATGTTTTAAGATCGTATTTCATAGTCTACCTTAGTTGAATTCATGGCTCTTTTTTTAGCCTGTATAAAAAAATGCTGGCGCCTAAATAATTTTTAGTTTTTTCTACCCCTGCTTAAGTTGCTTGTTCTGTGTAGGATTGTAGGGGTGAGATATTTCTCCAGTACAAAGGGAAGTAAACCACAAAGTGGCACATTGTAGTGTTACAAGATGAAGAATGTGAGCTAGTGTCTAGTATGTGTAAGGCACACTTGGATCCTGAATGACCCACTTCATCTACCTGATATATTTTCTTATGTTAAGAACACATTAGTACTTCCGTTTTATGGAAATTAACAAATAATTTTATGACAAATAGTATGCACATTTGTTCAATTTGGAAGAGAAACATTAATGTAAAAAAATGATTTCACCTACATTTTGCTTTCTAGAATATATTGAACCTATTTTGTTTTCAGTGTTTGTATGCTGTTTTCTTTTAAAACAAATCTTTCTGTACAGTATACTTTTTGGCATTGATATTTACAAGGAGCAGTCTGAAAATAAGTTTTGCAGCATTATTTTTGTCAGCTGATGGGAAAACAATTATCAGTAGGAACTCATTGAGGTTTATGGTCATGAGTTACATAGGGGCAAATGGCGAGGTCTCTATTCTGCTTCTTGATGGCAATGTGAAAACTCTATGGTAGCAACCACAGCAAGTTGTTTGGTGAAGTTTGACTGTAAAAGCTTGCATCACACTCTTTCCAGTCCTGACATGGCAACCAGCGACTTCAACTTCTTACCCATTTTGAGGAGAAGTGCTGGCTAGACCACATTGTATGTCGGTGCAGACTACGTTCGAATAATAATAGGTCAGTTGTTATCTTCTTGTCTGTATATTGCCAGTCGTTAGCAGAGTGGATGTCACCTCAGCAAACAGAACTGCAAGACTTAATTTTTTGCCTGATCTTCGTGTGTACTATATAGACTACTTAAATGACTGTACCCTTTGTTGATATTTTTACAGAGTTGCCGGAGTGTTGAAACACTTCTTATTGGTTTGTACAACTTGGAAGTTGTGGACGAAACTGGGCAGCCAAAGGAAGTGTCATTTCGTCTTCCCTCTTTGGCCCAATCATCTATTTATCATGAGGTTAGTTAAATTAAGATTGGGAAATAATTTCAAGTCATTTAGTGGACTTTTTTCTTCATTATATCACATGATTTTTCAGGTACAGTGGAATTCATACCCGAAACCTAAGATCCAAAAATTGATTCTCTTTTTAAAAATCTTGTGTTGGAAACACTGCTTCTATTATGCCCAGAAACTAATATCCAAATAAAATATGCTGTGCAAGTAGGCCCTCTCCTACCAGTATAAGGTTGAAAATTTAGTTCATGACCATGTTGTACCACACAAGAAACCAACACAACATGAGAAAGAAAAAAAGTTAGTTAGTTTACTGAGACACATGCACTCAAGTCAGAATCAGAACCAAAACAATGATTACTAGGGCTAGGATTTTTATCACCTAAAAATCACCAAAATATGCAAAATAAGATATGCTATGACCTAAAATTTTACAAAATATGCACTATAATTTGAAAAATATGCCCTTATAACTGAACTGTTTTCAAACATCAATATTTAACATATGCTGAAATATTTTCACATACATACTATTTTTAGTTCACTTTATGGGCCCTAAGTTGGAGTGCACAATAAATACTTTCTGTAAATTTTCAAATAAAAATGAAAAGATTTTGCTGCAGTACAAAAAAAAAATAACGTCGAGTGAAGATGGGAGTAAGAACGAATCCACTTCGAAAATGACTGTATATTTCTTGAAAAAGCGAAAATATGCTGAATATGACCGAAAATCCATCAAAATATGCTCTAACACGTAGAAATGGCCAAATATGCCAAAATATGCCCATAAAGAGCTCCTTAGTTCAATTAGTTTCTTCACTATGAATTTCTATATATTTAGGGAACACATCACCCTGACGAGAGAAAATATGCTAAATCATGAAAATCCTAGCGCTAATGATTACAGTTCAATCTTTATCATGAATATACTCTCGGGAAATACTACATCTAGTATATAAACTAACTAACTAACTAACTCTCTAGCCTTCTTAAACCCGAAGGTTCATGGCTGCAGCAACACAGGCCTTCCATCTGTCCCTATCTTGAGCAAGATCTATATACTCTTTTCCATCCCTACCGATTTCCCTTAGGTCCATCTCGACGTTGTCCCTCCATCTTCGTCTTGGCCTTCCTACTGGTCTCTTACCATCAGGTTTCCCAACAAGAATCCTGAAAACTCCTCTTTCCTCTCCCATTCGTACCACATGGCCTGCCCACCTAAGTCTTCTTGATTTAATTATTCTAATAATGTCTGGACATGAATACAAATTATGTAGTTCTAAATTATGTAACCTTCTCCACTCACCTGTCTCCTCATCCCTTTTAGGTCCAAATATTTTCCTAAGGATCCTATTTTCAAATACTCTCAATTTATGTTCCTCTTTCAATGTAAGGGACCAAGTTTCACACCCATATAATACTACAGGCAAAATTACGGTTTTGTATATTTTAACTTTTAGATTCTTAGATATTAAACGAGAAGACAAAAGTTTATGAAGAGAGAAGTAACATGCATTTCCTGAATTAAGCCTACTTTTTATTTCCTCTTTAATATAATTTTCATTTGTTAATATTACTCCTAAGTATTTGAATTTGGAAACTGTTTCAAACGAGTTGTTATCAATAATTAGATTTTGATTATTACCTAACACTTGGTTTCGGCCTGTAAGCATATATTTAGTTTTCTCTTTGTTAACTTCCAAACCTATCTCTTTAGCAGTTTTGAAAAATATTTTAGCATTATTCTTAATTGTATTCACATCATCCCCCAGTAAGTCTACATCATCTGCATATGCTAACAACTGAGTCACACCATTTAATTTTAGTCCTTCTTTAGTTTCGTTTACCTTCCTAACAGCATATTCTAAGGCAAAATTAAAGAGCAATGGAGATAATGCATCTCCTTGTTTTAACCCATCATGAATTGTAAATTTGTCAGACATATTAATACCCACACGAATTTTACTTTCTGTTTCACTGGTGCATATTTTTATCATACTAACAAGCTTCTTAGGTATTCCAAACTCTACTAATATATTATATAATTTATCTCTTTTGACCGAATCATATGCTTTTTTGAAATCAATGAATAGCTGATGGACATTTTGATTATATTCCCACTTTTTTTCAAGTGTCTGTCTGATGTGAAAAATTTGATCTGTAGTTGATCTGTTGCGTTTAAATCCACACTGATAATCACCTATAATTTCATTAGCATATGGGGTTAGTCTTGTTAAAAGAATGTTAGATAATATTTTATATGTTGTTGAGAGTAGAGAAATTCCACGGTAATTATTGCAGTTCATTTTATCACCTTTTTTAAACACAGGAACAATTATGGATTCTTTCCACTGTTGAGGGATTTCTTCTTTATTCCATATTAAACAAATTAATTTATGAATTTGACAAATTAATGAATTTCCACCATATTTAATTAACTCAGCTGGTATTAAATCAATGCCAGGTGCTTTGTTATTCTTTAGCCTTTTAATAGCATCTTTAACTTCAGTCAAGTTAGGTTCTGGAACTAAAGGTTCTGCTGTGTGGACTTCATTCACTTCTGATTTATCTCCTACATGGACATTTAAAAGGTCATTAAAGTAGTTCTTCCATCTATTTAGAATATCGCTTGGGTCAGCTAGAAAATCACCGTCTTTATCTTTTATCAAGTTTACTTTAGGTTGCCACCCCTTTCTAAACTCATTTACACCTTTATATAAATCTCTGATATTTTTATTTTTGCTGTTTGTTTCAATTTCGTTAATTTTGCTTTTCAAGTAATCTCTTTTTTTACTTCTAAACGTGCGGTTAACTTCTCGCTTTATTCTATTATAATTGTTTAGATTTTTATCATCAGAGTTATTTAACCACCTAATTCTAGCCTGATTTCTTATTTCTATTAGATTATGGCATTCATTATCAAACCATGGCTTACTTTTTCTCGGTTTATGGTATCCTATACTTTCTTTAGCTGCTGATTCTATTGCATTACGTATGTGCTCCCAATTCTTATTTACGTCTGTTTCATTTATATTTTCATCATCATTTAAATCCTGCAAAACATCAAATCTATTTGACAGTTTAATTTGGTAATCTTTCTTAATTCTTTCATCAGTAAACTTTCCTGTATCAAATTTTAGAACTTTTAGATTCTGTTGCTTATGATTTATCACTGAGAGTCTTTCTCTTAATTTAGCAATTACTAAATAATGGTCACTGGCACAGTCAGCACCTCTATGTGTACGAACGTCAATTATACTAGTATGCCTTCTCTTATCAATGAGAATATGATCTATCTGATTATGAGTTTTACCATCTGGAGAAGACCAGGTATATTTATGGATATCTTTATGTTTAAAAGTGGTACTTTTCACAATTAAATTCTTTGAGGTTGCAAAAGTAATCAATCTTATACCATTATCATTACTTAATTCATGAAGACTTTCTTTACCAATCGTGGGTTTAAATGTCTCTTCTTTGCCAATCTGTGCATTACAGTCACCTAACAGAATTTTCATATCATACTGAGAAAATTTATCAAAGACCTGTTCTAACTCTGTATAAAAATCATCTTTAGTATTATCATCTTTATCTTCCGTTGGTGCATGTATGTTTATTAAAATAATTTTACACCACCTACCCTGTAAAACTGCATATGATATCCTATCATTAATAAATTCTATTGTTTTAAGAGCCGAGATAATTCTATTATTTATGAAAAAGCCTGTTCCAAAATTATGATTTTCAGTACCACCATAGAAAAAAGTATAATTTTTAGTTTTACAATTCCCTTCTCCTGGCCACCTAACTTCCTGGACAGCTACTACATCTAATTTATACTTGACTATCTCATTAACTGTACACTGAAATGCCCCAGGCCGGTAAAGGCTCAGAACATTCCAGGTGCCTAATTTAATATTTTTCTTATTCCTAACGTAGATCTTATCCTTAGTCCAGGGACCTCCCAAAGTAGTCCCCACCCGGAGATCCGAACGGGGGACTATTTTACCTCCGGAATATTTTACCTTGGGAACATCCATGGCCTTATATTGCTGATTCTTGACATGGCTTTTTACAGTGCAGAGTTGTCAGCTCTACGCCTAACCCCCAATATGAATGGAGGAACTACTACACAAGACAAACACAAACACATTAGACAGCACAACTACTACACAAGACACACACAAACACTTCACAACTATAACACAATATAAACACAAACACACCACAACTACTACACAAGACAAACACAACCAAATTAGACAGCACAACTACTACGCAAAACAAACCTACTAGACAGCACAACTACTACACAAACATACTAGACAGCACAACTACAACACAAGACACATACATACACACCACCGATAGAGTGCCACACACGTAAATTTGCCGTTGCGTAGAAACGAATTTTCGTTTCGTCTCCCTCTCCCTTAGCATCATGTGTTCTACCCTGCTCGAAAACCTTCGCTATTGTTGCCACATTGTCATTCTATTCCTGGACACACTCGCGCAAACATCATTGAAAACAATTGACTAGCGCTCCAGCTCGCGGTTCCCACCGTTCGGTAGGGACGCTGATGTGGCAATATAGCACGGCGTAGTGGTTGCTTCTTTTATGCAGTGCATGTTCATTGGCTAGCTAGTAACTAGTGTTGCCAACTGTAATAATGAAGCACTATTTCTGTCACGGAAGGGGAAAAGGCAGGTAAAGTGACGGTGAGTTTCGTTGGATTGGAAGCACCATATTTTTATTTTATACTAAGTATTTGACCGGTTTGACGTTGTGTGCGTGTATTGCGTGTGTGTATGTAAAAGTGTGTGTTTGCTAATGAACGTTAAATTCCATAATGCCTCCAGTTCTGTCGAAGTTGAAATCAAAAACCTTGCATAGCCAAGCTCGGGAAATTCTAAGCAACGTGCACGAGTTCATGAAGGAGGAAGCCAGTCATGGTGTTAGCATCCCAATAAAGCATTTTGGCAAGAGAGCAGCGAACAGCAGCAACAAATTGTTCATATTTCATAATTTTGGAATTATTCAAAATAAATAAATTATGTGGCTCCAACATCATTTCAACTCTGGCTCCGGCAAGTGTTCTTGTAGAAATTGCATAGAGGAGGCTGTCATTTTTATTTTATTACATCTAGTATATAAATTGCAAAATGTGAGGATGTTTTTGGTTAAGCTTGTGGATGTGTAAGATAAAGTATGCTTGTATTCAAGACTACTACATTTGTTGTTATATCTTATTTGGTGATGTAAAAGTATGTCTTTTCTCACACAGCACAGTGGTGTTAATAAAGAAATATTGAATAGTGTACAAAACTTCAATTAAGAGTCGATATGATTGGTATTGGCTGGTATGTCTTGCACCGTGGCCGTGCTGTCTAAGGCATCATGCTTTGGGCTCCTGCTACAGGATGCATGCAGGTTCGAGTCTCCTGGGGGACTGGTGGTCACCCACCAACATGGAAATTGGGGAGCTACGAATGAGGAGCGTAACCCAGTCATGAAAATCTACAACAACTGGGGGTTCATCATGCTGACCACATGTCACTCCATAACTGGTTGGATGATCTTGAACCTCGGTGTGAGAGTAAGTCAGATCAGGTGGGTGTGAGGCCAGCAGTCGGTAGATAGGCCCGGGCCCTCATTGGGCTGTTGCACCATGGGTTATTATTATTGGCTTATATACCACTGGTATCGGCCACTACTGATTCAACGACTCACCCAATGAATTATAACTGTTTAATAAATCTTTTCCACAACATGTTTATTTTCAATTGTATTAAATTTCAGCCAATGAGCCTAGCTCCAGCATCATTGACCGAGAGTGCTCTTCGAAGGTTAGAAGAATGTAACACCAAGCTGGTGAGATGGGGTCCCTCACCCCAAGTGGAAGTTCTCAATGCCCAGAATCGGCTGAAAGTGATGACTGCCCTGATGTTTGTATACAATAGGCAGTTGAGTCCCATGCCCAAGACTGCACTCGAGCAGCTTTGCAAGGTGGCGTCAAAGTAAGTACGTTCTTTCCATGCTGAAACGTCATAATGCAAAACGAGATTTCATCATTTGATATTTCATAGCTGATTCTTTAGTAACACTACAGTTCTCTTTAGACGTTAGCATCCTTCAAAATCCTCAGCCAGCATTCCCTCTCTGGTTTCTTTCTACAGTTCCAATCTCCCAACACTTTTGGGTTCCCTCCATGGAGCCTCCATCTCTGTTTTTAAAATTAAATGCAATGCTGTAATTTTCTTCTATTTTGTGAGCCAACAATCTAAAATTGCCATTTGGATAGAAATTCAAGTATTATACTTAATTTAATTAATAATAGAAGGCAGTGGCGGCGATTGGGTTCCAAAACTGATTTAGCACAGGGAAGGGGCAAACGTGGCGAAAGGTGTGGGGGGCACTGCCCCCCCTCCCCTAACATTTGCCCTTCAACTCCTCTTCAACTCACTAGAATATTCAAAGGTAATTTACTATTCCTCTTTGTCGTAAATAATTTATTTTTCATCTTTTGAAAATTCACAGAAAGTGAAATTGAGAGAAAGTATTTTTATCTGTCCCACCCATCCTTTCGATGTGATCTCTCAAGAAAGATTACACTGTGTGACAAAAATCTATTTACCTATAGTTATCTGGCAAAGTATTCTAAGAGTAGTTAATCCACATTGTTTAGTTTCATAATTCATTGCACAGAAACTGTAGGGAAAATGTTGCCTAAGTGTTAGTAGAACTTTAGGAGTTACTTTAGTGTCAAAAATGTAGTCTCACCCATGACAATGGAATATCTACCCACATTCCTTATGCCAGCAGGTCTCTTGAATGTCGACATATTACATGCAGAGCCCTCTGTTAATAAATAGACATGTACTATCCATCTCCATCTTCCTATTTTAATTTCTTTCACTACTTCTTTATCTTTTCATGTTTTGTTTCTCTCTGCAAGCATTTACTGGTACCTTTGTTAAGTCTTGAATTTATTGTATTGTCTTTATACAAAGTTCCCACAGTCCATGGTTCTCGTATATTAGGTCACATATTCTTCGAAGAACTTTTGTAGCTAGTTTTTACTATGTGTATGGAGCTGTTATAATTTACTTCCTCAATGTTTGCACTAGCATAATATATATTGCGAGCCCTGTTTCTACATGAACAATATCATTTAAATTCTGCTCAAAGCCTTGAGATGTTCTAAATTTATTCTAACAAATTGTCTTGTATCAGGGAATAAAATATCCAGACTCGGTTAATCATCAGAATTAACTAATAAGAGCAGATTAATTAAAGTGAGGGTTTCCTCATTTTTTGTTTCTACATAATCGCAGTGGCTCAGTCGGTAACGTGTCTGACTACCATGCTAAAGGTCCCGGGTTCGATCCCCGGCGGGTTCAAATCCAGGAACTTTTCTAACGATGGAAGCGGCCCCGGCGCCCATCCAGCATCGAATAACATGGGTACCTGGGGGAAACCCTGGGGGGTAAAGGCGATCAGGGGCATGATGCTGATCACATCACCCCCACTCACGACCGGATCAAGAAAGTGTGGGGCGTTACCCCCACACCCCCTATATGCCTTCATGGCATGGTGCTATGCACAGGAGAGCACTTTTTTTTTTTTTTTTTACATAATCATTATAAATATCATAAATATAGGAAGGGCTTGGTTGTAAATCATGGTAAGTGACATTTTGGTAATTTTTGAGTTACAAAGTAAAATGTGCCATCCTTCAATTTTCAAGTGAAATTACCGTCATACAATTTGCATTGGATTCAGTGAAACCTTATGAAATTGGTAAACACAACACAAAAACAATTTAGGTACAGTATAGCTTATAATTTTTTTCTTAATGAACTCAGAAATGACCAAAATGTCACCTTGTTTTACACCCGAACGCTTCATATTATAAATATGTTAATATTCCGATGCATGTTGATTGCAACCATATTTTGTATATTTTGCAACCATATTTTGTAGATTTTGCAACCATATTTCGTATATTTGCAATCATATTTTGTATATTTTGCAACCATATTTTGTATATTTTGCAATCATATTTTGTATATTTTGCAACCATATTTTGTATATTTTGCAACCATGTTTTGTATATTTTGCAGGCTGGTTACTCAGGGCTTTAACAAACCAGGCCATCACCAAAGATCTTCGTATGGAAGTGATTCAAGCTATGTTCCTCGTTTGCTGCCAAGAATCCCTGTTACATCACAGTTTCTACTAGAACTTCTGCATGCTGTTTACTTTGCGATGTAAGTACTATTTCTTTCTGTGGTACTGGCATATATACTTAAAACATCAGAATAGATATGTTACATGAAAACTAAGTGACTAACAGTCATGGTGGCAGAGTTTGAGAATAAAATATGGCGGCTTTTGAGTAAACAATGAACTGTTTGAGAATCTTACTGCAGACTTATTTACACTAGCGTATTTTAGTATGCAGGAATCAGTGGGGATATAGTGGCTCTGGGGCTGTAACATAAGGTTAGAAAAAGGGAAGTGGTAAAAAGTGTTCATAAACAACCCAATAGGAATGTTCATGAGGCAGCAAATATTTGTGTTGATAGGGGGAAAGACTAAATAGGGATGATGGTAACTTGGATGAAACATGGATCAAAATGTTTAAATGATGGGGAAAAAACAGTGAAGAGTGTGTTAAATTCCTTGTCACGCTGGAAGTGACATGAGCTGGTTCGGAATCTGTGGACTTCACATTGGAAGGGATGTAGCACTCGTACGCTACAGTAGTCATTCATTCTGTATGGTAGTATGGGTACACCGTTCTTTTAGAATTATCTCTTAGCCTACATGACACTTTTAATGTCATGTAATTTTAAATTCTATATCCCAGTACCCTTTTTTACCTAATCCTGGATTTATTTTTACATATATGACGAAGTATTTTATTTACTGAAAAGAAATACCTGAAGAAGCGAAGCGTAGCCTTGCGAAACGTCGTCTGCAAGGAGTGTTACGACTTTTATACTCACTCACATAAGTTTGTTATACTTTTTATACTGTGAATATATTTAGTGAGTAAACGCACAAATTTCAGAATGTAGTTCACTTCACTACTGGCCCTCTGTTATGTTTTACGAAATCGCAAATTATCTAACAGTTATTTTTAGTGGTTTTTATTTTATTTTATCTGCGATGTTTCGTTCTGGTTTGCCAGAATTTTTTCAAGCTACATACAACATCACATGGCTAGTCACTCTACCCTTCTGCGAAACCAGAACGAAACGTCACAGATAAAATAAAATAAAAACCACTAAAAATAACTGTGTTAAATTATTTTGCATCTACAAAAAAATCTCAAATTAATTAAAGCTTTTCGTTTGCATTGGCATTGTTTCAGCTAATTATTTTCATGTGCAAGCAGAATGTTCATCTTGGATGTAAAATATTGACACTCTAAAGTAAATAACATGCAACTAACTTCCACAGTTGTGTAATTTTTGTATTGTTAGAGGTAAAATTTACGAAACCTAGTTATTTGTAACTACGTAGCTAATCTTTCTAAAGAAAACACCAGAATAATGACATCATTCAAGTTAACTTGATGCATTAGACAAAATTTCATTTTTTAAAATGCTTCTCCATTTTGGTTATTTTAAATTATGACTTGGACTCATAGGCATTAGCATGGGCGAGCAAGAGAGGTCATCTAATCATGGACCTCCGCAATTTTTTTCAATGGAGGGACAAGCAAGGTATTTTTCCATGGGGTATATAACCCTGATAATGGTGCTGCCCCCTCAAAAAACAACATTATCAGGGTTATCGCATTAATGTAAATTACTATTACTGAAATCAAATTATACGTGTGAAATATATACTTTTAGCTCGACATTCAATTTCTAAGGGGGAGGTGTGGTGATCCTTGCTCCCCTTTCCAGACGTCCATGTTCCTACATTATTGTACTTTCACCTAGAAATTTAGGGTCGAGGAATCTTATAAGTTATTAAACATTATTATACTCTTAAAGAAAATAAAGTATTCTCAAGCCGATTAAAGTTCAAAGCAACTACGGGGCAAAGAAGTGCAGTGGCGCAACCACACGGGCAATGCTCATCCAACCTTGGACAGAAATCAATTCTAGTGGGGCAAGGGGGGCAAACATTGAGGTAAAGTAAAGCAAGACTATAGTAGAATCTAAGAGTAGGAGGACAAAAGGATATTCAAGACTGAATTAGTTTTCATGTCTTTCTTGCATAATTTCTTCCAGACTGCTCAGAGCACCTGCATGGTGGCACAATGGGACATTGCCCCACCCCTCGATATCAAATTTTATACAAATAAAAGTACATTTCGTAACGTTTGCAGTATCTCCTTTTCTTTGTCTTGTCAAGTTGAGAGCTGTAGCTAGGGGGTGGAGGGAGTTAGTTGGCCCTGGGTACAGAACGATCTAAATGAAGAAAATTGTAAAAGAGAATGCCATGACGTCCCAAGAAATTTTTTGTGCCATATTGTTTTCAGCTTGCAAGAATTTGTATCTAAAAATTTTCGCTTCGCTCGCAATTTTATTGTTTCCTGTAAAGCATTGTAAATTATCAGATAGAGATGTTATAACCACTAAGTACTTCAGACTCTTGCTGCTAACAGTTTTGTCTTAAATGCATGAACGCAATTGTTTGGAGGAAAAAAAGCACGGCACACATTTCAGACACAATTTATTTATTTATTCGTTATGGTGCCTCTATGTTGCTGCATATATATATACACACCGGTTCTTCTTCAATGGGGACCTGACAACTCTGCAGGGCCCCAACTTCCGGTTCCGTCTCTTTCTCCTCACACAGATGATGCTACGAAGTTAGCGAAAATTTTGAATTTTTCTACTGTCCGGTGAGTGTTTCCTTTTACCTTCTTTGATTTTTACTTAGCCCTTTTGGCCCTCCGTGCTTACACATACACACACACATCAATGCAATGAAACTAATAACAATGAGATAAAGTGAGGTTTATCTTTCCCGACTGAACATTCATCAAATGCTCTTGCCCCCCCCTCCCCCCCTAATCAGAGGGTCTGCGCACGCCTTTGCTTGGACTGACGTGGTGGTCTAGTTGGTAGGGCGTTTGACTGCCATGCAGAGACCTGTGTCCGGTTTCCGGGGTGAGTGATGTAAGGTCGACATTTTTCTGGCCATTTACCCACGTAAAGTGGCTCTGTGGCTCACCCAGCCTCGAATCAGTGGGTACCTGGAGGCAACCCTGGTGAGTAAAGGCAGCCGGAACATGATGCTGATCACATTAGCTCCAAAATGGCAGAGATCAAGAATGGGTGGGGGCCCTACCCCCCACATCCCCTACATGTACTTTACTGAGCCTGTACCACTTTGTTACGTGAAATTTAGAAGATTTTGCACTTCCGCATTGCACAATTTAATGGTTCAATCCTATTAATTTTGAAGATCCACTGTCTTCATTCACAAAAGGGTATGGCATTTGAAGCGGAGATCTCCATACACTTCAAACGCCGTACCCTTTTGTGAATGAAGACAGTGGATCTTCGAAATTATTAGGATTGAAACCATTAAATTGTGCAACACAGAAGTGCGAAATCATCTTAATTTCACGTAAGTAATTTTAACCACGTTTACCGCAACCATCATGAACCGATACCAGTGCTTGAAAAGTGTAACAATTAACAGAACTATGTATAACACTCGTAGAATCTTGTCCAGTATTTCAAAATATTGATTCTATTAGTAGGTTAGGGTTCCACTCCAGTTATATGCTTCCTTTTCACAGAGTTTTGGTTCAGAATATTAAAAAATTTACATCAGAATGTTAAAATGCCTGTTATATAATCACAAAATACAGTTTCTCACACAATCTTGTTGCACAATAAATGGAAAATGTTGAATCTGCGTAACTTTCAGGATAATTAGGCTCCGCGAAAGTGTTGAAAGATCAACATGCCAGAAGAGTATCGGCAGTTATCGGTAAATAATATCCAGTTGATATTTTCAGCACCGTAATTATGACATTAATCGAACTGAAATGTTTAGTACTTTACCTCTCACTGGCTTTGTTATCTGTATTTTCCAGGTTCAATGGCTTCTCGTATATCGCTACTCAGGCTCTGGAGGATATCTACCAACGTGGCTGTTATGAAAGTTTCGCTGAAGTCATCTTGGTCACAAATGCAATAAGAAATTCATTACATGTGAATCCATCAGGTAAAGGTCGAATTGCTTATCTACTAGTCCGTCCTTGCTTTGCAGCTGCTCTTTGTGTTATTCAGGTAGAAGACATCTGGAACTTATGCTTACCCTCCATACATTCGACAGTGAAAATCCTTGATGAAGGAACATCCTTACCTAGTGTTTCTGGATTCTTTTCCATTCCACGTGTCTGTTCTCAATCATATCTTAATTTTCTCCTCAGCATTTTTATTGTATTTTCAATAAATTAACAGAACTGTAACACTTGTAGAATCTTGTCCAGTATTTCACAAATGTTACATTTTGTATCTTCATGGATTTGAAGAATTCATGTGAAAGGACAGAGCTTTTAAAGGTGGAAAGGGTTGTCCAAAATGGACTTTACAACTTTGTTAGTGCGTAAAAAAATATTCTGAAACGTTACAGAACTGGTTGTTGCGACATTTTGTAAGGAAATACATCAAGTTTGAAATCGTACCAAATTCGACCACATGCTTTGAACAAATCAAAGTTCGAGAATTGTTACTCAAACTACTAGTCAGATCCAGTTGTGTAATATTCTTTTCCAAGTTCAGAAAATGGATTAAATATATGTAGTCTTCAAGTATTCGAAATTGTAAAACAGTCAATCAAAACATACTTATCTGTTCGTATTTCCAACACGAAAACAAAGTTCAGATTATATCTTCTTCAAATCACAAATTTTCACATTTAAGAATATACAATTCCTGTTTTACTAATGATGGTATTATGTCTTCATTATTCCATTATGGACATTGCAGATTTAATGAGACATAACATTGTACAGTTTCATCCCGTTTTCAACTAGATGTTTTCAGATTTTATCTGATCTGAAATTATTTTTTCATATTCCATGTGCTTCCATCTTAGAAAGAGATGACAGTGTCTCCAAATCCTTACACTTTTCACCATATTCACAGAATACAAACTACTAAACACTTAACATGAAAGAAATCTTATTTTGCACTTACTAATGATCTGAATTTTGTTGTAAGATATTCTTTGCATAATAAATTACCTTATAAGTTATTAAACTGCTTGTAGTATTTCTTTTAAGTTATAAATGTTAATATAAAGTTTCTCATCTTTTGTGGGAAAAAGGGATTTTCCCACGTGTGATAAATTTTTCCCTCTATAGGAGTTGGCAACGATGATAATTTTTATGTACTTAGGATTACCATTTATGGCGCTCCTTTTACTGAATAGTGAATTTTACTGCTTTTTTGAGTTTAATATAACTTAATTTAGATAGAATACAATCTAATATTACAGGCAGTACGAAGGTGGAACCAGGTAAGCACCAAATACCTAGTAATTCTCAACTCATAGATGTTTTTATGAATATTGCAAGCTTACCGTAAGTACATGGCTGAACCAATACGACCAAAATTACATTGCCAATCTTAAACATTTTAATAAACACTGGAAGATCAGAATGTACTCCTAGTCCACAATATAAGAAATTTTAAAATTTACAATTATAATTTCTTTAGAAGAATAAGACCTCAAATAAGAGTGTCATGCATTTTACAGTATTTGCCTATAATGGTAACGAGTTCTAGTGCTGTTATATCAGACCAGGTGAACAAGGTGGCCATGCAATTGGCCCATCTCAACCTAAGCATCATCCTGGAAATCGGTTATTGAGGATATCCCGGACTTCATTGAGGTGGTGTGCTATCTTGGGCGTGGATTTGGCCAGAGCAAACAGCAAGCTCACCCTTGACCTGTGAAAGCAGGCATTTTTTAATCGAACTGCCGCTGGTGCTTGCGGTGGCAGAATTTAGTACTATTCCACAATGCTCGTCAATCTTGATGTATTTCCTTGCAAAATGACACCACAACTAGTTCCGTAATGTTTCCGAATAAATTTTTATACACTTTTCAAAGTTGTAAAGTGCTTTTTGGACCACCCTGTATAAAATAATAATGGGGTTTAATTTTAAAATATATATATTGAACAGTCAGTTCAGTGGCTTTCAGTCACTCGCTGGCCATCATTCACAAATTGCTGCTTATTAGTTCAGTCTTCCTGTGCTCAAAATGCTGACATGACCTAACCTGGCTGCTGGGTAGTAAGAGGTGACCTTCTCCTCGTAGTACGCCCCAGTAACGGCTTCTTGCAGACCAGCGAGGCTCTGGGACCTGAATCCATGGCCAGGATAATCCTCTGTGGGGTCGTGCTGT
This sequence comes from Lepisma saccharinum, assembly GCF_977018435.1. Taxonomy (NCBI): domain Eukaryota; kingdom Metazoa; phylum Arthropoda; class Insecta; order Zygentoma; family Lepismatidae; genus Lepisma; species Lepisma saccharinum. The sequence continues at coordinate 11,973,777 of NC_139229.1, forward strand.
TCTGTGTTTGTGCTTGTGTGTGTGCTGAGTGACCCTTTAATGCCTCAGCTTTTAACTAGGACAAGGAGATTTTATCCTCAGCAGAGATAGTATAGTTTCAGTTCTTGTCTAATGAATGAATGTAGGGTAAGTGGGGGGAAATTGGCTGGGTGGGGTAACTGGGTGGTATCATTTCATTTTATTTTTATTAATTTCCTGTATTGTCATAATACAATAACTAGTACATGGATTGATAACTTTATTCATTGGGCACTAATTGTATTGTTTTCAGCATTTTGCTTCAATTCTCTAGCGAGTAAAAAAATATTGTTTCGACTATTGCACTTTTATGACTTTAAAAGTGAAAAACTATGTTTGTCCTGCCTTAACTAAATGTAACACTAATTTTTTGTCAAGTGGGAATTGTTTGATTTTTAGCCTTAAATCAAGTAAATATACTCCAAGGAGTATGAAGCATTTTGAAAAATCTTAATTCATGCACTTTAAAGGGGTGGTTTAAGGAGGGGAGAAAACTATCTCCCAATTACCCACATGTTTTTCAGAGTTTTGAGATACTCTAAAAAATTCTAGGTTGTACCAAAAAATTTACTGTATGTATTATCATTTACCTACATATATAAACTGTAAGCAGTAGGTTTTTCAAAGCCCTAGAATACTGGGATAATATTGTTTTATTTAGTACTTAAACATTTGTAATTTAAAACTATTAAAACTGAGTGTAAAATGTAGTTTTTACTTTCTTTTTTAACACCCTTTTGTCCACAGACTGTAGCACTAATATCTTGTGAGTTCTAGGTATACCTCCAAATTACCCCCGTGGGGGTAATTGGGTTGTAAATTACTTTTTAATTTTTTTAATGCATAAAATAAGGAGGTAAAAAAATTAAAGTGTGTTTAAGAGATGGTGTGAGAGATGGTAATTGAAGGTTCTCAATATAATAAATTGGGTCCAAAGTCTTAAAACAAGTATCAGGGTCTACACAGCTTCGTTTTAAAAACATACCTCCCAATTCCCCCCTGCTTACCCTATTAGTTTTGACAATTGAGTGGGGAAGTTTTCAACAGACATATTTTAATTTTCTTGATAGGGGACTGTCGTCAATTTTGTTTTAGTTTATGGGCTTCTCCCTGTATTGTATAGCCTATGTGCTAATGTGCCTATATATAAAAATCAGCCAATGATTAAATCTAATCCTGGGGCCTCCCCGATGACGTAGTGGTAACACCATCTCTTTGAAATCAAGGAGTCCCAGGTTCCATACCCGGTGCAGGCTCATTGCACAGTGGTTCAAATCCCACTTTAAAACCCTATGTACAGTCCCAATTAGTCTATTTGCACATATAGTGGACTTAAAACAACAATTCCAACAATTCGGTTCAATTTGATTTAACTGGCTTCTAAGCCAAGAACACTTGTTAGAAATGTTACAATTCCAATTTTGCAGTTACAAAGCTTAAAAAAAAAAAAAGAGATCAGAAAAAGCAAAACAAAAATGTTTTTCGATTCTGACTCAAAGGAAAGAAATCATTGTCTTTAAGGTCCAACTGCCCCCCCCCCCCCCAGTGACCACCCTTCTCATGAATATATGATTATTAGATTGCATTAGAATGCTCTATCTGTTCTAACATATCTAACATGAAATTTTCGAATATGTTCTGCATTTTCTTTCTATTTTACAGGTCAACCCTGTGATGGCCCAATGGGCATTAGTGTTGCACTTTCACCTGCTACGACAACAGTGACCGTAACAAAGTCTATGATAACTAATGCTTCATTTAGAACAAAGAAACTGCCAGGTAATGCATGCCTTTATTGTTGGGTGGTTGTAGTCTATGTACATGTGTGTGTGTATGTATAAGTTATAGATTACATTATTGCTAGAGCAGACTTTTCTGATGTTTTTACAGCTCTTAGTACTTCAGTGTGCCTCTAGTCATCATTTGTTAATGTGGATAATTCTGCTTTGTTCTTAGTATTGTGTTCTGTGTGGTCGATGCAATATAAAATTTTCCTCAGTAATGCTTACTTGTAGATAATACATTAAACTTCAACAATTTTTAAAAAGAAGTTTGTTTATCTAGTATAAAATATGCATACTTGTAAATTCAACATTTTTAATTTGAAGTTAGTTGATATTATTCATTTTTGCATGGTGCATGATTTTTAATAGATGACATTGAAGAGGATCTTGTAGCTGGACTTATGGTAGCTATGGCAAACTCTCCCAGTGACCATGAATTGCTGATGCAAAAACTGAACTTGTCTCCCCGTCCGTCTCTAAGAAGGGAACACTTAGCGAATGCTCACAAGGAGGAAACGGGCGATGCAGCTGGTGAACAAATGGATCAGCCAAGTGCCGCTTCACAGAAAAATATCAGGAAGAAGAAAGGCCTGGCCAAAAAACTAAGCCGTCCAACGAGCGAGCAGAAGCTTCCACCTCAGCCTGACTCTCCGAAAGCCCAGAAGGCAGCCAACAAGCAGCAAGATTCGCCCAAAAGTGCCAGGCTGCCCGAGGAGACCGGCACTGCACAGAATTTCGATTCGCCGACGTTCATTCGCAGAACGCAGTCAGGTCGCCACGAGGGCCTCTTCAAGAATTTCACCGACACGGACCTTAAGAATTACATACTGGCCAACTCGCCCAAGCGCACAACTACAAAGTACGGTCCGTCCGTGAGAATGAGTGCAGGTGCGAAGCTTTGCAAAGTGTTCGAAGAAGCGCAAGGGGAGGACACGATGGACGCCCTGCAGAATTTTTATGTTGCCGGCCGTCCAGCGAGCATCAACATACCGGAAGAATGGCAGCCGTAATATTCTGGTATTGGAGTTTATTCCGCACAGGTATGAGCCGTTTTCATGTCTGCATCGGACTGCATGTAGCTCCTACAGCTGTGGGAATGACAAAAGAGCATCACCCCTCTTTTTCCTTATTAAAAGAACACAATTAGAAGTATTTGCTTAGAATGAACTACCCTGAACAACCTGCACCAGTTTTGTTGCAGTTTTAATTTGATCACACTGCTGCATTATTTTTCCTTCATTTTTTTTTTTTCGGTCGTGAAGGATTTAGATTTAAATAGATCATTGCCAATGTTTGGTGTCTCCAAGTATAGCTGCTTGTATTTGTTAATGTCCATGCATGTTATTTTCAAGACAGTACCACTGAAAGAGATGGTCGGTGCATCTGGGGTTATTTGAGAATGGAAGAGACTGGGCAGTATGTTTCTACTACATAGGAAATCATGTATGGACTTGGGTACCATGAAAAAACAATTTTCATACTTTTAAATGGTATATTTTTCACCTGCGTGCACATTGCAATAATGTGGTATGTCGTGAAATACTATGAGTAAGTTAGATGTGTTGTGAATAGTTCTAACAGTGCTGTCATTTTTACCAATTAACCCTGTTGTGTGTTAAAAACCCTGCTATCTATGTACAAGTGAGTGGGATACCTATATTTTACCTGGCTGTGTTAGATTAATGTTGTCGAAAATTATGCCGGAAATAGATGGAATAATGTCACAAATAGGGAATTTATGCATTTTTTGTGTTTACTGTTTTGTAAGTAGTAAATGTATTCATGTTTAATAACAAGTCCAAATAGTGAGCATGCTTTCAATTAATAAATTTGCTTATTTTAAGTGTTATGTTATGTTTATGTTTACAAATTTTATATACTTTGCATTTATATTTGTTTCTATTGATATTTATTATGCATTTTCTTGTTATATGTTAGTATTTTTGTAAAAATCTTAATTTCTTTAAAGAATTATCTTGCGATTGTTTTTAATGTTACTTCTTTGAAGATATCTGAGGAATAGATAGTTTTTTTTTTTATTGTTAGGTTTCTTCTAGGGCTGAGGTGATACCAGTGTATCTGTATTGGAAAGTATTAGTTTGAATTGAATAACTGATAATTTACCAGTCTCCAGGTATCTTGCAGAGACTGCAAAATGCCATGTGACAATTTCGTGGAGTCAAAATATCCTGCAAATATTGCAAAATAATTTAGGAGGCTAAGCAAACAATTCAGGGTCTTTATGGACCATTGCATTTTTATATTGAATGGAATTATCAGTACAAATTTATGCCAAAATACAGAATTGTCATATATTTAACACCAAAATTGTGCGGCAAAAATGGATTTTGTGATTAGATTGTAACACTTGTTTTACATCCTCACTATCTTGTATACGAAGTGAATCTTTTCAACCAGAACTCAGGCATATTGATACGGCATAGTTCTTCTGTAATATTTATTATCGAACATAAAAAAATATATTTATGTATCGCCAGTGGTGTCATTTTAGTTAAAACAGTATCAAGCTCAGCCCTATATAGCACCTCTCTGATATTTTGCATTCGTTTCAAAATTAGAAGAAAGTACGATGAATGAATCACATATGTAGGTAGTAATCAGCCACAAGCTTCAGGTGGTCAGACACTAGTAGCAAAATGTGACACCCAGACACCTATGCATCCATCAAATTCCACTTTTTCACCAATTATAATCCACGAAAGTTCAAGAAAAATTTCTTAACTCCAGTTGAGGAATAGCCAAGAAATCATGGATAAATTGCATTCTCTTTCTCTTTGAGGCATTGTTTACTTCCGTGTCTCATAGTGCCAATTGTAACTTAAAGTGAGAAACAAACTAGAGTTGGAAACACCCCATGTTGACAGTGTGCCATGAAAGCACACGGCTCCTGGTCCTTCAGTTGTATACGTGAGTCTTGAGGCTTTAAATGTGTTAATGTAGCCGATGTTGTTCGTTAAACATTCACACCACAACTCAATATGCTAGCCTTTCCAGCATACATCCCCTCAAAGATGATTGGTAGATAGTAGTAGTAGTAGGTCATGCTGCTCTTATAATGGCAAGGAACTTGTAAATCTGAATATAATTTGTTTTTTAATACTGTCCTCTGTTAAAACTAAAATATACGTGGGTCAGTTAAAAAGTTAGTTGCATTAGCGTGAAAGAAATAGTGTATGGAATATGGAGGACAGTTCTTGTATTTATATGAAAGTACACTACCAAACTACATTTCTACATAATCACAAAGTCTGTTCAAACATTTGTCATATTGTGACATGAGTTTATACCTTGTTCGAAGAATTCCCGTTCAACTTTCAATAATCATTCTTGCATCATAGTTTTAACTTCCTCATCGGAATGATATAGCTGTTTCGGAAGTTCTTCTTTCATAGGCCGGAAGACATGAAAATCGAAGGCTGCCAGGTCTGGACTATGAATCAGTTCATTAAAATGTTCAACATTGTCCCTCGTCATTGCAGTTGACGGCCTTCCTTGCCGGTAGTCGGCCTCAATTTCTGTACGCCCATTTTTGAAACAACGCACACCATTTTGCGATCGCCTGAGACAAATTTGCTTTATCACTGTAGACTTCTTGAAATTGGCAGTGAATTTCAGCAGGGCTACACTTTCTTGCCCATGCGAGTCACTGCGCACACTTTCAGTTTGGATGCCATGTCTAATTGAAAGGAGATTTTCACCACTGATAATGTCCGATCTATAACAGCCATCATGCATTTATCAGCATAAATAAAGCAATAAGAGAATATATAAGCACGAACTTCGAACTACTTAAGTAAGATCTTAGAGCAATTTGAAGTTTATCTTTGAAGTGAATCACATTTTTTTTTTGTCTTTTTTTGGAAATCAAATACTCATGTTTCTGTGTAGGAGTTGAAATAGTCATAGAGCAGGCTAATTACTATCATTTAGCTGTAGCAAATACTGGAATGAACATTTATGAATGTTGGTTGGCTATCCTGAATATGTATTGCTTGGTTGTATATGTACAGGCTAAAAATACTGCAGTGTTGAATTGAGGCTTCAATGTCTTCATGTCCTGTACATCCTGTGAAAGTTGCATTACCACCATACCATGTGTATTGAAAAAAAAACACTTTGGTTTTAAAAATGGACATAATAACTTGTGGTTGTAACAAAAGTGAAAATATAGAAGCAATCTGTTTCTGTGCATACAGCTGTTTGAAATGCACTACATGGCATAACAACATTTTGGGGACCAAGTTGTACCAAGTATCTTGTCAATGGGTGAAGTGTTGCCACATGAGGGAAATCTCTCTTTTTTGTAGGGAAATTCCAACTAAATTTTAAGCAAAAAGGGAGAAAGGGAAATTCGAAGAAAAGTATTAAATTTCAGAGAAATTTGAACACATCAGACTTAACGTTAGTACAGATGGTTTTTAGATATTAAGTTCCAGTTTCGAATCCATACTTCTTTGCTGTTACTTCTTGTTTCCACTGCTCTGCCTTCAGCCTATATGTTTGTTTATATTTCTACTTTATTTTACACTACTCTTCTGCATGGTTAATAGCTACAATGATGAACTTATGAAATAGGTTATGGAACAAACAGAAATTGTGCATTCGTGTCTTACCTGGGTTCAAACCAGAGATATCTTGAATAAATTCTCTCGGGCTATCGACCAGGTCAATTCTGGAAAAGTTACCGAGCTTTCGAGAGCTAACGTGACGGTAGCTCTCGAAAGCTCGGAAACGTTTCCAGAATTGACCTGGTCGATAGCCCGAGAGAATTTATTCATCATTCGTCGCCAGGAAAGCTTCAGGACTTACTTCAGAGACATCTTGCCCAGTAGCAAGGAGATTGACTGTAAGAATGTATGTGATTAATTTTACCATTTTTACATATACGAACATGGGCTAACAAAAAGACTACCACTTATCATTTATTTAAGAATAGGACAAAAAAGGGAAAATTTGCTCTTGAAAAGGGAAAATGTGGCCTTAGGTTGTGGCAACACTGTAGTCCATTGTCCAGAGCCTGCTACTTTTCATTTCATTGTGATCCTGAGTCAACACCAAATTTTTGCCTCTCCACTGGGAACCCAAAACTACCTCAAATACCTTTTCTAACTTACTTTCATTTTTTTTTTAAACAAGTGGTTAGGTTCTTACATAGTATTTGGAGTTAAAACACAAAAGTGTCCAATTTCTCTGTCTTATAGGTGAAAGTAAACAAGATGAGAAGATTAAGAAAGAACCCAAAAAGGAAAATTTAATAATGATGGAAGCGAAGTTACATAAAATTTGAAGATAGGGAACTTTCATTGCAAGAGCTACAAACAAGTGATATGAAAAACAATGTTTTTAACAATCAACTACTAGCAGATAGTCTTAAATTATAGTTTTGGAAATAAAAAATTTGGATGAACAGTGTCAATTTCAAGCTTTAAGATTCATTTTTTGATTTATTTTCTATTAAATGTGTACAGAATATTAACATGAATATCACATGGAATATTAATAATTAATTTTTAAGTCTATGGTGACTTAAATTTAAGATTTATGTTACCTGCACTCACGTGAGTTATTCTTTGGAATAGGTAACATAGAATTTGATTGGCAGAAATTGGACAAATGAGATTATGAATACTGGTAGTGTTGAAGCTGCCTGGTAGGGTGAAAGGTCAGCTGTTTTCCTATGAGTGCTGGACACATTGTTCCCTAGTTCATAAACCCCTTTTCATCAGTTGTTGAGTGTCAGTATCCAGAAAGCCCTGCACGACTTTGGCTACCTGGCTGCAGTCCACCCTGACCCGAATTATCCGAAATTCATTTGCTTCCTGTACGATGTGTGGTTAAGAAACAGATGCACAAAGACAATATATGCAATTTTAATGAATGTAATACAAATACGTGATGGATTACACAATAAACATAAAGAACTGCAAATTAGGCTGCAGAATGAGTATCTACAGTGCATACGGGCGAGTGTCTTGGTTCTGAGCAAGAAGATTTCCTTATGACTATTGCCCACCAACACGGGCTCAGCTCTCGTGATGTTCCCGAATTTCATCTGTGGGTGTAAGTTCCCGTTCTTAAAGTCTGCAGGAGGTTCAGTTTGCCCCCCCCCCTTTCCCTCATTTTTAACTTGCCCATAATATATGAAATCACTTGACACCGAATACACACAAAAAAGCGAGAGAAGATATAAAAAACACTAATTATATGCATTGTTCACTGAACATCAGTTGTTACACAGTATTTTCCATATTCGGGATTCCCATTGACTTGAAAATCCTGTAAAGTCAGGAGAAATAACCTGTGTCTAAAAAAAATCATGGAAAAGTCCAATAATTTCATAAAATTACTGAAAAACCTACAAGAATCGAGAAATCCATATCTCTGAAAAAATGTCACCTAAAATAAGTTTTTTTTAAATATCTCACTTGGAAAGTATTTTATAGCAAAGCAGGTTATGATGAAAGTTAATTACATGGGATTACTGTTATTGCTTCTCGAGATATTGACCAGGCTGTCCGTTCTCTGTGATGGGAATGCAATCAGCGTAAAGTTTTCTTCAAAATCGTTGGTAGCAAATGAAGTGAGTAGCCAACCATTTACGAGCCACTGAAAATACGTCTATGGGTTAAAACCATTGGTGGTTTGTTGATCCCCGACCTAGAGGAAGAAAAATGGCATAAAGTGGACCCCTCCCCCTTCTCCCAGCAAAAATACACATTATAATTTTAAACTTGACATTATCATATTAAATGTCCCATTCGTAAGACTGAATCTGTTTTGATATGACAACACACAATTGCAAGTCAAATAATCATCTTTTTCTTTTGTGGAAGGAGAAAGTTGGATCTTGGATTTTTTTAGGCTATTTTCATTTTCGTGTCCATAAGTTCACACTGTTTGATGTTTTTTAAAGGGATCTGGAGTTACTGTTGATTTCAACATTAATAGTAAATGTCATTGTAACCAGCTCAACCTTCCTTAACCTAGTTGCATAAATAACACACATTTCTGGGACTCACTCATTCTCATAAAATGACTGTATGCTATAGTCCATTGCAGACCACGCCATCTTTATCTACAGCCTTACTTTTATTTCCTTTTCAATAATACGGGTTTTGGGACTTAAACCTTGATCCCTAGTAATGCAAAATACCCAATAACTTTCTTCTTTTTCCATGCTGCACATAATGTGACACCTATTGAAATTGAATACTATAGAACAGCCATACCATCTAAGCCCAAAACAAAGGGAAATAATTACCTTTCTGTTCTCAGAATTTTTGGCTACCGTTCTATTTACTTCTTGTAACACATTTTCACAATTCACACTATGATAATGTGCATTATTTTCCAATTATGTACAATTCATTGCTTAATTATTTAGCTTTTGCATTTTGAAAATATGTCCAAAGCGCACAGTGTGACGTGTTCCATATGCACTGCGAATTGACATTTTTTGACAGTAGAGCATAATGCATGAATTAAAGCTATATTTTAGTAACACACTTTCTGACTTATGAAATTTTGCGGGGGTTCTTTCACACGTGTCTATTATGTAGTCACAATTTTACCAAATTTCACCTTCATTAAGAAAACAATTGCTTTTATTACACTTTAATTTTACAAGCAAAAAATATACATTCAAAGAAATTTATTCACTATTGATTTCACATGCACTGCATGAATAGAACTCTGTAGCATTTAAATTATTGATTAATTTAGGTGAGTGTGAAATTCTTAAGAGATAAAGTCTTTTGGATCTTACAGGGAATTTGTTCCTTGTGGAAATTTGTGAATTGCTTGTTATTGATGTAAGCTGTGAGAATACTATTTTCATAATTACTTATTTTTTGAAAGTCACATTCACATGAACCAGAAATGATATGTTTGAAGTCTTTTACAGTCATGAAAATACAGGGTGAATCAAAAGTTGCAAAACACCCTTGTTAATCTCTGTGAACGTTGTAATTTAAAATGTGAAGAGTAGATGATATTTTCTGCTGCAGAACCACAACATGGTCACCATCTTGAAGTTTACTGTATTGGATTTAGGTCAATATTTTTTAACAGAAAAGACTCAGAAAGTCGATGATGTAATCGGTTTTCATCTACGTTCATTTGTTTAGTGTTATTAACAGGAAAAGTTTAAAATTCAAAATAATGCTTTGTTTCAAGTCAATGAAACATGACACTAATGAAAGCTAAAGACGAAAATCATCCTTCTGTTTGGCTAATGCATTTCAACCAGTTCCACATAGATGAACCACAGTACATTAGCTTATTTCACCATGTAAGAGTCAGGAAATATCTAGTCACTTTGAAGAGCTTTACTTGGGGTCAGATCGATGTATCTCCTTTTCGTCACATCAGCAGCAAAGTAGAGTCATGTGGAGATATGTTGATCTGATTCCAAATACGTAGAGCTCTTTGAAGTACGCAAGTAGATGCATTAGAAAAATCGAACACCCAGGAGCGTATATTCTAGGCTATCTAAGCTACCTGCGAAGCCTGGAGTTTAGAGAATAAAATACATCAGAAAAATTGATCAGAAATTGTCAATATATTCATATCAGTGAGATGATGATGGTGATTCTGGAATTGGCAACCTGGTTTCCTACGAGTTGGCAACCTCATTTCCTATGAGTTGGCAACCTGATTTCTTAGCAGTTGGTAAACTTATTTCTGTTCATAGCCTAGGACCACGTGACAGTGAGATAGTCCAGATCTTGGGACTCAGTATACGCCACTGCGAACAGCCTATTTTGGGAGTTACGTTCCTCTAGCTCTCTCAGGATGATTTTATAGCCAGATTTTGTGTAATTGGGATGATATATATACAGGCTGTTCTTAAAGTACCATTACAATGTACATTACATTTGTAATGGTACCGGGACTTTATGAACACCATGTATAACAATACCCTAAAACAGTTTCAGAAATTGTATGCGCTTCACTTGTGAAGTGTCCAAAATGCACCACTCCACTCCTTCATCAGGAGTGTGGTGTTAACCAGATTTACATTGTCACTTCGTGAAATCAATGCGTTTCAGTGACTTCTGGAACTTTCCTAGTCGAACCTGACGTATCGCATGATCATTTTTCTATTTAAAAATATTGACCTAAATTCAGTATGGTTGACTTCAAGTATTCCTCTCAGATAATGTCATTATCAACTTTATTCCTGAACTACAATGGTGTCATGTTGTTTTACGCACCCTGTATAATTGTGTGTATATTTATAAATGAATACTGAGGCTAAACTGATACCACAGTGTCAATATTGAATATTATCTATTCAGATTTAAGCGTCAATAGTTTTCTGAGTCACGCATCCCTCCAGCTATGCATATTCCAATGGATACCTTTACAGAATTCAGTTATTTGGAGAATTATGCAGAGTTATTTTAAGTAGGGCTGAGCCGATGCTGATGTATACCAGTGGTATCGGTATCAGAAAGTATTAATTGGAATTCATCTACCGATACCTGCCGATACTTTTCCGGCATTTTAGTGGTTTATAAGGTCCGCAAAAATGCCAGGCAACACTTTCACAGAGTCTAATTATCCTGGAAATTATTGAAAATTCAAACTTTCTTTTTATTTTGCACCAATTTTGCATGAAAAACTATATTTTGCGATTACATATCTATTTTCATATTCTGACGTAATTCTTGAAATTCTAAGGCAAAATTCTTGGTAAATGGATGCATATAATTGGAGAAGAATATTTACATGCCAATGTTGGTCAATATTTTGAACAAAGTTTAATTATTGCAATTTTTAAGTATCGGTATCTGTGTGAATAGGTAAGAGTATCGGCATCAGTATCGGTTCAAAGTGGTATCGGCTCACCCCTAATTTTAAGTAAACCCTCACTAAAATTGTAGCAAAGCTGAATTTTATAAAGGATAGCTTTTATTGCCTTATGTATGAATCTGTGAATATTTTCAAGTGACACACTGGCATGGTTGCAGTAGATCAGTCGGTAATTATCCACACTTTTGCTGTCATTTTCTTTAGGTTTGCCACACTGTTTTTAGCACGTGTATGTCAAAAGAGTGTGCATTTGTCATTGTTTTAGTGTATATTTGGCCTTCATCACTTGTGTTGTTGTTACTGTAAGGTAAACATGCCTGTGCCACTCTCCGTTTACATCAAAGAAGAACAGTGAGCAGTGATTCATTTTTGTGATCTGCAAGTGTAGCAGGGGCCTACATTCACAGAACATCACAATATGGAGGACTTGCTACTTCATCAATATAGGCACTTGTTGCTTTGTCAGAATCTTGACACGGACTTGCTGAATGTTGTTGCCACTAGTGGATGTAAAGGGGTGTCCTCCCCCTGTTTTTGAATGTCTCAAACCATTCAAACACACTTTGCTGTGGTATAGCATTTTTATCATATTATGATTGCAAGCCTTCGGTGGATTTTAACCCCTTGAACACCTTCAGACCAAAAAAAAAAAACGAATCATTGATTGCTGTTCTTGTTTAGTGTGAACAGAGAATGGCACAGCCACATTTACCCTGAAACACCAAGAAAGTAAAATGAATGATTAAGGTGCTGACCTCCGTTGTGGAGTGGTTAGCACATCGTGCTATGATGCCAGGGGTCCCGGATTCGAATCCCGGCCTGGGCATGGGTGTTTGTGAGTGGCCATTCATCAATTTCATCATATCACTCATCCCCATCTTCGCAATTAGCCAACAGTGGCACAAAAGCAAAGTAAAATAAACTAAATCAATCAATCATTGAGTGATTAAGGCCAAATATGCACTAAGACAACAACAAATATACTCATTATTGACATGTGTGCATGTGCACAAAGCAGTATGGCCAAACCAAAGAAAGTTACAGCCTTTATATACTCAAACCTTTTTAGTTGCTGCAATGAATACACAGGAATATTGACATTGGTATCAGTTTGAAAGCACTCGATCCTAATATACATACTTGCAATTTTATTGTGCAATATTGAATTAAGAAATATGGTCTAGACACTAAATGGTGGAAGATAAATATAAATATTATTTGTTGTGCATGCTTTTTTCCCATAAAGTTCATGATACTAAATGCATAGCATTACCATTCTAGATGACATACCCATCCAAGCTCCCAAAGACGATGCTGCAGGCGAGGGGAAGAATCTGATGGTGATAGCAGAGGAGAAAGAAGACGAGACGGAGAAACTGTCGCTTAGAGCCAACTCCGGTTCTTTTAGAGGTAAGGAAATAAAGGAGAAGACCACTCCAAAACTTCCGACATTTTCCGGCTTGACGAAAAAGAAGGAAAAGGATGCGAAGGTTAAAAATGGGGATAAAAAGGAACCCGATAAGAAACAAGAGAAGAAGGAAGGCGAGAAAGTAGCGAAGAAGAAAGAGGAAAATCCCATCAACAGAAATTCTGCGGTTCTCAACGGGGAGGCCGGTGATGCGGACACCGCCATGAAGAAGAAGAACCTGCTAGAAAACTCCAACGGTATCGAACTGGGATCCCTCAGCCTGAATTCGGAAGAAAGGATGAGCATAGTTTCAGATTCTCTTGCCATAAGTGAAAGGGACACCATGGATAGTTTGCCCGATTCTCCGTTCACCAACTCTCTGGATTCCACATCCAATTCGTTGGATGATCAAGATAAGTTAATGAACTCGACCATTAATCACAGGAACGTCATTGAAATAGAGAATAAATCTCCTCAGATCAGTAGCGTGTAAAAAAAGATGTTTGTGTCCATTCACTGTGTATACAAAAAAACTCTTCTCTTTGTTATCGAATGATAAATTCATTGTTATTTATTGTGTACAAATTTACGGAATTATTCCAGTTGTTTTATCCCCACTGTGTATTGGTTATGGAATGTAGGAGAGATACATTTCGTTCTTTAGAAATCGGATATTTGTTGTGGTATTGAGAGTGCAGAATGCCTCACGAGAGTGTAAATAAAAATATGTATTGCATTGACTCACACCGAATCGTGAGGCTTTTAACTGTGTAGAGAGTAGGAAAAATGTGGTTTCCTTTGCTTCCGGGAAATACGAGACATCCAGTTTAAGAGCACTTGCCACTAATATTATATTTGTGGCTAGACGGGAATCTATAAATGTGAAGTTTGTAAGTATTGGGATTGAAAAAATATTCATGTGCATTATATTTAGAAAAACAACAACTGATAGTTCAATGTGGATGCATTTGCACCTTCATTTGCAAGGTGTGACAAAAGTGATAGATGTTTCAGTGTCAGGTCTGCACATTTTGAGTTAAATATTTTGTGTGTAGGTGTTAAAAATTAAGAACAAAGAATTGTTATGACCGTGGTGATATAACTTCATATTATAATTTTGCATTACGATGTTTCATAATGAGGGTTATTGTGATTTTCTTGTGTCTTTTTAAAGTTTGTCTGTCAATCAAGGGGACTATCTGTGTATATTTTATATGGGCATTAAATGTTTGGAAAATAGTGTCACTAGTAATGCATAGTTTACACCTTCTGTCAAGCACTATGGCCCACTAGACAAAAGTATTTTCCTTGCCACTTTTCTTAACATTTCTACTACGATCTAATTTTACTGTGTAAAGTGAAGGAAACTAATAGCATCCAGTCCATGGCATATTTCACAAATAGAATTGGTCCTAATTTTCTTAGCATTTCATGCAACATGCCAGTCAGAAGGGTGCAGATGTAATGGCAGTCGAGTGAGATGTGATAACTATTTACAAAATTAATTGTTTCAATTTTCAATGGTAAACTCTAGGCACTAGATGTGGGCAGAAATATCTAAATGCACTGGTGAGATTGATGGTTACATTACAAAAAAAGTAACAATTTTCAGTTTGTTTACACGATATCTCATCAATTAAATAACCATTTCTTCTTCTGAATTACATCTCTTCCTCTTAAATTTATTAGACTGCATAACTTATATACCTTTTGTGCTGTAACGTTCTCTGCATGCTTCACATTGCCATCACAAATGCTAACTGGAATGTTACATGAAATACTTCCATGAAAAGTATAAAAACTGCTGTAAGATTTTTGAAATCATTTATGCTAGCAACGTCCCTAATAACATTTGTGATTTTCTTTTCATTCTATTACAATTTTATTAGTCGTATGAATCATCTTACATGGTTGAAATGTAGTGAAACAAAAAGAACAAATAAACTACAAAGGTAGTACTTTTTGTAAGTGCTGTACATTAAGGTAATGTAGTTCAATCTAAGTATTTACACCACAAAATGAAACACAACACCTCACTCACAATGAATTCACTAGAAAATGATATAGTGCTTACTTTACCATAGATGGATGGAAATGCCATATCATTTTCTAGTCAATTAAATATAATTGTTGAGAGTTGTTGGTAATGGTCTTCAAATTTAGGTGAATCAGTATATTATATGTGCAAGAAGCTTCTTTAAGTGAAGTAATACTCCATTCCTATCTGCACTGTTTTACATTGTCCTATTATCTTAATCTAGTTTTGTCTCAATATATTTATTACTGGGTAGAGAATTGTCATCATTTGAAATGCCGCAGTGTGATTGGCTGAAATGGAAGTTTTTTCCCCTCCAGTTTTGTTACTTGCCCTACACAGATATTTGTCATGTAATTGGTTTGCAAAGCAACTAAAGCTATTATCATGCTATGAGTACTAATGGAAAATAGTTAATTCTAGAATAACATTTCTTGTGCTTTGGGTAAGTGAAAATCTGACCTCCGTGGTGGATTTGTCATCATAACCTGCTGCGAAGCCTGAGGTCTCAGGTTTGAACCTTATGTGAGGCATAAATGCATTCTCTTCACACAAATTGTTAATAATTGCAAGTCTTTTGCAAGAAAAATGTATTTTTATTGCCTATTGATTGTGGTAATTTGATGTCTTCATTCACAGAAACCTGTTGACTGACCTTCAGTAAGTTTTATAACAGCTCAGTTGGAACAGAATATGTGAGCATGTTTGCCTATTGTTGTGTTCTTGATTTCAAGCTGGTACACTAGATGCCACTTGTATTTATGTAGATATTCTCTTGCTATTACTGTGTAATTTTCTTTAAATTATTGCCATAGTTGGTGGGTCTGTCCTTTGTCTGTATTTATCGGGCTGTTGTGAAGTATTTCATAGGTTTTTGGTAACACACTGTACAATAGATGTCAATGAACAACCTTCTCTGAACGATGACCGGGAGTCATTGAAATTGATAGGCAAAAGGCTGTGGAATTAATATATACTTGTGTAAGAAGAGAATTCAATCTGCAATGTATTTTTGTGTTTGTCCTCATCAATTCATCTTTCATTCGTATCATCACAATTAACACAAGAAGTATTAAAATGATGTAAAGTACCCAAAATAGATAGATAAATAGACAAGTTAAAACAGCCTATAAAAAAATTGAGACACTTCTGCCACAAACCCCCTTATTATTGCAGAAATGTAGTTCCAATACAGTGAAACCTCGATTTTACGTTTTTCAGGGAACCAAGCTGAAAAAAATTAAAATGTTGGAAAATGTAAAATTCAGGAAAATTTTATAACATTTTGCTATGTTGGAACCATCAAGATTGAATGTATAATGTGGGAAAATGTAAAATCCGGGAACATAAAATCGAGGTTCCACTGTATATATATTTTCTTTAGTACCCTTGGTTGTACTCACTACTGATATTCAGTCATTACAGTGAGAATTGTTTCATGTAAGTGTTTTGCATTGTTTTGTATAATTGGTTCCTATGAAAATGGCAAATAATGTTTATAGAGCATAATTGTTATCCTATTTAGTCATTTTTTATTGCTTGTGACGGGTTCGAATCATTAAGTTTTATTGTCTTATCATGGAGGAGTAGGGCTGATACGATACCATGTTGAACCGATACCCATGCCGATGATTGAAAATTGTAACAATTTTGATCAATATTAGTCGGGGAGTATCTCTCTTCAATTATAAGCATCTGTTTACCAGAGTTTTACTGTAAAATGTTAAAAAATTACATGAGAATATTAAAGGGTAAGTCAGTAAGTAGGTCACAAACATTTATTTAAAAAATACTAATCGAGATACAGATATGAAAACCGTTTTTATTTTTCAACATCGCTTTGTCAGTGCCCCAAAACCTGCTTCATAAAAGTCTTTGAACTGCTGTCCTAACCACAATCTGAACGGGGCGACCAGGTCGGTGTTCGTCAACAACGATTTTACTATCCTTGCGAGAATTTATCGACCCAGTTGTGCACCTCTTTATGGAACAAACACTTCTCGATGTAAATAGGAAACATTTACCTATGAATGTCATTTACAGGAAGTATTTTCCTCCACAAGAAACGCACAACAGCATGCTGCTCTTCCAATGTACACTCCACGAGTACGGTCGCCATTTATAAACTGCTACCCACACGTGTGTCTGGTATCTGGCAACTGCTAATTGAATATCATCAAGCTGGATTGTGCTGCCCCCTAATGACAGCTTTAGAAACTACTCACTATCCCACATCAGTTTGTGACCCATTTACTGACTTCCCCTCATACCTGTTATGGAATCACAAAGTACAGTTTTTTTTAATAATATTTGTCTAACGTCAATTCAATTCCAATCTCGAATTTTGCATAACTTCCAGGATAATTTGACTCTATGAAAGTGTTGCAACCTCTCTGAAAGACCAAAATGACAGACAAGTATCGGCTGGTATTGCTGCGTAAAATTCAGTCCAAACTTTCTGATACTGATACCACTGGTATCGGCCAATATTGGCATCTGTATCGACTCACCCCTACTTACACCGATGAGCTTATCACATTATGTCCGCAGTCCCATGCGCAGCAGTGTTCGATGAACCGTGTGCTGTGAAACATTGTCCTGGTCACCACTGCTGTACCTGTTTGTGATTTCTCACACTATGGCCCTGCGGTCGCTCCGAACAATGCACGATAGCTTCCGCTGGCCTCTGTCATGAATGAGCCTCTGTCGACACACTGCTGCCCATTGTTGCACCACTTTCGATACGTGCTCACAACAGCGTTTCAGAGATGCTGGTACCAAGGTGCCGTGCCATCACAATTTGACCTCTATCAAATTGGGAGAGATCGGCCGCTTTTCCCATTCTGATACCGGAGACACTACTAACAGACCTGCCAAATATATACCATGCTGCCAGCGTGTCACGTGTTACTCTCTGTGCTCCAGATGCACTAAATGTGGGTGGGGGTAGTCATAATATAATGGCTCATCAGTGTACATGTTCACGCAATACTGTATTTGTACAGTCAAGTAGCCTTTACTTGCAGTTGTTGAGTAAATACATAACATCTGAGAAAAAGGTAATTTCTTTTCTATGTACAGAGCAGGCACAAGCTCAGACATAATATCAACTTCATATTTCTTCCAAAACTCCTCAATGGCATTTAATTTTTTTTTTAAAAAAAAAAACAGTAATTATTAGTCCAAAGATTGGAAATAGATGTCATTACTACATTGCTGTGTTTCTTTACATATTGAATAATGAATGCATTTGTTTTGTAAACATTTTTTCATAACAGAATGTTAACTGAAGTGGGTTTATGTTGAAATTTTGTAAATACGTCGTTGATATAGAGTAACCATTATTTTGAATTCATGTCCAGGAAACATCTTGCCTTTAATCATGACATTTGTGCTGGTCTTTTGAGATAAGCCTCTAGTCTTGTGAGTATGAAGTTTTTTAAAAAAAACTGTTTCCTTCCAGTTATCACTTTTGGAACTTTTATTTGCCCAAAAGTTATTTTATTGTGTTCTTAAAGTGAAGTAGCTCAACTTGAAAATACCTCATCTCTAAATGAAATTAAAAAATGATAGTTCATCTAGAATTTCATCACAACAGTGATGAATTTGATGGCCTTTAATTTTTTTCTCTGTTCCCAGTCTTTGCTGCAATGTTGCCTTTAAGGGTTCTTGATCTCAACTATAATTATTTTGTCTATTTTTTATGTCATTTGTATTTAGTGGTGAAGGCATTTAATCTGAAACCTACGTCCTTGATTCAACACAATTACCTAAGGAGAGGATTTTTGACAAAGTTTTTAAGTGTCTTGGCGAGTGAAGTAAAGATGCATTTACATTATTCTGGATTTGGTTTTTGATGAGAGCATACTTCACTGGCATGGATTCCCCCTCTTTAAAATTTCAAGCCTAGTCTATATTAATATGTGTGCATAAAGTGAAGTTGAAACAAAATTGAATGCAATTTTTGTGTTATTCTATTTCTTGTTTCAATTTATATTTATCACTACAATTGCTAGATAATACCAGGTTATCTGAAGGTCTAGGAAGCCATAAATTCTAATGGTTTCTATTGGGTTCTATAACAGGACCGGAACCTTTTTTCTTGCGCAATTTTGATCCAAGTTGGTGTTTCATTTCAATACCGAACTTGGACTGTATTTAAATTGATCCAGAAAAAGGCTCCAGGATCGAACTGAAATACTTCAAATATGAAAGGCTTCTTTACGGTCCAGAACCCATTTATGCTTGCCGATTTTCTCTCCCGGACCAGAATTGAATTTATTTACAATTCCTGGACAGTTAACAACCCTGGGTAATGTACATACACAAATATCCTCAGTGTCATAGTTTGGATATTTAAGTTTACAAAAGCGCTATTGAAATAATTTGCTTAACTTACTTTGTGCATATGCTGCAGGTTTCATCTTTAGCGGTACCATAAATATAGCATGAGAAATTATATAAATATATGAAAAATTAACAGGATTCTCATTCATGTATGATCATGGTGTTAGAATTTTGTTAATAAAAGCATATATTGTACATGAAAGTTAAAGTTTCTAGCATTTCAGATCAGAAGGGCCCATTTTTACATACGTATTAGATGTTTTCTGGTTGTATTTTAAACTGTGAGAAATATATATGAAGTAATAAATATATATAAAATATGAAGAAATTTGCAAAGTAACCCCAGAAACTCAGTGATAATTTGTTTTAGTTAAAGAAGGGCTACATGAAAATTTCTACAAAGCCCCATTCAAATTAACTACAGTAGTCATCCCCTCCCTCCTATATCCACAAATATTGTTTCCACAGTTTCAGTTCTGTCGTTCACTAGCACATTTATGAGGATGTGGTGAAGAAAGAATAAAAAAAAATACTATAATTTATTGTGAAAGTTGCATATACAATTCACAATAGGGTGTTGGGATTTTTTAAAAAAATGTAAGGTTTGCACAAATTGTATCTACCAACTTCAAACGACAATGGAAAGACCGTTGCTTGTAACTTTGTATGGTTATGAAATAAAAATATTCACATGGGCATTTATTACAGTGCATAATATGGACAATACAGGCATCAGTCCTCTATCTGTCCTCCTCCTGCTTGGATACACTGTTCGAGGCAATGTGGGAAGGCTTTTGTGACGTGTGCCCCAACATGTCCTGTGGAATAGATAGTTGCATGGTGATGTGACGGTTCACAACATTACCTGTGGCTCTCGCTGTCTAACCCACCTCAGAATGCTGTGTGTGTCGAACAGGTGCATGGCGATCTTCATTGTTCCACTGCAGTGCCCGGTGCCTGTTTGGATTAAGGCTTCCACTGGCGCAATCCATGTATGCACCAGCAAATGCTCCTTGATGTACTAATTACCTGACTCCCAACTCTCCACGGATGTAGGTATGCGCACGTGCATTCTGGCAGGATTGCCAACTCAAGTTGCTAGATACAATATGCACAACCCGGTATTAGAAATGCCCATAATTGATCAATTAAGCTTTACATAAGTATGTCTACACAAGTATGTAGTATACAGAGTGATCACAAAGTCCCATTACCCCCTATGTATTATATAGATGTTAGTGAGAACAAGGTCCCAACAGAAGGTTGCTGCCACACGTTACGAGACAGTTGATGAACTTAAGGATGCTGTTCGACGTACATTTACTGCCATCACACCAGCAATGTTGAGGAGAATTTCCCATCGTACATGGTAGAGAATCATACTCTGTTATGAAAACGATGGTGTACACACAGACACTCTGGACTAAATCATAACGAATAGTCACACTACCTCCGAGTTGTCCTCTGCCATGATCTCACATTAATTAAATGCGGCCATCTATGACGATGTGGACACGCGATAGGGGGTAATGGGACTTTGTGATCGCTCTGTATATCTGCAGCAGGTCTTGAAATGTATTACTGACTGTTACGGAAAGGGAGGGGAACTACTCTACTAAGAAAGGTTGCCACTTTTATAAAAATAACTTTTTTCATTATATATCGTAACAGTTACAACATGACGTAAGTTCTTTATCTTGTGTAGCTAACAATAAGTTAACTATTTTCAGATATATCGGATTAGTAAAATAATAGGCAAATTTACTGATGTAACCGATGTGTCATTTTAGGCTGAAAATTCACTACTGATCAATTAATCTCTTCCATCCTCACTATGGATAAAGCAATAGGAACTGTTCACATAATGAGCAAAGAATACTCTTTAATATTTCATCACATTATAGTGTTTAAAATATTTGATTGTAATATGAAAATATGGTCCATTCTTGTAAAGCTCATCTGCATATCATACTAGAATATAGGTAGGAGTATTATATTAACTTAAAAAATCTTTGCCTTTATACAGGGTGTTAATAAAAAGAACAAACTGCAACAAATACGTTACATTTTTTGAAGCACCCTGTATATGGGCTGTTGTAATTATTTTTTCTTTCTTGCATTCCATAACAATCTATAAGAAAGCTCTTTGTGATACTGATTAAACAGACTTCATCCTTGAACTTGGTAGATATCTGTAAATAATTCATATGCATCAATTAATCATTGTATTTTTGGATATTTTAGTGTTATCTAGTAGTTGTTTTGTATTTACTGTTAGGATTGTACACACAAGAATAAGTTTGAATGTGCAGGCGTTATGGTATTGTATATTTTTTACATCAGAAGTAGTCTTATCACAAGCTTAAATATGGTGTTGTACCTGTTTAGGTTGTCAGTGTAAAGTATCATGAACATGAACTGTGTAATAATACTGAACTAAATGATGGAGTATTTGTAGGGTTTAGCCGATACCAATGCATCAATATTGGCTGATACCAGTACCGATCCCTATGAGAAAGTGACTATTAACATTTATTCACCTATACCAGGTTACCATACCCCCTAAGTTACTTGCCTCATTTGAAAATAACACTGTGAGTTATTGGAGGTAATGTGATAATTTCGATGTTTATAAAAATTTAAGATGTAATAAAATTATTATTTTTAATAGATAACAGTACTATTCAGCACCAATCACCTACACACGATCCGTAATACAAGACTAAACAAGACCCGATCGTCTTTTGTCCCAACGATAACTGACAAGTGTATACCAACAGTGTTGCCACTACAAGAAGAATGGCCCTCGTATAAATATTCTGAACAACTTTAAATTGTAACAATGTTCAAGGATCAGTATTGGTATTGGTATCTGCTCACCTCTTAATTATTTCATATTTATTGTTTTGCCTTGTTTGTACTTACAAGGGAGAGTCAATGAAAAACCTTAATTCATTTTTGTTTCTTATCTATTAGATTTCTGTATGTAGGGTTGCACAATTTTGCTGCATTTTAGCACAGACCTATTGCTTATCTACATACATTTTCAAGTTTGAGTTAGTGTGTGTTTACATTAAGAAGAAGAAGTCTTTGAGGTCCACGTGCAGTCACTTATGAGCCACTGCCAAGGCCTTTCCACTTCTATCCATCTGCCTGTGAACTGAGGACATTGTCGAACTTTCTCCTCCATTAGTAAACTTGCTGGTGTGGTAAGCATACAGAGATATTGAATTTTCATTTGCTTAAAGAATTCTTAAGTTTTAGGCTGACAAAGAGCAAGAAACCACTCCACTGGTGCAAGTGTATATAGGAGGTGCCATCTTTAAAATAACAAAAATGATGTTTTGAAGCTTACTTGATTAGGTTGCAGCCTTGAGGTCGTATTAGCTGTATACAGTCTGTCCTGTAATTTTTGTTGGACTTTTAAGGCTTTCATTTGACTCTCCTAGTATTTTATAAGAACTATCCTTAGTCCATGAACTGAGATAATGAATAGTTTACTAGAAAAGAAATCACAAAATAGAGACATTGGTCGTAAGCACTTTTTAACCAGTGAGCTTTCTTCAGTATATATACATTTTTGTATGAGTTGATGTTGTTCATGGTGCTTTACGCCAACATATTTTAATCATTGTGTATAAGCAGCAAACATCAAACGTAGGGTGCCATATAAAATCACTAAGAAATATGATTAGTGTCCTTCGAATGCTGAATAGTTTTGATTCTATCTGCAGTGACATGTGTGTATTTTATTTGTGATTAGATTACATGAGCACGGTAAGTTCATGCATCCCATGATATTACATATATTCAAATTTTAACCATCATCACAGTTACCCAGATTTACATAAGATGACAATAATGAATAGGGGAAAATAGTAAACAGGGAAACAATGGAAGAGGATACTTCTCTCCATCTTCTTCAAGCAGTTTTTATTTACGTCATCAATTATGATTTTTTTCTTCTACTTATTCCCAGGCCTGGATTTACAAACTTTAAAAATCCAGCTTATTAAACCTGGACCACTTTTCAAGTATCTTGGAATATTTACACTTTTGGAACTTTTAAAATGTCAAATTACTTCTCCATAAAATTTGAAACAGAGATTACATGAAGCATTGAAATGTTGTCTATGCAGTATGTTAAAAGAAGGCTAAAAAAGAAAGAAAAAACATGTTAGCATTGTAGCAATACACTTGTATGTTCCTGTAACTGTTTTTGATCTAAGGTACTCATTGTCTGTTAAAACTTGTTACATGCTAAATTATGAACTGTACCTGAACGGTGACTCTACACTTGTTTGTATTTTGCAATGATCTTCAACATTGTATTCAGCAGGTGTAATGATTTGTCATAAATTTAGATTTTATTTTTTCAAGTCTTTGAAAGAGAGAATTTTGAGCATTAATTTTGTCGTAATTTCTTGTTATACAGGGTGGTCACAAAGTGGGCATACCCCTTCTCCCCTTATTTTCAACACTAGGATGGTAATAGTTGGATTACTTGATATGAACACATACCTGTGTCATTGATTAACCACCTCTGGGACTTCTTGGAGGCCCTTCAGAACGTATTGAGGGAAACATCACCGCCTGGAAAAAGTCACACTTACATCGCAAAGTGTGCTAAAATATGGCGCAGAGTTCGGCTATGCTACGAAAAAGACCGTCTCCATACCGATGTTCCGGACACTTATATCATCAGGTATGTGTTCATATCAAGCATTCAACCATACCATCGTAGTGTCGAAAATACAGGGGGGAAGGATACACCCACTTTGTGACCACCCTGTATAGGGTGTCTGTAAATATTATTTAGAACTTCATTACATGAGAACATGACTTATAATAGGTAAACATACTGTGGTTTATGCAATACACCAACTCAAAAAGATGTTTGCTGTGTGTGTGTTCATTTTACTTTGATATGTTCATTTTGATGCAACATATAAAGTATAGAAAAGCTTAATTTAACATAACTTCCTTGAACCATCTATAAGGAAATATTTGCCATCTATCAGTGTGAGTTTTTCATTTCTTCCACTTGTTGGTGCTGGTTGTTTACATTTGTATTGTGGTTCAAAATATAGAGTTTGAGTTATTGTTTTAAGTCCCCTTTATGCACAGATAGGCTACTGGGACTGGACTTAGAGTTTAAGGTGGAATCCGAACCACTATGTGCCTCCACTGCACATCAAACCTGGAACCCCTTGATTACAAGGCAGTGACGCCACCAATATATCATTGAGGAAGACCCTTCAAAAGAAAGAGATGAAAATCTCATTTAAAAACAAATGACTAGGATTAGTAAGCATCTATTATGGGTTTTGTTTGTTGTAATGGTTAAATTATCATCTTATATCTGTATATTCTCTATGTTTTGATTTAAAAAAAATGTTTTAATTTGATTTTTCTTGTTGGAAATACATTTTCCTGAGATTGAATGTTTAATTCATCTACTTAAAAAAATGAAGAAGTATATCTAAATGAATTTTAATTATGATCAGATATAACTTTCAAAATCTTCCAACAGATAAATGTTGAAGATCATTGCTAATGAATATAGTGTGTTGGAATATTTTTCTGTATGTTATGGTCAATATGTATTGGTATATAGATGGTAAAAAAATATTTCTTACAGAAAGTTAAGGTTATTTCCTTCTTTGAAAAGGAGATTGTTGTGTCATATGTTATTGTTTTTCATTTTTTGTTCAGCCTTGGATTTACGTTATGGTATAACTACATGTACATATGTATAAATATATGGATGTATATAGCAGAAGAATCATACCCATGTATACATACATATTCAGATATATACATTTGTTATTACTGTCAACAACACTTGTTTAATTTATGGAGTTAATGTACAGTGTTAAATTGTATGTGTACAATAAACATCACTGTTATGCATTATTGATGTATAACCTCTGTGTGAAAAATTGTTAACGGTATATTATAGCAAGTGTACATTTAGACCTGTGTACATAATTTTCACATTCACTCATACATGAATAAGAATCTCACGATTGTAAACATATTGGAAGCGTAGTATGGAAGAACTTTGGGGTGATATATGTGATTGTGTGTGTAAGATATTATGAAATGAAAATAAAATACATATACTTAAGCGACTTCGGTGGGATATGTAAATAATATGCATGTACATGTATATGACACTTGTTTTCAGAGCAATTAAAGGAATGCAAATCAGAGGAAATGGTAGTTATCTTTTATTTGGTGATATCCTGAAATAATCTTATTCATATTCCTTAGGAGTAGTGATGAATTTGTAAATAATGTACAGGGTGCAGCAGATAAACCTGACGCTCTAGCCTTTGTGACAAGTGATATGAGTCCAAGGGGTCCCGGGTTCAAATGTTGTGAATGTCCCATCATCAATTTCATCATATCATCATTTATCCTCATCTTTGCGGTTAGCCAAATGTGACAGAAATGCGAAGCAAAATAAACCAAATCGATCAATAAACCTGATGGGCTTTAATTAAAAATAAAATGACTGTTTTGTGAAATTATTTTGATATTACACTATACTGTACATCAGATCATTCAACTGACACAAGAATTACTTTTTTTTAATATTGTGTTCGTAAGGTGTCCATATTTCAGTAAGGAACACTCGTTGCAGTACCATCGGAACAGACTATGTTCCAAGATGCATCGTTTTTAAAAAATTCTCCACCACAAAAGCTTGATGCTCTGCTTATTTAGCACTCCATTGTTGATGAATTGCTACATGAGGTGAAGCAGAGACAAATTATGTGACAGCAATTCCTCCAAAATATTGCAGAAAGTCGTGCAAAGTTTTAAGGAACAAATTCAAGAATGAGTCTACAACAGTGTACGCCACCTTATTGTCTCAGCATTCAAAGAAGGATCCTTGCATATGTTGTCGCTTAAGTATTTTGAGAAACAGCTGTAGTTTGATAGCAAAGCTATTTACAAAAATTGTCATTTGTTTTAAATTTTAAAATCCTGTATTTATATACATATATAATGTGCACAGATATTTTCTGTGCATCTTTTTCCTTTTGTTTTATTATTTTGGTGGGCACTGCCAACATCCACTTTGTAACTTCGTGATGAGTTCTAGAGTATCAAGGAAGATTTACTTGAATTCATGCTGCTTAACTTAATACATACATTGCAAAATCATTTAGCAATTTAAGCTGAGAGATTAGTGTAATTTTGGTATCACTATGTAGGTATTAAATAAATGCGTACCTACAATAAACACATTCTTTAACAGTAGTACATACTTACAGTATTTAAAAACAAGACTAATATTTTTCTTATTTAAAACAGTAAATGTGTAACATGGTCAAGATTTGAAATTAAAAATAGACTGACCAGAGTGGAAAGTGGTGGGGTGTGCCAAAAATCCACCTTTTGACCATTTTATCTTCTTCCACCCCTGGGCACGCACGCATACAGGCGGAGGGAGAGAAAGGAAAGAATGAAAGAACTGAGAGAGTGAAAGAGAAAGAAGCGAGAAATGGAAAGAGAAGATAAAAAAGATCCAAGGAAACGTCCGAAAATTCACATATTGCATGTACGTGTACTTGTGGCAGAGTTTTTTACAAAAATAAATTAACTATTTTTGATAGCAGTGGAAACTAACACGTGCAAGTTAGACTTTTAAACCTTTTATACTTTTCTTTTCAACAAATTACAGATTCAATAAATTTTACATACGTTTATTTGTTAATAAATTAAATATCTTTTCCAACCAAGGAAGAGTTTACCTTATATAATACCTTAAGGGGTTTAGGCGACATTTTTAATCAACTTTAAAATAAAATAATAAACTCTCTCAACATAAATGACCCAAGTTTTCAAATCAATTTGACCCAAACTTAAATTATAACAAAGGGACAATTATACTTTACTTAATCTCTTATAATACAGGGTGGGCAAAAAGTCTCTTTACATGTTAGACATGTAGATAAACATTGTTATGAATACAAAACAGTATATTTTTTAAATTTCAACATTTATTTTGAATAAACAATGTTTGGTTAACATTAACATTTATTGTGAATAACATATTAACATTATTACAAAGGTTCAAGGTTCATTGATCAACAACGTCAGTGTGCATTCCTCCATGTTCGATGCAAAGGTTGATGCTTGGCCATGTTCTTGTGTGCATCCGCTGCAGCATATCAGGGGTGATCCTTTCAAATGCCATGGGAACTCCGTCTATCAGTTGATCGTCGTTCACAAACGTCGTCTTTTATTATGCCCCGTAGTTCATTGTCTGGTGTGGTGAGGTCTGGGCTTCGTGTTGCTGGAAGGTCTCGTGATCCACGTCCAATCCAGCGGTTTGGGAACAGTTCATTTAGCAGTTTGCGGACACTCACAGCAAAACGTGGTGGAGCGCCGTCTTGTTGAAGTGTAACGATGTCAGCTATTCCTCTTGCCGTTAATTCTGGAAGCAACCATGTGTTAATCATGTGAAGATAGCTGTGCTGGTTCACAGGACCATCAAAGAAATATGATCCAAGCAGACGGTCTGCCATTATCCCTGCCCAAATCATAATATGCGGCGGATTGTCTTTTGCCCAAAAAAAGACGTTACGATTCCGTGAGCTGCTATAAATCGCACACTCGTCAGAGAACATAACGTTTTTTTGATCATTTGCATGCGGGAAGCGTGCGAGCAGGATTTCATATGCATGCACACGTTGCTCCAAGTCACGATCACTCAACTCATTCACTGAGGATGGCCGAAAACATGAAACGTTCAAGTCTTTCCGCATGTAGTCTCGCACAGTCGATCGCGGGATACCTAATTATGCAGACCATTTACGGGTTGACTTCATCGGCGATCGTTCAATTGATTCCGCCACAGCAGCACAAGTTTCGGTGCGAGTCGTAGGCCTTCCTCTACGTGGTGCATCGAGAGCACTTCCCATCGCAAAGGTTTTCTTCTCCCATGCGAATAATGTTGGTGGCGATGGCGGCGGTTTTCCAAACCACACAGCGAAGTCCCTCAAAATGTCTGTCATTGTCTTCTTTGTGTTCTGACGTTCGTGAACCCACACAGAAGCCACCAACTGCTCCTCAACAGTGAAAGAACTTGTATCCGCCATGGTTTCACTTTCTCGACTGAATGCAATGGACCACGTTACAGCGCCTTGAATAACGTAGTCTGGAAAACGACCCAAGAAACTGGTTCCCCAGATGGATGAGAAACATAGATGGCAGTGCGATCGGTGTCAGTGCTAATTTTCTTATGAAAGTATTGCGACTTTGTTAGTTTTTGGAATATATTAAGTAGATTTGTTTGTCTTGAAAGGCGGTACGTGAATTGGTGGAAACAGTTATATTTGTGGAGTGATTTGCAGTCACGAAATGGCATTAATTTGGAAAGAAAAGTAAAATAAAATGAATAAATAAATAGCATGCGTGCGTAACACAAGAAGAATCATCGCAATGTGATTCCGGACGTCAGGTCTTGGACTGTGTATTAAGAGTTTATTTTTCTATGTTATTAGAATATAAATAGTATCCTGAGAGATATTTTTCATACCGAGGCGACAAACCTCAAGTGTCGCTTGAAAGCGATCAGTCTGTAATCAATGCAATCTTTCGAACCGTAGGAACACAAGCTCTGACTGCATAGTTTCCTCAAGGAGATTTTAGACCAAAGCGACAGGCGACAAACGATACGAGGATTTCACACCAAAGCGACACGGGTCCTTCGGTCCAAGGCAACTTTCATACCGAAGCGAGACGCGACACATGTTGCTTGGAAACGAGCCAATCGAGAGCAACATTTCACATTGTAAAGGCATGACGGGCAGCACAGGCCAGCGTTCGGTTGGTGAAATCCTCAAGCGATAAGTGTCGCGTGCCGTTTTGGTGTGCAATATCCCTAAAGCAAGACACTCATTGCATCGCACATGCGCGAACAACAAACCACGGCAACACGTTGCAAGCTATTGAGGAAATGGCCCAGTTTGAGCGACACACAAGCGACAAAGCAACACGTGGGGCTTATCGTGTCGCCTAGATCTGTTGTTCGCACAATTAGCAGCAAACGCTTGCTATTTCAAGGCTGTCGATTGTCACTTAGTTGGGAACTTCCCCTGTAGCGCGTCGCTTCGGTCTGAGCACCCTTCCTTTAAGAAGCTTTCCGAACGGAAAAAAAATGCGCAATGAATGCTATTTTACAGTCTGGAAGTGTCTGTGTCACTAGTCACATCAGTGTAAACATTCCGTGTCGCTTGTCCCATTGGTCTGAAAGTTTCCTTATACTCATGTCGATGGCACTCCCCTTGTCGTTTCATGCAATCATCATTATCATCATTGCCGCGATTAGTTTAAAGCGGAAGAAAATAGACAGTAAATATAAAAAATATAAATGCTTCAGTATATATATATATTTAAAATAAATGATGATGATGATAATTATGAACCTAATTCACACATAAAAAGTTAGTAACCAAGAGCATTTCACGCGTATATTTTGTTCCGTATTATTAATGAAAGCAACGATAACAGGGCGTGGTCGACTGTCTAGAATGTTCGTTAATATATTCGCAATCACTGTACCAAATACCATAGCAATTATCACATTCATAGAAATGCTTCATGTAAAAGAATCAGACGTTGCAGCGAAAACTCCATTTACTTCCATTATAAGCAGACGAATGCCATGCACCGAGACCAACACCAGCGCCTCTAGCGGTATCATTTTCGAGTGGAACCAGCCAGAGAGGCCAGAACCGTGCCGTTTTCCACACTACGTTATTCAAGGCGCTGTAACCACGTTCTTCTGCCACGTCCTTCCCACACTAACCGAAGTGAACGTGACATGCGCAGAACTAGCTTATGGCGGGTAATTCTTATCTCAACAATCTGTAACAGAACAACAATAATGTTAATAATAAATAATAATAAAGAGTCAATCTGCTCAACAACAGTAAAAATATACTGTTTTTGTATTCATAACAATGTTTATCTACATGTCTAACTGTACTATGCTATTAACATGTAAAGGGACTTTTCGCCCACCCTGTAGATCTAAATAAATGGAGGGGGGGGTCATATTTTGGAATTAGCAATGAGATGTAGTAACCACCGAAATAGCGACCTAGTACATTAAGATTGAAAACTAATGTCTCATTTTGCAAGCACTAATATCGAACACTGATTTTAAACGTCTTTGTCTCGGTTCCCCTAGTGAAAGGGTAAACGAACATGCAAGACAGGCGAGTCATTTTGGTTGCCTTGACTACTAACAGCTACTTCCGGCGATAACTCACCACTCCATCTGTGGAGCGTTTCGGCAAGTTTTTCAACTCCTCGCTCTACGTACTATTGTTTATCTTCCCTCTTCTTGAAATGCATTCTGCCTAAAAGATCTTAATAGAACCTAGTTCGATGTTTTGATTCACTCAGCCTGACAGGAAACAAGAGCGTTCATAATGGAGATTTTAAGTCTCTTTTGTCTACTTGTTTTGCAAACATATTTCCAAATCCTTTTCTTTCTGTCTGTCTGAACTACGAGGGCTGTTCAATAAAGAATGATCATATATACAATACATATGTACTGTATATTGACAACACACTTTTACTCATTCTCATAATTTTGATTGTCTTTCTGAAAGTAGTCCCCAGCGTTCATGCCAGTCTACAAAAACATGCTGGGAGTCGTTTTTTGATAGGTCATTCTGAATCGCCTCCACCCAATGAAATTTTCAGTATTTCTGATAGTACGTACTCAGGGACGTCGGAACTTATTTTGGAGTGGGGGGCAGGTTTTCAAATCTATCAACCAGTTTTTACAATCTCATCCACCCATAGGCTATATATAAATATATATATATATATATATATATTAATTATTATTAAACATAATTTTTTATTGTTATATATGTTTATTTATTACATAAATAATAAATATATACTTATTGAATGAACATATGAATATCCAAAGTGGCGAAGTCTCATAAGAGAAGGACCAGAGACCTCTATTACGGAATATTTTATTACTTATAGTTCCATTACACGGCGCTTAATACATGAAAACTGAAATTTTAGGTCTTACGTTAATTACCACAAATTTCTACCCCGCCTGGTACTCGATCTTCGGATGCAGTGAAGCATGATGGCACTGGCGGTTTCATTATTCGTGAACAAGGGGTACGATAAGCAAAACAGCGCCCCCCTGTACTTATACAGAATGAAAATCGATTACACAGTTTCACACCGCCTTTTATATGTTACAATACCTTTACCAATTGACGTGACTAATGTACAATTTACTGCAAAAGCGAAGCAAGTGCAAAAGCAAACCTATTTTTGCGTAAGTGCGTAACGTATTTTTGTTCACATTGAATTTCAATAAATTTAAAATTTCCTGCTTTTCCGTTGATCCATTGATAATTTTGTACAATAAAATTTACTCGTGGATTTATCTTCTAGTAGAATATATCATACTAATTTTTTTCTAGCAATTTGGTATGTAGTACAGTAGAACCTTGGTAACTACAACCTCAACAACTCGGATAAAACCTTGATAAGACGAATTTTTGTACAGTTCATGGGATGCTGTTCGAGCTCAATAACTCGAAGGTAAACTATGGAAATCCTCTACGAGTCGAAGTTAAATTCTAATCACCTCTATAACTCGAAGTTTTAGTCCCACGGACCTCAATAAAGCCTGAATCACACGGAACTGGAAATCCAGTAGGAACGCTCTAGTTGACGTTGGACTGGCTACCCATTTGCAAGTTTTCGCCTTACACGGAACTTGTTTTACCGTACTTGTCGATAGTCTTGTGTTCCCATAATGGCGGCCGCGCGAGATGTAAACAACGTATCACTTCACACTTTTAAAATACGATAACTATTCAACCGAGAGGAATATCGCTTCGTATTAAATGGTTTTACGTAGAGAAAAACGGCGCTGATAAAATACATACTTTACAACGTTTACTATACACGTATGGAAGAATATTTTAGCTTTTTCAATTGTAAACATGCCTATAGTGCTGTATGCACTCGGAAACCACAGACAAAAAAGGCTACCTTGCAAACTCACAGATTATCTTCACATGTACAAACTTTGCTCTGATTGGCTGTTCCACAGAATCTAGTCGAAGAAGTTAGTAGCAATTAGAACATGTCCTATTCCTCAAAACCAGTCAAGCAGTCAGCCAGGCGGCCATGATTTCTACCTAGAAAGTCAGTTCATCGCCAACTAGGGCATTCCAACTAGAAATCCAGTTCCGTGTGATAGGGGCTTAAGTCGAAGTGTAGTAAACTTTAGACCTCTATAACTCGAAGTCGGCGATTTTGTCCCTCCATAACTCGAACCTTGGTAAGTCGAAATCCTTGATACCTCGAATTTTTCCCGCCCTCAAGATCGAGTTATCAAGGTTCCACTGTATCAATATGACGAATATTTTATAAGTTTAATAATACAGTATAATTAACGTAAGAACGTTTTGGAATATACAGCATTAGTAAAAAGGATCCCATATTATACAGTCATATTTCTATATGCTTCTATTCTTCTAACGAAACTATTAACATTTAATTATTAATATTTAATAATTGAATAATATAATTAATGCCTTTATATTGTTAATGACGACAAGATCTTTTGTATTTGTTATAATAAAACCTAGCACATGATACGAGGTATTACATGCAATATTTTTTCAATATATGTTCCGAAAGACAAAAGTTAACTTAGCTATGTGAAATGTTTGTGCATGTTAAAAATAGGAAGATTAACATTTGAGTTTACAAAAGAAGCCTACGAGAGCCGTACGATCCGAATATATCAATGCAATACGAAATATTAACATTTCTGTACAAGTTTTGTTTAACAAACATCATCAATAATTCCTCGAGTCGATCTTGTGTCATGGTGGTTCTTATTTTTGATTTCACCAAAGTCAACTCCGAGAAAGTTCTCTCTACGCTGACGGTCGAAATTTGAATGCACAAAAATGATCTATAATGATTGACTTTACTGTTGGGTAAAGAACAGCTGTCGCTGCAGATCTGAAA
Organism: Lepisma saccharinum; assembly: GCF_977018435.1. Taxonomy (NCBI): domain Eukaryota; kingdom Metazoa; phylum Arthropoda; class Insecta; order Zygentoma; family Lepismatidae; genus Lepisma; species Lepisma saccharinum. The sequence goes on from NC_139229.1 coordinate 12,007,258, forward strand.
AACTCCACCAATAAGGGAATGGTCCTAGCTTCAGAAAACTCCCCCATTAGCTACAGTGTTAACCCTGAAAATTAAGATTTTTGGTCCTAAGTATACATACCAACATAAAAGAAACCGAAAAAAACAAACTAGAAGCCATAAAGAAGAAATCTGGAACTTCAGAGTTCCGAGCAGTATAATTACATGTCTAATCCTAATACGCATTTGATTTTCTTTGCGGGACGATAAAAGATAATTTATTTTATTTTGCTTTTAGAATCATTAAGACGACCGGAAGTATGAGAAATGGGTGAAACTATACGACTACTTCACTCAAATACTCGCCCAAAACGTATGATTTGGTGAACTTTTTATTTCTCAGGGGCGAAATGTTATGTGTTCTCATTGTCTATCAATAATTTAACTTCACGGACGAAAGGTTGGTTAACTCACGAATCGTTTTGTTGTTGTTAGCCGTACCTAATACAATACGTAGTTTTACCAAGAAATGTCCAATTCTTGCAGCAATATTTTATTGTGATTTCAAAAGAAAACCCCAGGAGAGAAGCAAAGACAAAAACAACACTAAACCTGACGTAACTAATGTTAACCAAAATTCAAGTGTCAATATCTCTAGTTTCGAAACTCGAATCGCAAAACTATTTTCACTATGATACTGTTCGGGAAAAGTGTACAAAAATGATTCGCTACAAGTAGGCCGTTTCTCAATGATTTCAATAACTCACCTGATTTCGAACGTTTCAGAAAATTATTCATGAAAGTAGACTGACGCAAGGTAGCCTTTTCCCGTTCTCTCTGCCTTTTCCTATTTTCTGCCCCTGACAGTTTTTCTTTGCTGTACTCATTTTCATTGGATGCGAAAACGGAAAACCAGAGAGAAAAAATCAGAAATATGCAAACTGTTAAGACCGTACTCTGCTAATGCATGCGATTCACGCACTACCAGACCACAACTGAATCCTGAATATCGGAAGGAAAGCAATACTACGAACTATTTTTTTAAAAAAACGTTTGTCCTGCCGCTTATTGTTGCGGATTATTAAAATGATCAAAAATGTCCAGCAGCCCTGCCGCCTGCTGCGTTCTGAAGCAGTGAACAGAAAAAGAAACGCCGACAATTTAATTTGTAAAAGTGAGAATGGAACTTATAAGGGATTGTTGACGTTAGAGGACAGGTTCCGCGCGACTGTTGACATTTGATTAAAGCAGCAAACAAAAGGAACGATGTTATGGCATTTTCCCTCTTACATATCTACAAAGTGTTTCAGTCGGAACTTTGCAACGTGGAAGTTGCATAGCAACAAATATGCGCAAGAACAAGAACAAGTTTACCCCAAAGGATGCATTCAGTAAATAAAATCCGGCTACGTTCTGCCTTCATGTCGCCCAGGCTTCCGTGAAACAACAGAGAGCACGGCCGTACCATCGTACCCCCCCCCCCCCCCTGGAGCCGCCGGTACGTGATGGTATTGATGCATTCCTTTAATGATTACTAACATAACTGAAAACGCACTACTTTTAATAGGGTGCAAAGTGCACTTGCAAACGTATTGAGTAAATCCATGTTTAGCTTTCTGATCGATGGGTCAAAAAGAAAGTTTCCCGTAGCCGTGTTCTCATTTACCATTTCATCATTTTATAAATCTTCTATAATTTTAACAAAAACGTCCCATGCTAAAGAAGAATTACATGAATGAAAGAGTTAAAAGGAAATAATTTAATGATAGATTTAGTTTATTTTACGTCACTTTTCTACCATTTTTGGCTGATCGCGAAGGCAGTCTATGAGATTGGGGCAATATGGTATGTTTTTTTTGGTAAGCGGTATATTTTTCATATTTCTAAAATGATTCTGAAATGGCGTAACAGAACGATTCTTTCACCTTTTACTGATATCTTCAAATCCCAGACTGCTATTCAGAGATTAAGATTAAGAAATGAAACTATCAGTAATTTTAGAGTATTTCTAGGCTAAGTTTCGCAACGAAGTTTTTCAAATATAGTGCATGGTTGGAGAGGGCCGAGGTGTGAAATATGGGACAATTCGCCACACTACGCCAACAGCTTTAAAATTAGATATTTTGATCTGTAATTATCGTAGCAGCTAGGTACTTGGTATTGCGTTTGAATGAAATCAGTCTTTTCAGTATAGATGTTTCAGATTTGAGAGAAGAACCTAAGACTGAAGGCGACCCCCTCCCCCCAACTACGTACCAGCCCTGAGATGTCTAAAATATCGATCATTCCTCGACCTTGGCACCTAAAACTAACCTCCCAACATAAAAATAAATCTCCCGTGAACATTTTATATGTTGTCTGATTTTTTAGGCGTGACTGGGGGGAGGGGGAGTAAAGACAATCTTGCCCCTCCTCTGTGGCTTCTTCGCATCAGCCAACACTGAAAGCACTTGTGGGTAGAGGCGGAACAACCAAGGGAGGAACTTTCATTTCTTGCCCATTTAGATTTATTAAAAGTTTACTGTTTGTTTCAAACTTCACGTTCAGGGCTGATGGCTTAGTTTTAGACCTCAGAGACAGGTACGAGTTACACCATTCATTCTTATGTTGACATGTGATTTTGTTTATTTAACCCGTGCTAATAGCACCGTGCCTTGTACGCACATTTAAGGGATATGGGGGTAGGGTCCACACATTTTCGAGCTCGGACATTTTGGAGGTGATGTGATCAGCACCATGCTCCGACCGTATTTACCCCCAGGCTTGCCACAGGTACCCATTCATTTTAAGTAGTATAAAATACAATACAACCAGCACCACTTACAAGTGTACAAATGATGAGCTCATATAATTAAACAGCCCGATTTGCCCACACTTAAAATTATGCAAAGATGCCCTTATTCCCCAATTCTTCAAGTGTAATATGCTCTTAATTCTAAGAATTTTGAATCCTAGTGTACAAATGATGAGCCCCCTCAGATTGATTTGCCTACACTTACAAAAGGCACTTCTGTGAGATTGTTGTCCATAAATTTGTTAAAAATATGCCCCTTTTGATATTTTTTTTGCCCACACCTAAAACTAGGCCAAAACGTATTAACACACACCCACACACACATACCCCCCTCACCCACACCCACCCATACACACACACACACACACACACACACACACACACACACACACACACACACACACACACACACACACACACATGTAATGCAAGAGCTCTTGCATCATGCTGTGCAACAAATTATTATCCAATATTATGCAACAAATTATGATGCAAGAGCTATTACATCATGCTATGCAACAAATTATTATTTAATATTATGAAGCAAATTATTAGGCATGTATTGTTTTCTAATTGGTTAATTATGACATAATGTGATGATGTGTTATATTCTGATTGCTTTATTGTTTCAGATGTTTTAATCCGTGCTTAGGGTATATAAAGGGATTTTGCGCTACTCCTCAGCCAGTATTGTGAGAGTGGCTGAGGAGAACAGATGTGTTGTTACAGTGCTTCTCATACTTACAGGCCTGTTTGGTTTAATATATAATACATATTAAATATATTTCTGGTATATTGAACAAAAAGGGCTTATATTTTGTATAAAAAATCTGATATTTGTTGCATCCAGCTTGTTTGTTGCAATCCAATCATATTTAGAGTCAGGCTTATATCTGTCCCAGCCTGTTATACAAAAATCAATACATAACACTCAGCGCTAGGTCATTGCCTTTCTAGGACATGCATGTCTGTGCAGGCATTTGCGGAAGGTCAGTGTAGATCAATATTTATTCTCTTTTTCTACTTGTAGGCTATTGGCTTTACAACCTGTCATAATAAGCATAGAGTTTTGGTTTAAAACCCAAAAAAAATTATATAATAAACCGAGGATAAAAATTAATAATATTAACATATTAAATATACACAAGAAATAAACAAAGCACACAGCTGAACAATATATATATATATATATATATATATATATATATATATATATATATTAAGTACAAAATTTTGAATTGAACCCCAGGAAATCTTATATAATAAACCAACAACAAAAATGCCAAATCAAAAATATTGCAATCAGTGTAATAAAAATATATCCAGCCCCAATTGGGCCAGACACCAAAAGAATTGTAACCCAGGCAAATTCAGAACTCCCACTAAAATATGTTCTAAATGCAATAAAATATTTAGCAAGGCATATTTCAATAGACATGTGGGTTCTTGTTCTGTACAGTCATCAACATTGCCCCCTCAACCATCTACATCTGGTCTGAAAAGGAAGCATGAAACACCTCTTAATGCTGGACCGGCAAAGCAGCCACGCTATGAACCCATCCATAGCAGTTTTAACGGCCAATTAAGAGATCACTGTTTTAAATCAGAGCCAAGATGTGACATTAAGAATTTTTTGAACAGTATAAATCCTGATGTGCAGGCAATTCTAAATGCACAAAATGGCTCTTATAAGCTGTCCCTCAAATTGTTTACACAATATAAGAAGCCAAATGGCACAAAATTTACACAGCCCCACATAACAGAAACTGTACCTGTATATTCAAATGCAAATTTAGACAAAATAATAAGCAGTTTGATAGATCAATTGAATATTAAACACTCTGAATTTGCAGCAAAAGAGTCTGGATGGAGCCTATGCGGATCTCCACACAAGCTCTATGTTAATATTTCTGAATTCAGCCCATTACAAGGATCTAACATATCTGCCATTACCTGCCAATATCAAAAATAAAAGAGCCGTGGTTAATATAAAAAATAATGAACATAAATGCTTTTTGTGGTGTATTTTAGCTGCTTTGTATCCAGTTTCAAGGAACCCTCAGAGAATAACTTATTATAAGGAACATGAACATGATTTTGACAAGGCAATGGAGGGTTTAGAATACCCAATGCCTGTTCAGAATATTGATAAATTTGAAAAAAGGCCAGGCATATCAATGGCAAACAATTATCTATTAATGTATTTACTTGTTCTACTGGCCGTGACAATTGCTTGATAGATCCTCTCAGAATCAGTACACTTGATGATGAATCTGCTATTCCGATTGATCTGCTCTTAATTGAAAAGGATGGCACATATCATTACACTCTGATACACAGTCTTGAAGCTTTAGTCAGAACACAACTAGACAAAACTCATAAAATATTTAAGTTGTGCAGAAGATGTTTGTCTGTATTTGATGGTCAAAAAATAATAAATGGGGTTCGGGAAGTGAATGCAGAAAAAATGCTAAAAACAAGTTAATTGAGCATCTGAAATACTGTGGCAATTATAAACCTGTTCATATGGTGATGCCAATGCCAAGTGAAAATGCAAAATTCAAAAAGTTTGAGGCCTTGTTGGAACACCCAGCATATATAGTCTGTGATTTTGAATCAAATCTCAAACCCCTTGCATTCTGCAGCCCAGACCCTGAGGAATCTTCAATTACATCATATCAATTACATGAACCTTCCAGCTTTTATTATGTGGTTGTACAGGGTGGTGTGGTTAGTAAAGAATATTTATACATGGGAGCAGATGCCATCAAAGAATTTGCACATAGAATAGAAAATGAGTGCCATGACATAGCATCTAATGTCTTATTAAAATCAAAACCCATGTTGCCTTTAACAGAGAAACAGATTGAAGATTTCAACAATGCAGAAAAATGCCCGGTATGTGATTCTGAATTTTCAGATGCAAATATCAAGGTTCATCACCATTCTCATACAGATGGTAAATTCTTAATGGCCCTGTGTAATAGCTGCAATATTCAGATCCAGAGACCAAAATTTGTCCCCATATTTTGCCATGGTGCATCCAATTATGATTTTCATCATTTGATCAGGTACGAGGGGTTTAACAAGCAGAATTTAAATATTTTAGCTGAAAATGATGAGAAATATATTGCCATTAACAAAATAATTAAAGTTAATGGTGTTTCTATTCACTTAAGATTTCTTGATTCCTACAGAATTTTATCGGCTAGCCTGGCTACACTGACCACTCAATTATCTGATGATCAATTCAAAATCACATGTGCTTTGTTTCCAAATCAGGACCTGAAATTAATTAGGCGCAAGGGTGTATATCCATATGACTATGTTACAGATTTTTCTAAATTTGATGAGTGTTCTCTGCCACCACAACAAGAGTTTTACAGCAAAATCAGAGGATCTGGAATCACTGATGAAGATTATCACCATGCCCAATTGATGTGGAACAATTTAAAATGCCAGACATTTGGTGATTATCACAGGGCATATTTAAAACTTGATGTGACCCTCTTAGCTGATATACTGCAGGCATTCAGAAAATCTTCCATGCAAAATTATAAGCTGGATCCAATGTATTTTTACAGTGCTCCGGGCTTAGCATGGTCTGCAATGTTTTTAAACACTAAAATGCAATTGGATCTGATCCAGGATCAGGACATGTATCTGTTTATGGAGCAATGTATAAGAGGAGGCATGGTGCAATGTTCTCAGAGATATGCCAGAGCAAATAACAAATATATTCCTGATTATGATCCAGCACTGCCATCAAATTATATACTGTATGTAGATGCAAACAGCCTGTATGGTTATGCCATGATGCAAAAACTGCCATATGCAGGGCTTGAGTGGGTTGAAGATTTTAACATTGAAGATCTTAAGAATTTTGATGACAGTAACTATGGCCTGTTCTTAGAGGTTGATCTGACAATTCCTGATGATTTACACAACACATTTTCTGATCTGCCCCCAATTCCTGAGGTTAAGTGTTCACCTGGCTCTAAACAGAAGAAATTGATGATGACTCTGGAGCCGAAACAGAATTATGTCATATATTACAAAAACCTCCAGTTCCTGATGAAACATGGTGTTCAAGTGACCAAAGTTGGAAAAGTTTTGAGGTTCAGGCACTCAAGATGGTTGAAACCATATATTGATACAAACACAGAGCTTCGAACATCTGCAATGAGCCAATTTGATAAATCTTTGTTTAAATTGATGGTAAATTCAGTGTATGGCAAAACAATTGAAAATGTCAGAAAACATATTGATGTTAAAATAATTACTGACCCCAGCCGGAGCAAAAAATTGATTGCAAAGCCCAACTTCAATTACAGAAGAATTTATGATGAAAATATGGCACTTTTCAACATGAAAAAAACAAAGATCAAATTTGATAAGCCTATTTATGTAGGGGCTGTGATATTGGAATTGGCCAAATTACACATGTTAAAATTGTATTATAATGTGTTGAAACCTTTTTATGGTGATTGTGTAAAACTGATGTACATGGACACAGATAGTTTTGTTCTTGATATTCAAACAGAAGATGTTTATAAAGATATGTCACAGCCTGCATTGCTTGAATATTTTGATACCAGTGAACATTCAAAAATTTACCCCCACAACAAAAGATGCCTGGCAAGTTAAAAGATGAGACACTTGGTGATGTTATTGTGGCATTTGCTGGGTTAAGGGCCAAGATGTACAGTTTTGAAACATGTAGTGGTGTTGTTGCCAAAAAGGCCAAGGGCATTGGCAGAGTGACTGTGGACAAAGAGCTTGAATTTGAAGATTACAAAAATTGCCTCAAATCATGTAGCACAATCAGAACATCAGAAAATAGAATTCAGAGTGTGGATCACTTGTTGACTTCAAATATTGTAAGAAAAGTGGCCCTGGACCCACATGATGATAAGAGATGTATTTTATCATGTGGCATACATACCCTACCATGGCGGCATTGTGATTTGAAAAGTGGCAATCAATGCCCAATTACAGAGCATGATTTGAAATAAATAAACATGCCTATGAACTTATTTGGGTTCAAAAAACAGGCTATTATGGAGCTGCAACACCACAACCCTCTTCTGATATGATATCTAAACTAAGTGCTTTGTTAATTATTCATCTGAACAGCATACTTACAGATGTTGATGATGAAACAGGTAAAACATTGTACATATTTAACAATAATTTAAATCATTACCAATTACCTGTAGGTGGTCAATTGCAATTTATTACAACCCCTGAGGGTGATGTCAAAATTTCAGTGGGGAGAAATATTTATAGAATTAAGCACTCAAACATGATTTCTGGCACTGTATATACTGTTTCTGCTGGTGACTGCTTATATATTGAGGTCCCTGGGTCATATGACAAGCTTATACCTTTTTTTATAGAATTAAGAATCAGATATTCAATAATAAATAACCACTAAAACAAAAATGCCTAATGATATATTTGGCCATACAAGACATGAAGATCACAGTGATGAGATTCTGATGCTTGATGTCAGAGTCAAGAAATTAAGAAGTGATTTACAAGCTTTACAAACCACACTCAATGCCAGTCTTCAATTAGAAATTACAAATTTACAATCACAATGCATGGACCCTCTTCTTAAAATTGATTCTGAACTCAAAGTGCTGCTTCAGAAATATACTGATTTGGCCACATTAGATAGTTTTCAAAGTTTAGAAGAAGCTGTAGCAGCTCTTCAAGCCAAATTTAAAACCCAGGCCACCAACTCTGAGCAATTGAAACAGCAATTGGAAGAGCAGATAAATAATGTCCAGACACAGCTCCAAACAATTGTCAAAAGCATAAAATCACAAGAAGATTTTGATCTAGTGATTTCCACTCTAAAAGAACAGATTCAATCACTCCAAATACCTAATCTGGACCCTCTGAACAATGCCATCGCCGAGGTTAAAGAAAAAATTGAGACACTTGAAAATTTTATGAACAATTTGCCATCTTCTGATGCTTTGAGTGCAATAACTCGGAGTGTTGCCAACATCAAGCTGCAACTTGAAACATATGAAGATTTTGGAAAAAATTCAAAGTACCATAACCCATCTTGAGGGTACAATAGCAGCAGTGCAAAGTGATTTGACAAATGTACAAGAATCCCGCCTGTCCGGTATTGTAGACACTCTTGTAAGTGTCCAGGAACAGATCACAAAGCTTGAAAACCTCAACACTGAATCTGAGCTATCTCATTTTCATCACTTGATTGATGATATCCAAACAAAGCTTGAAATTTTACAACAATCAACACCCTCTCAGGCAGATATAGCCCTGCTCCAAAATGCTATGCAAAATGTGGCTGATGCTTCTGAATTAAACAATGTGAAATTGGCACTTGAATCTTTGCAAAATACTGTGTCAAATCTGCCTACATCACAGGAACTTAAAAATATAAAGAGGGCAGTGAATCGCATATTGAAATCAGAAGATATCAAGAATATCCAGACAGAGATCAAACAACTCACTCAAACAGTGGCCACTCTACCAACTAATCAACATATTAATGAACTGCATGCCCTGTTTGAGGATATCAGAAGACAGGTCCATGATCTTACTGCTCAAAATTCAAAATTGGCAGTTATTGAAAATTTGCAACAAATTGTAGCTAATATCAAGCAACAGCTAGGGACCATGGAATCCAATCAAGCAAATGCTCTGTCTGTTTTTGCCACCCAGCTACAAGAAATTGTGCAACAATACAAAAAACTTGTTGTGGACATAAAAATCAAGCCAGGCCATGATGATGTTGTTAGGACCATCAATGAGCACCTTGAATCTGTAACAAGCAGATTGCTTACAGCAGAAAAAGAAATAACAGGCATAATTGAGAATCCTAAACATACAGTAATTCTTGAATTGTACAGCATCCCCAACAAAGAATATGATTCACCATTTACACCAGGTGGCAAAATATATATGCTGTCCCCTGCACAATTTTATTACCAGTTTTTTGTTGGGGGCACACTTAGACCAATCAAGATCAAATATTGGTTTCAACCACAGGCACACCACTACCCTACCTTAACAATAACAAATGCTGATAACAAAGCAAAAATCACCAGTGTAGAGTTAGAGGATTTTACAGACCCCAATACATTAGAAACAGCCTATGCTGAAGATGATGGCTCTCTGGAATTTAAAATACAAATAGGGGACAAATTATATTTAGAAAATCCTGTAGTATCAGCTGCTGAACACCCTATAGTTGCAATATTCTTGTTTTCATATTATGTCTAGACAAATTATTGTTGATGAATTACACAGACAAGCCAGACATAATTATAAGAGACTGCCAGTAGTCACAAAAGGCATAGATGATTTATGGCAGAGCGACTTGATTGAAATGGCAAGTGGACAGCTGAAAAACTTAGACAAAATCAACAAGGGCTACAAGTATCTACTCACTGTCATAGACACATTTTCAAAATTTGCCTGGGCTGTGCCACTCAAATCCAAGACTGGAAAATGTGTTACAGAAGCCATCAGGACAATCATCAATCAGAGTGGAAGATCACCGCGCTATTTGCAAACAGATAATGGCAAGGAATTTTATAATTCTGTGTTCCAACAATTTATTAAAAGCCAGTCAATAAAACATTACTCGAGTTACAGTGATCTCAAAGCCTCAATTGTAGAGAGATTCAACAAAACCCTAAAAAATCTTATGTATAAACAATTTACACTTCAAGGTAATTATAAATAGATTAATATTCTTCCAGAACTTCTACATAAATATAACAACTCGGTCCATTCCACAATCAACATGAAACCCTCTGAAGTAACTCCATCTGATGAGCAAAAATTGATCAGGACTGTTTATTATCCTAGATACCAGCCAACAACAAGAAAGGCCAAATACAAGGTGGGTGATCAAGTAAGAATCAGCAAATATAAGCACTTATTCAAAAGAGGCTTTACAAGAAACTGGAGCACTGAATTATTTACAGTGGTTCAAATTAAACCTGGGACCCTTAACACATATATAATAAAAGACCACCGAGGAGAAATTCTCAAAGGCAGATTCTATGAAGAAGAACTCAGCAAAACTAAACAGCCTGACACATATCTCATAGAAAAAATCATCCGCAGAAAAGGCAGCAAGTTATTTGTTAAATGGCTAGGACTTCCAGAACACAGCTGGATCGATGCAGACAAAGTGATAATATGAACACCTGGGATGTTATAAAAAGGCTGCCAGAACCTGAACAGCAGATTAAGAGAAATGGCAAGTTGCTGCCTGAAAATATTAGATGTCTTATTGTTGGGCCATCAGCTTGTGGTAAAACTACACTAATGGTTGATAATTTTTTATTGGCAGCCAACTGGTTAGACTGGAAAAACAGGCACTTGTATGTTTTCTCTAAGAGCTTGGAACAATTAAAATATCAGCAGCTGATGAGGCTATATGATGGATTGGATATAGCCACTTTTGAACCAGATGTTAAGCCACTCCATGAATGTCTCGATAATTCTGTTGTTGTGTTTGATGACATTATACTGGATAATCAAAACAAGGTTAGAAATGTGTTTACACAGGGCCGACACAAAAATATAGATTGCTTCTACCTGGCACAGACTTTTTCAAAAATACCGAAGCAGCTGCTCCGAGACAACAGCAATTTTTTATGTGTGTTTCATCAAGATCATACCAACCTCAAACACATACATGATGAATATGTAGGTGGGGACTTGAGCTACAATGATTTTTCCAAGTTTTGCAGTAGGTGCTGGAATCAAGACAGTTATGGGTTTGTCACAATTGATATGACAAGAAAACCCAATAGTGGCAAATACAGAAATAAAATCAACAATTTTCTAGACATTGAAACATATATAAATAACCATGAAAAGGCCAATCATTGATGATCTTAAATTAAGAGATTATCTTGTAAAAAGATTTAAGGGATGGAAATCACAGAACCGAGGAATTTATGAACAACACAAACAAACAGAACAGCCTATAATTGATGCTATTAGTGAATTAGGTAAAAATATCAAAACTGTTACAGAGCAAAATCAAAATTTGATCACAGAGCTTGTACCTGTAGCTGCAAGGAACATATTAGATTATCCAATCACCCCACTTTCCAGTATTCATACACCTAGTCCTGTTGCTCCTCGAAGAATTGAAGCTACTCAGGATCCTATTGAATTGGGTCTTCTTGCTCAAAAATATTTAAGCACACCTAAAGACAACAAAGATGAGGTTTTTGGCTTATATGCTGACACAGAGCGTGATGGTAGCATCATACATAGAATTGGCAATTTCAGAGTAACATTTATGGGAGATGATATAATTGTATATTCAGAATCTCATCTTGGACAAAGAGGTGGTTTTGTTAAATATCCCGGCACACCTGGATTGTGGGAACTGATGACTAGGAAAAGGCCTGGCAGCTATAAAGATCAAGATTATGAGCACTACAAAGAAATATTAATAAAATCAGATGCTCTATACCAGAACAATGATCCCACACAAAAAAGAGTCAAGTCTAGCAGTAGAGCAAAATACAATAATTTAATCAAGCCCATATGGTCACAAATTAAGACAGGCAGTGGAATCAAACAATACAACACCCTGCCTAAAGAATTTGTCTGGGTTGATGATGTCAGGAAACTTGTAGATAGGTTATTGGTGATAGCTGGGGAGGAAAATGCTGGCAACCACAATTTTTACAATGAAAAGGTTGGAATTATGGACATGATAAGCACAAAATTGTCTAATTTTATAGTGAATGACACTAAGGGGATTGGATATCTTATAAAAATTATTAATACTCTACCACCTAAATTTTGGAATATTTCTGACGGTCGGGGGTTGGTTAATGACATTATAAACAAGCTGCCATTTGAACTACACATTCCAGGCTATCAGTATTGTGGTCCAGGCACAAAATTGGACCATAGCTTAATCAGAGGGGATCCTGGTGTTAATCCTCTAGATGCTGCTTGTAGAGACCATGACATAGCATACAACACACATACTGATCTTGACAAGAGACATGTTGCAGACAAGAAATTAGAAGAGGCTGCATTTGGTAGATTTGTAAGCAAAGATGCTTCTTTAAGTGAAAAAATAGCAGCATTGGGAACCACCATAGCTATGAACACCAAACAAAAACTGGGGTGGGGGCTGTGAATATGTATATAATAAACCTACAATGAAGGCCAAGGGTGTTATGTATCAAATACCTTATGCAGGTCTTAAATCTCTTAAAACTATTGATAGTCTTTTAACCAAAAAGCAGCGCAAGAAAAAAAGCTCTTGTCTTGCAAAGGGCCATGGTATGAAATTGTTGCTTAGTACCCCCCAATTAAAAAAATTACAACAATCTAGAAAAAAATCACATGTGGGGGGTTTCATATTTACTATCCCGGCCATCTTAGCAGCACTTGGGGCTGTTGGGAGCTTGGCTGGGGGATCAGCTGCCATAGCAAAAACAGTAATAGATGCCAAGAAGAATAGGGCAGAATTAGATGAATTGAAGCGCCATAACCTGGCCATGGAGAAACAAGGCAAGGGTGTTAAGAGAGCCATGAATAAGTTTAAAAAAACAAGAGCCGCTTACAAACCAAGATATTGAAGCTTTAATCAAGCCACTGGGCATCAAAAATTTTAGAGGTGTGTACATGTCTGATTCTTTGCCAGAGCAACCACTCAACAAAGAGTGTGGCATTGTTAATTTGGATAAGTACAAAAATCAGGGCACTCACTGGATTTGTTATCTTAAATATTTAAAAGATGAGGCATTTGTGTTTGATTCATTTGGAGGTGTTCCACCTGAAAATTTAATAAAATATCTAAATTCAGCTAATCTTTATTACAATAATGCCCGTGTTCAAAATTTCAAAGATGTTAATTGTGGACATTTGTGTTTATCTGTTCTCAGATATATGTCTCAAATAAATAAACCATCAATTGAAAATTTTCAAAAAGCCTTGTGGTATCTGAAACATCATGGGGGTATTCCATCTCACCAGCCAAAATTCAATATTGAAACTCAAATTACATGATGATATAGTATATCCCAAAACAATAGCTCTCAGAGCATTTTATGGCATGTACTTGATCCCTAATATTACACACCACAACAACACAATTGCAGTAGGGGATCAAAAAATTGTCATCACTCCAGGGCAGTATAATCTGTCCACTCTAAATGCTCAATTACCCAGATGTGTAGTATTAACTCAAAATTCTGTCACTCACAGAGTAGAGATTGTATCTGCTACAGAAACAGTGGATCTGGGTACTATAGGAGAGCTGTTAGGCTTTGAGAACAACACAAAACTTGAACCAGCCATCAAACACACTGCTATTAATATACCTAAATTCTTAGCCATAGAGACTCTGAATATTCACTATAATGTGGCCGAGGGTATGATCACCAAATCAAATGGCATAGGCACTCACAAACAAACTGGCATCATTGCAACATTCAAACCTAATTCTGAATTTATGGAGCCAATCATCTACACTCCATCCCCAACATTATATTTTCCTGTGTGCCATAATAGAATAGATAATATTGAATTGATGGTCACTAATGAAAAAGAAGAATTAGTTGATTTTGCTGGAGCCACAACAACTGCAATTATAGAGATTAATATTTAAATAAAAATACATACAAAAAAAAATGGAAAATATTGAGAGTTATGAGCTACAATCATTCCCTCCAAACAGGAGGACATTTGCAAATTTAAATCAACCCAACACAGAGATTGAGGTTGATCTTGATGTAGGGGATGGCTTTATACACCCCCACAGAGCAGATCTATACATCAAATTTGATGTTGTAAAGCTCGATGGAACAGATTAGCCGGCAAATTCAAATATAAGATTGGTGGACAATTTTGTGCCACATCTGTTCTCTGAAATTGAGATCAGAAAACATGGTGTTGTTATAAACAGAGTGGATTATCCCGGCATTACCTCCACAGCTTTGGCCACACCAAAATTATCCAAAACCGAGGCTTCTTACTACAAAATAGGTGGATTTGAGGCTGGTGATAAAATTATATCTAAGAACCACACAGTGCTGTTCCCTATGCGCCTGTTGCCAGGATTCTTCTCAGATTACAAAGATATTATGTGGAAGGGTGGTTTAAGAATCACATTTAGAAGAGCTGCCAATGATAATAATGCTTTGATGAGGTACAGCACATTAAACTCTACAGGGGAAGCTCTGCCCAATACCCTACCTGATGAGGGCAAGTGCATTATTCAGACTATGGAGTTAAGAATCCCGGTTGTTGAATATGAAGCCAGTTATGCTCTTAAATACAAAGCAGATATAATAAAAAATCCACAGGTTCCTTTACAATTTTATACATATCAATGTGTACAGAAGCCCGCAACTGGTACTTATTATGAGTTTGATGCTACAAATTCATTCTCCAGTATACAATATGACATGCCGGATTTTGTGGTGGTATTGTTTCAGACTGGAAGACACAATATTCAGGAAAAAAATTCAAGTAGATTTGATAACTGCAACATCAAGAACATATATCTTAAAAATGGCAGAAATGAGGTCTTTCCTAGAGAAAATTATAATTTAGACATGTCCAAGGATGATTTTCTTAAATTATATGAAGCATTTACAGCATACAAAAGGGTCACTACTGGCAATACTGACATGTATTACACACCAGATGAATTCAAAGCACAGAGACCCATGTTTGTCATCAACACTTCAAAAAGGAAACAAGTTGTGGTTAATGACAGGACAAACATTAAAATTATCTGTGAATTCCACGATACACTCCCCGATGACACCATATGTAGTGTTATTCTCATAGGTGAAAAATCATATGTTTATGATGTAAGAAATGAGAGAGTCACAGAGCAATTCTAGAAGAATTACATTGTTTTATTATTAGATAAACAAATTGAACCTGGTATCCAATTGAACTTAAACCAGAAGTAAATATGGGTGTGGGTGTGGGTGTATCTTAGCTTAGTTTTAGGTGTGGGCAAAAAAAATATCAAGAGGGGCATATTTTTAACAAATTTATGGACAACAATCTCACAGAAGTGCCTTTTGTAAGTGTAGGCAAATCAATCTGAGGGGGCTCATCATTTGTACACTAGGATTCAAAATTCTTAGAATTAAGAGCATATTACACTTGAAAAATTGGGGAATAAGGGCATCTTTGCATAATTTTAAGTGTGGGCAAATCGGGCTGTTTAATTATATGAGCTCATCATTTGTACACTTGTAAGTGGTGCTGGTTGTATTGTATTTTATACTACTATTTTATCCCGGAAGTCGCTTTTTGCGGGGATAAGGCCGGGAAAATTCCTACCTTAGATCACCCAGCACGGAAATCGAACCCGAGTCTCCGCGTGGCAGTCAGACGCCCTACCCACTTTAGACCATTCGTCACGAATTTTTTCCCACCTTCACCTTTTTACTTAGAAGGCTCAAGCTCCACCTGCCCCCCTGGTTCGGAGCCCTTGCACCTATGGAATGTAGTTGCAGATGGAAAAGAAGAGATTTAAAATTAGGCTGCTCTCTGCCTCTTCCCATCGAGGTACGCGCGGTTTATTCGTTCACACCGACCGCATCTGTCCGTAAAATCGAAGAGGCGAATTTCTAAGGGGAGAATTCCACCTTGCACTTGATTTGCGGAGACGTGGCTGCGATTCTTATCTGCACATGGATCCTTCTGTCGCGTACTACTTGCTGGTATCGAAACTTGAGGCTATGTTCATTTAACTAGTGCAAACATTTTTTCCAAACTTTTCAAAACGAAACACAAGTGGGAAAAAATTAGTCTCATTTTTAGCTCGCAACCGGGGGTGGGGGGAGGGCAAAAATACTATTTTGCCCCCCTCGATGATGAGTGTGGGGAGGGGTAAGTCGCCGCCCTGCCCCCCCCCCCGGTTCCGAGTCCCTGTAGGTACTCAACGTTATTCGACGATCTCTCACAATGACAGCAGAGCGGTTTGATTTTTTTTCGTAAGAGCACTGACGAGCTCCGGGTCCACCTTCCTTGAAATTCATTGTCTCCCCTTTTTAAACATTTAAACCACATTCTAACTGACTCTCCTGTAGCATCCTGTAGCCTCCTGTAGCATCGCATAGGCCTCAGCTGTTCAGACGAAAGCAGAATTTCAGCTGTCAGAGGCGCACAGTTGAAGCAGAGCGGTTGAAGTAAAAACAACGAGATTAGTACCGCGTGTACATTACACATAAAGCTAACAATCAGTGGCGGCGATTAGGGGGGGGCGAGGGGGGCAGTCGTCACCCCCACTTTTCGCCAATTTTGCCTCCGCAATATGCTAACTCTTAACTACAAAGGGAAATATATTATCTTTGCCCCCCCAAATTTGGCACGTTGCCCCACCCCGGTTTTGGGACCCAATCGCCGCCACTGCTAACAATGTAACATAAAATTAAGTTTTAGCGCGAGCATTTATGTGGAAAAAATTATGATCATTCTTTATTGAACAGCCCACGTACTTTCGAAAGGGCTCCAAAGCTGAACTTCTAACGGAGCGGAACCACAGTAGAGCATCATTGAGAAAAAAAACACATGCAATCAAATGGATGCTTGTCACTCGTTTGTAATTGATTGCATGTATTTTTTCTTTCACGTCTGTCGTTTCACCACGGCTCTGCTTCAGTGGGCGCTCAGCTCTAACTAACTAACTCTCTAGCCTTCTTAAACCCGAAGGTTCATGGCTGAAGCAACACAGGCCTTCCATCTGTCCCTATCTTGAGCAAGATGTATATACTCTTTTCCATCCCTACCGATTTCCTTTAGGTCCATCTCAACGTTGTCCCTCCATCTTCGGCTTGGCCTTCCTATAGGTCTCTTACCATCAGGTTTCCCAACAAGAATCCTGTAAACTCTTCATTCCTCTTCCATTCGTGCCACATAGCCTGCCCACCTAAGTCTTCTTGATTTAATCATTCTAATAATATCTGGACATTAATACAAATTATGTAGTTTTAAATTATGTAACCTTCTCCACTCACCTGTCTCCTCATCCCTTTTAGGTCCAAAGATTTTCCTAAAGATTTTATTTTCAAATACTCTCAATTTGTGTTCCTCTTTCAATGTAAGGGACCAAGTTTCACACCCATATAATACTACAGGCAAAATTACTGTTTTGTATATTTTAACTTTTAGTTTCTTAGATATTAAACGAGAAGACAAAAGTTTATGAAGAGAGAAGTAACATGCATTTCCTGAATTAAGCCTACTTTTTATTTCGTCTTTAATATAATTTTCATTTGTTAATATTACTCCTAAGTATTTGAATTTGGAAACTGGTTCAAACGAGTTGTTATCAATAATTAGATTTTGATTATTACCTAACACTTAGTTTCGGCCTGTAAGCATATATTTAGTTTTCTCTTTGTTAACTTCCAAACCTATCTCTTAAGCAGTAAAAGTGCTCCCCTGTGCATAGCACTACGCCATGAAGGCGTATAGGGGGTGTGGGGGTAACGCCCCACACTTTCTTGATCCGGTTGTGAGAGGGGGTGATGTGATCAGCATCACGCCCCTGACCGCCTTTACCCCCCCAGAGTTTCCCCCAGGTACCCATGTTATTCGACGCTGGGTGGGCGCCGGGGCCGCTTCCATCGTTAGAAAAGTTCCCGGATTTCAACCTGCCGGGGATCGAACCCGGGACCTTTAGCATGGTAGTCAGATGCGTTACCGACTGAGCCACAGCGGCCACTTCTTTAGCAGTTTTGAAAAATATTTTAGCATTATTCTTAATTGTATTTATATCATCCCCTAATAAGTCTACATCATCTGCATATCCTAACAACTGAGTCATACCATTTAATTTTAGTCATTCGTTAGTTTCTTTTACCTTCCTAACAGCATATTCTAAGGCAAAATTAAAGAGCAATGGAGATAATGCATCTCCTTGTTTTAACCCATCATGAATTGTAAATTTGTCAGACATATTAATATCCACACGAATTTTACTTTCTGTTTCACTGGTGCATACTTTTATCATACTAACAAGCTTCTTAGGTATTCCAAACTCGACTAATATATTATATAATTTATCTCTTTTGACGAATCATATGCTTTTTTGAAATCAATGAATAGCTGATGGACATTTTGATTATATTCCCACTTTTTTTCAAGTGTCTGTCTGATGTGAAAAATTTGATCTGTAGTTGATCTGTTACGTTTAAATCCACATTGATAATCACAAATAATTTCATTAGAATATGGGGTTAGTCTTGTTAAAATAATGTTAGATAATATTTTATATGTTGTTGAGAGTAGAGAAATTCCACGGTAATTATTGCAGTTCATTTTATCACCTTTTTTAAACACAGGAACAATTATGCATTCTTTCCACTGTTGAGGGATTTCTTCTTTATTCCATATTAAAAAAAAATATGAATTTGAAATATTAACGAATTTCCACCATATTTAATTAACTCAGCTGGTATTAAATCAATGCCAGGTGCTTTGTTATTCTTTAGCCTTTTAATAGCATCTTTAACTTCAGTCAAGTTAGTTTGTGGAACTAAAGGTTCTGCTGTGTGCACTTCATTTACTTCTGATTTATCTCCTACATGAACATTTAAAAGGTCATTAAAGTAGTTCTTCCATCTATTTAGAATATCACTTGGGTCAGATAGAAAATCATCGTCTTTATCTTTTATCAAGTTCACTTTAGGTTGCCACCTTTTTCTAAATTCATTTACACCTTTATATAAATATCTGATATTTTTGTTTTTGCTGTTTGTTTCAATTTCGTTAATTTTGCTTTTCAAGTAATTTCTTTTTTTACTTCTAAACATGTAGTTAACTTCTCGCTTTATTCTCGCTCAGCTCAACTGGGATTTTTTATTAATCGATTTGGCTTATTTTACTTCGCTCTTCTTGAACTTCTGGCTAATCGCGAAGATGGGGATGAGTGTAGATATCATGAAATTGACGAAGGGACGTGGGCCTCTCCGATTCAGCATCGTCTCCTTGTAATCAAGTGGTCAAGGGTTCGATATCCAGTGGGGGCACATAGTGGTTCGGATCACACTTGAAACTGTAGGCCCAGTCCCAATTAGCCTTACTGTGCATAAAGTGGAATTTAAAACACCAACTCAATCAATCATGATAAAGTTTGATTGATTTGCTTTATTTTACTTCACTTTTCTGCAACTTTTGGCTAATCGCAAAGATGAGGATGAGTGATGATAAGATGAAATTGATGAAGGGACACTCACAAAGAACACCCATTCTCAGGCCAAGATTCGAACCCGGAACCCCCGGCGTGGTAATGCGCTGTCCTAACTACTCGGAGATCCCAGTACTCGAAACTGGCGTCACAAAACAACTTTTTCGTTTTGACCTCTTAGAAAATTTTCTAAAGAGGTTAAGGCGATAAAGCTAACACTGAGATGCTATGAGGAGATACAACGCGGTGTGGCATAAACGAATACATATTGAATTCATTGCCTTATATGTTGTTTGCACACATTGAGACCAGGCAGGGGAAAAAAAAACCTAGTTCATTCCACCACCACCGAAATACATGGTCCACTTCATTCTAATATCAGCTCTGGACACTGGCGGCAGCTTTGATTCATGGTGCTTTCAATCCCCCCTCCTCCGCTCGCCACAGCTAAAAAAAAGGGCACTGTTGGGAGGATAAACCAGGAGAGGGTGAGTGGAGTCTGTAGTGTTGCCAAATCTAGGGAAATTTCCCTCGGCACGTTGAAATTGGGGTAAAATTTCAGATTAAGCGGGGAAAAGAAATTTTATGAAAAATATCAAACATTTATAGGTAAATTTGAAGATATGCGAGCCATATACTCGTACATTGAAGTTCTTTTCAGGCATGAAGAATTAATATATTTGCACTAGCTACCTTTCAAAATTGTAATAGCACACACGCTCGTATTTATAGGCAAATAATAGTTGAAATTTCAGTAGTCCGAGGTTATTTAAATTTAAATACCTGTAATAATTGTAATAACTATTGATTATGGATGATATTCGCTAATGGAAAACTGGTTAATAATTACCTTATCATTGTTTTTAAATACGTAGTTTGAATTAATATTTTGTAATACATTCACTGTACGTATCTACGTTTAATAATTATAATAGTATTTTTCATTACGTTCATTCAGATTTTAATGTACAAATTCTTCAAAATATATCGTTGCGTTTTTATATATTTCTTTTGAAAATTTATAATGAATGGCAATACACTTATTCTGAAGGTATGAATAAAAATATTGTACAAGAAGAATACAGGACCATTCAATATGTCTGTGTACCACCTCTGAAGTATGGTATATTTTTAAGTATTATTTTTAAAAAGTTATAGTGATTTGATGAAATGTTGATGGAAGTATATAATTAATACAAAATGTTTGTTAAACCAACCGTTAGACCCTCCCATATATGACCATGATAGCACAATTAATATTAACTGTTGGCGTGGAAGTTTTCGTATATTTTTTGCAAGGCACACAGTTTGGTATCACTAATCTTCATTTTTGTTATTTGCTATTTATTTTCATTTATTCAATCATTTGATTTCTGTCAAAGGAAATAATTATAATAACTATTATTAATGTTTATTAAATTTTGTGATAATGATTTCAATTTTTCTGATCTGAAAGAAAAGTTTGTATGAAAGAGGGGAATTTGGTACGTAAGGATGGGAAATCGGGTTTGCTGGTTGTGGCAACCCTGGGAATCAACTGCCTGCCCACTAACGTTGCTGCAAAGGATGTGAAGAGATGTTGAAATATTGCTTTGCATTGAGGCGCAGAACCAAATTTTACTGAGGTGAGTTGGAATAATTGAACGCACTTCACTTTTGTAAAAGACTCATTCACGCACTGCTACCTTCATTTGGTGCAAAGGTACATAAACCTTAAACTTAAAACTCAGCTAGCTTATCTACAGGGTAGGGTTCTTTGTAGACAACGAAACCAGACAGGATGCCTTCCAATGGAGACGTTTAAGCGAATATATTATTTAAATACAGGATACATGGAGTAAGAATTTTACATGATAAGCTACATTCTTCTATAATTTTCTCGTTTACAGTCAATTTTCATCTCAATCTTCTTCCTCCATTGTAATGGGCAGATCTGGATCGAAACTTCCTTCTCAATGGACAGTCTGGACTTCCCTCTTAATGGACGTTCTGGGTTGGGACTTCCTTCTTGATGGACGGCCTGGATCGGAACTTCCTTCTCAATGGACGGTCTGGATCTAGACTTCCTTCTTAATATGGAGGATATGGACTTCCCTCTTAATGGACGTTCTGGATCGGGACTTCCTTATCTTCTTTGAGAACTTCCCTCTGGATTTCAATTTATTTAGGTTTTGACTAATTAACAAATTCCTTTATCCTTTACCAACTTTTTCCTTTAAGCTTTGGGAATAATACTAATATCCTCCCTTGGGGCTTCGATCGGAACGCGCCACCACTAACTAGGTACAACAGAGTGTATACTTGGTGCAGCCGATTGACATGCGCATCCAAGTAGGTGCTACAGTTAAACTGCGCAACCAAAAAGTGCTGTGGGGCGTCGATCGGAACGCGCTCGCCACTGATGTAAACAAAATTTCCGCTACGGGAATGGTAAATCAACCAAACAGATGCAATATCTGTTCAAAGACACAAACTTGTATCAGTGCTTTGACTTCCTTAATTTTCATATTAACTTACATGTGATCATTGATTTGATTTATAAGATATATATATTAATTTACTTCTTTCATATTTATTCTTTGTCTTCTTATGATATATTCTATTCTTTCTCATCTTTCCAATTTGCTTTGTTCTTATTTATAAAGTTATTCACATATATTATGCCAATTCTTAACCTTGCACGCCTGGTGCTGCCATCTCTATTCGTCTTTGGCAAACTATTCACATTACTTGGTCCTATTGGGTACGTAACACAATATTCCCCCCGTTGGCCATAAAAAAAATTGTCGTAATATATATATATATATATGCAGATACATTTTTTTTCAAATTATATATGTACAAGTCTATTATTTCTTCTTGACGCTTTCTTTCTTCTCTTCTGTACAATTATATCTTCTAATGTTATCTAAATTCTCTCTCCTTTCTACATCTGTTTTTATGTGCTTTAGAAAAACTGTATTTCTAAAAATACTTATCACTTCATATGGGCCTTCATATATGAAAAATAGCTTTTTGATAGCTTTCTCTGAAGCTTTGCTCACCGGATGTGTTTTACAAAACACCCAATCTCCTTTCTTGATATCTATTTTCTTAACCTTCTTCTCTTCCTTTGTCTTTCTTCTATTTCTCTTTTTATACAGCTCTGATATCACTTTCTTCATTTCGCTCTTTTGCTCCATCATATCTGGCCACTCCAATTCTTCAAACACATATGGTTCCTCCGTGTATCCCAGAAATAATTCAGCAGGGCTTCTTCCTGTTTCTTCTGACAATGCGTTGTTTAACAATTTAGTTATTTTATTAACAACAGTTGACCATCGTGTATGGTTATCGTGGCAGTATGTTCTTAACAGTCTGACTATTTCTCCATTGTATCGTTCTATGGGATTCGAGCTGGGGTGGTATCGCGTTACATTTATTACTTTGACTCCTTTGAATTGCATATAGTCCATGAAATACTCCGATACAAACTGTGTGCCATTATCTGTTAACACCTTTCTAGGAATTCCATAGTGTTTAGTGAAACCGTCTTCGAAACATTTAACTATCTCTTTTGATGTTGCTTTTCTTATGTTGTAACACATTACAAATTTACTACTTATGTCCACGCATGTAAGGATGTATTGGAATCCTCTTGATCTCGGCAGTGGTCCAATTAAGTCTATGGATATTAAATCCAATGGCCTTCGAGCTATAACGTGTAATTCTTCCTTTCTTAATTTCCATTTAGATGGCTTAGTCTGTATGCATACAACGCAGTTTCTAACATGGTCCACAACATCCTTTTTCAGAGTCTTCCAAAAATAAAAACGACGTGCCATCCTCAAAGTTTTGTCTGTCCCAAAATGTCCTGACTCTTCATGTACTGTTGTTAAGATCTTATAGATCATTGTTTTGGGTACACATAACCTTACTTGGTGTGGATTTTCAATGTTCACTTTAAAAATCATGCCTTCTATAATTCTGTAATTCCCTTTGATTCTGGCTTTTCTCATCTTCGTTTCTCTAACAATAGTTTCTCCTTCCAATATTTTAAATATAGTACTAAGTTCTTCATCTTCTTTCATCTCTTTTATCCATTCTTCTTTTACTATATTCTTCATTTCTTCCTCCACAATCGCATTTATGGACAATTTGATTATCTCTTCTGGTTCTTGTTGGGGTCTTATTGGAGCTCTACTTAATGCATCGGCAATTTGATTATCCCTGCCCTTTATATCAATCACTTCAAAGCTATATTCTTGTATTAACAGGGCCCATCTGGTAAGTCTAGGATTCCACTGCTTTGCCGAATTTAGCCAGACCAAGCTTTTGTGATCGCTGAATACCTTAAATCTCCTTCCTTTGAGGTATGGTGAGAACTTTTGTATTCCAAATAGGATGGCTAGGCATTCGAGTTCACTTATAGTATAGGATTTCTCAAAAGTCTTAAGAGAACGGCTGGCATACTGGATGACTTGGTCTTCTCCATTGCTGTCCTTCTGGAATAGATACGCCCCTAGTCCTATATTAGATGCATCGGTTCCCAAGCAAAATGTTTTCTCGAAATTCGGTTGGCTTATGGCAGGCGATGATATGAGATCGATCTTCAGTACACCGAAAGCTTTATCTTCTTCTTCTCCCCAATTCCACTTGTTAGTTTTCTTTAATAGCTCATACAATGGTCTGGCCTTTTGTGCAAAATCTCTAATGAACTTGCTTCTCCAATTACACATTCCAAGAAATCTCTGTAATTGTTTCTTTGTAATTGGCTTAGGGAAACGTCTTATCGCTTCATCCTTATCTGTACATAGCTTAATTTCTCCACCGGATATAACATGGCCTAAAAACTTAACTTCCTTTCTGACAAAAGAGCATTTCTCCAGTTTTACGGTTAATCCTGCTTTTCCTAATTTGTTCAATACCCAATCTATTCTTCTTATATGTGAATCCCAGTCTTTACTGTGAATGCACATGTCATCTACATATATGGCTAACCAATGCTTAGTTTCTATCCCAAATATCTTGTTCAACGCAGTCATAAATGCCGAAACCGATGAATTTAAACCATATGGCAATCTTCTGAATTGAAACAATCTTGAGCCATATCTGAATGCTGTATACTTTCTTGACTTCTTCTCGATCTCAACTTGAAAGTATCCCAGGGTCAAATCAAAAGAAGTAAAGTATCTGCTTCCTGCAAATGAGTGTAGCATCTGATCTATTTTATCCACCTGGTTTCTTGGAAGTAATACGTGTTTGTTTAATTCTCTCAGATCTAAGACTGGTCTAACTCCTCCATTGGGTTTGTCAACTACATGCATCGGGCTTACATGTATGCTATTTGAATCTTCTATAATTTCCCATCTTAACCATTTCTGAAGTTCTTCCTCTACAGCTTTTCTTTTCGCAAAAGGTATCGGATACTGTTTAGATACTATACGTCTTTCTGTATCTACTTCTATTTCGTAGGAATACCCTCTGGTGAGTCCTGGCTTTTGGCTAAACAAATTCCTATGCTCTAACAAAACTTCTTGTAATTCCTTCCTCTCTTCTTTGGAGATATCTTTGCACTCATCAACCTTATTCTTTATCTCTTCAACAGATGCAGTATATTCATCATTTTCTTTATTCATTTCACTTTCAATTTCTTCACATATATCATTTGGTACTGCCTTCATCTGTCCGTACATTAAATTGAGGTTGCCAATGCATTCTTTTCTCTCCATTTCGTTGTTTACAGTTTCCATAGGAACATCTAGTCTTTCTTCTTCCAATGACTCTAGATTCAATCTTCTCTCTTTGATATAAATATGACCATCATATTTTTCCAAAAATGGTATTCCTAATATCATATCACTTCTTAGACCTTTTACTACGAGAAATCTGACAGGAAAATTTAAACCTTGAAGGTTCATCATTACGCCGACAGTTCCCTGTATTTTATATTCTTCTTTCCCTGCTGCCATGACCAATCTTATTTTATCCCTTTCTGATGCATCTAAACGAGCTTGTGGATATTTTCCCTTTATCCGTTTCCAACAATCATAACTCATTACTTCTACCACACTACCACAATCTATTAGGCACTTTACTTCTAATTCTATAATTTTTGCCTTTACATAAAAAGTTCTCCCTGGCTTCAGGTCATTGAAATTCGGCTCTTCTATTAAATATAACTCAAGACTTTCTCTTTCACTATGTACATTTCTATTTACAATTTCTCCCTGCCTTACATTTCTCCCTGTTTTTGCTCTCACACCTGGGAGATGCTGCAAGAGCATTACATGTTTGACCCTCTATTCTCTTCTCCATTTCTTGAATCTTCATCTGCTGTAATTCCCTCTTGGAATCTTCTTGCGTCATTACAATAATTTCTGGCTAATTCTATGGCTTCGTCTCTTTCTACATCCGGAAGTGCATTTCTTCTTTCCATTTCTTCATTGGGCACACTTACTCGGTATTCTCTTTCGTTCTGTTCATATATGTTCCTCCATCGCTGATTTCCTCCTCTTCCGTATCTTCGGAAATTATTTCGGCCTCTCACGTTTCTCCAATTTCCTCGATATCTATCATCGTTTCTCTCTCTTTCTTCCACAGAGTCTATGTTTCTTTCATATCTTCCATTGTTTCTTCCTACGTCTCTTCTTTCTGCACTTGGTCTCTGGTTTCTAACTTCTATTCTTCTTACATCAAATTCCTGTCTCCGGAACTTTGGTTTTGAGCGCCCTTCTTCTTCTGAATGTTGCCTCTTTCCATAGAATCTTCCTTCCTTATCGTTCCAGGAATTCTGAGTTTTTGTTAGCACATCTTCGGTTCTTAGATATTCAATCAAATCATCAACTGCTTTTATCTTAACCGCTGCTATAGCTCTCTGTATTCTTAATGGCAATGTTTGGACAACTTGTTTAACCAGCTCCTCTTCACTGCATCCTTCCTTTAGGTTTTTGAAGCTTCTAAGAGTCTCCCATGTATGTTCTTCCAGGCTGTCGACTTTTGACCAATCTACATATCTTCTTTTTAATGCTTCTAGCTGCCTTTCCTTTATGTCTTTACTGCAGTAGTAGTTCAGGAATTTTCGGCTGAACTCCTTAAAATTTCTAAATTTGTGCTCATTTAGTTGGTACCATCCTGCTGCCGACTGTTCAAAACATGTCTCTATGACGTTCAAAATCATTCCTTCGGGGATCCTCATAAGTCTGACATTTGTTGTTAGTTCCCTTAAAAACTTTCTGGGACATTTATCAGATATATTCCCTTTGAATTTCGGAAGATGCTGCAATTCTTGTGGCCTAGGTATCCTGGTCCTATAGTTCTCGTCTCTCGGGAATTCATTTTCCAATATGTCTAAGAGCCTTTCATTATTACTTCCATCTTCGCTATTCTTCCATTTCCTTTTCTTGTGACCTCCCGCTATTCTATATCTCTTATGCTTCTCTTCTTCCTCCGTCGTCGATTCATCGCTTGAACTCTCTTCTTTCAGCTCTTTCTTAACCTTCGTTTCTTCACTTTCTCGAAACCTAGGATTTATGTTTCCTTCTTTGATGAATAGCTTTCCTAACTTTCTTTCCACTTCTTCTACTTTCTTTTCTGTTTTCTCTATCTTTGACACTGCCCCATTTAATTTTCTGTCTAATTCCTTTCCTTTCTTATCTGCTGCATTAATTTTATTTTGATTTTCCGCAATGTCCTTCTCCATACTGCTAGTTTTTTCTTGAACTTCTTGCAGTTCCCGCGTACTTACTTCTCTCAGTTTTAGAACTTCCTTTTCCATTCTATTGCGTGTTTCCCAGCTTCTATCTTCCATTAGGACCTTTGCTTCTTCTATCTTGCTTTCATTTGCATCTACTCTAGAAGATACTGCTTCTATTTGCGATTTATTTTCAACAATTTTTCTTTCCATACTGTTGGTTCTATGTATATTCTCCTCCCTAAGTTTTGAAACTTCTTCCAAGATCGTCCTATTTATATCCACGCTTTTGTTTTCGATTAGCAGTGTTGTTTCTTCAATCTTCTTTTCCAATGATCTTCTATTTTCTTCACATGTCTCGGTTATTATCTCGTACATTTTCTTGCTTTCATTTCTTACTTCTTCTAATTTTCTACTATTTTCATCGAGCCTTTCTTTCACTTCCTTGTTATTTTCTTCCAACTTTTCTTTTACTTCTTCAATCTTCTTCAGTTCTCTGTTATTTTCATTTATCTGCATTGACAGCTTTTGGAACATTTCCATCAAGTTTATTTCTTCTGTCTTCTTCTGCTTTTCTTTTAGCTTTTCCTTCTTGCATTCCTTACATGTATAATCTTCTTCCCTTTTACTTATTGCTATGTATTTCTCCTTTCTTATTCCCTCGCACGTCCAATGTTTCATTTCTTTACATGTGACACAGAAAATAATTTCTTCCTTGTTTCCTTCCTCTCCGCAACAAATGAAAGTTTCCCTTTTTTCTCCGTCTTCCTTCATTGTAGCTTCTCCATTCTCATTTCCATCTTTATCCTTTTCCTCCATTTTCAATTATTCTTTCTCTCTTCACTGTCTGGTTCCTAATTCTCTAGCCCCAAAAGTTGGTCGCCATTTATTTATGCTACCTTCATTTGGTGCAAAGGTACATAAACCTTAAACTTAAAACTCAGCTAGCTTATCTACAGGGTAGGGTTCTTTGTAGACAACGAAACCAGACAGGATGCCTTCCAATGGAGACGTTTAAGCGAATATATTATTTAAATACAGGATACATGGAGTAAGAATTTTACATGATAAGCTACATTCTTCTATAATTTTCTCGTTTACAGTCAATTTTCATCTCAATCTTCTTCCTCCATTGTAATGGGCAGATCTGGATCGAAACTTCCTTCTCAATGGACAGTCTGGACTTCCCTCTTAATGGACGTTCTGGGTTGGGACTTCCTTCTTGATGGACGGCCTGGATCGGAACTTCCTTCTCAATGGACGGTCTGGATCTAGACTTCCTTCTTAATATGGAGGATATGGACTTCCCTCTTAATGGACGTTCTGGATCGGGACTTCCTTATCTTCTTTGAGAACTTCCCTCTGGATTTCAATTTATTTAGGTTTTGACTAATTAACAAATTCCTTTATCCTTTACCAACTTTTTCCTTTAAGCTTTGGGAATAATACTAATATCCTCCCTTGGGGCTTCGATCGGAACGCGCCACCACTAACTAGGTACAACAGAGTGTATACTTGGTGCAGCCGATTGACATGCGCATCCAAGTAGGTGCTACAGTTAAACTGCGCAACCAAAAAGTGCTGTGGGGCGTCGATCGGAACGCGCTCGCCACTGATGTAAACAAAATTTCCGCTACGGGAATGGTAAATCAACCAAACAGATGCAATATCTGTTCAAAGACACAAACTTGTATCAGTGCTTTGACTTCCTTAATTTTCATATTAACTTACATGTGATCATTGATTTGATTTATAAGATATATATATTAATTTACTTCTTTCATATTTATTCTTTGTCTTCTTATGATATATTCTATTCTTTCTCATCTTTCCAATTTGCTTTGTTCTTATTTATAAAGTTATTCACATATATTATGCCAATTCTTAACCTTGCACGCCTGGTGCTGCCATCTCTATTCGTCTTTGGCAAACTATTCACATTACTTGGTCCTATTGGGTACGTAACAGCACGTTGATTGCCATTTTCTGGTGCAACTGATTTTTACCGAACCGATAAAACAGCCAGGAACTCGTCCAGGAATTTCCGAGAGTTCTCTTCCATAGGGGTTAAGAGGTGACAATTTTTAGTATGCGATTAACCAGTAACTTCACACACATATTCGTGATTGCCGGTAGGGATTGTCAAGAGGGGCCACTTGGCTACGCGGAAATAAGGAAAAAATCGCCTGTTTATTCTTACCATCTACCTTTTATTGATAACCTCAATCTGTTATTCTTTTCCTGTATCACATATTTTTCTTCCCTCTTTTCTCGGTTTGAATGCATGTTTGCCTGTGTTTACTTTGTCTGTTCTTGATCATTTCTCTTTTTGTTTTCTGTACATTTTCCCTTTTATTCTTTCTTTCTCTCTCTCTCTCTCTCTCTCTCTCTTTCTCTCTCTGTCCCGTTTCTATAATACTCTATATTTCCTTTTTCGCTTCCGCCGACTCCGTGGCGCAGTGGTTATCACAGCGTACTATGACGCCAGTGGTTCCGGGTTGAAACAAGCCTTTGTCACATTCCCTTTATCCAAATTTGCTTACAGTTTGATAAATACGTCACTATTTAAAATTTCCATATATTAGTCACTTTTTGAACTAGAGTCTTTCCTTTCTTTTCCGTTGCTATGCTCAAAATGTATATATAAATTCATATTATATATATATATATATATATATATATATATATATATATATATATATATATACACACACACACAGGGTGTCATTTTAATGGCGCCCACAGACCACAGATTCGTATAGAGGACATCAAAACAAACATCTTTTCTCAGTAACATTTTTCTCGTTGGTGCATCATTTCGGCGCTACAGCTGTTCAAAAAAGACCGTTTTGCCGCCTGGATGCTGGCAACCCAACACAACATTTGATCGTATCTGTGACGGCATTTCCTGCGGCGAAATAGCGCACGGCAGAGTTGCAAGGGACACACAAATTTTGTGAAAATTTACAAACTACCAACCACATGATTAGGTGTAAAACGAAGCGAGAAACGCGTCCAGTAGACCGAACATCATAGTCTACCAGCCAGAAGGTCAGCAGTCATCTCAGGGGAAGGGGAAAGTGAACCGATGATATGAGAAATGGTAAAAACGTATTCAAAATGAAGTGTCAATATCGGATTTTGTCTCAGCCTACATGTCAAATATCAACAACAATACATTTTATTGGACTTACAGCTTACATGTGGCTGTTTGCGCCCAGTTACATGTCAAATATTTGCAAATCTCGTTGCAAGATTGGTATCTACAGGTTTGTGTCCAGATGCCTTGTGGTACTTTTGTGCTGATAACGGAAGTATCCGAGGTTCACGTTGTTACATTACGGCTAAAACACGTACAACCACAGTAACAATCTAATTATGAATCAGTAGCGAATATACTGTCCTGTTCATAGTTGCAAACTATTACATTACATGTATATCCGGTGCATAGATAAATACAGTCGTCGGAGAGCTTGGAGCTTGTATTACTACTACTTATATCCCTGTTTTTCAACCATTTTTGTCACTTGTCTCATAATGCACTGAATATACATTATATTATGTGTTGCTTACCTTTGGGATTTTGAGTTCTTTCATTTCTAGTATTTTGTCATCTGTTCAGTGTGTCACAGAAAACTAGTATCAGAAGGACGAAGTGGATAGATTAAATTGTAGATGCCAACTTGGTAACTAGATTTGCAAATATTTGAAATGTAAGCTGATACAAAATTCGATATGACCACTTCCACTTGAATTCTGTTTTCTTTCTACTAGTTTTCGTGTCATTTGTTTACTTCCTGTTAGGTTAAAGAACGTGTTTTGTCGTTTTCTTTTACGGTACATAATGTGGCTGATTGTAGCTATATCATTTTTCACAGAATATGAGTGTTCCTGGCAACCCTGGAACGAATCGCTTCAGGACGGGATATGACGTCACAAATGCAATCAAATGTTGTGTGTGGTTGCCAGCATTCAGGCGGCAAAACGGTCTTTTTTGAACGACTGTAGCGCCGAAATGATGCACCAACGAGAAAAATGTTACTGAGAAATGTTGTTTGTTTTGATGTCCTCTATACGTTTCCGTGGTCCGTGGGCGCCATTAAAATGACACCCTGTATATACCAGCTTCGCTATATATTTTCTCTGTATTGTGTATAGTTTTCAGAATATAGATCCGCATTTAACTATGTCCTCTTGGCTATAAAACGCTTTCTTATTTTGAATTCTCGAATAAAGAACCTATCCCCTGAGATTAAGATATTTCTGTAGCCGTGGTAAATAACATTTTTGTACGTGCCCCCAGAGTCGTAGCATAGTGGCGCCCATATCGTGGAGCCTTACCTTAACATACACTCAAGGGCGTAGCATAACCTAATTAAATCAACCAATGTTTTTCGCTTTATTATGTCTCTTTTTGTCTCACGGTACATTATTTCTCTTTTCCCCATTATCTATCTCTATCTCTCTCCTGATTTTTTAATTTTTCTTTCTTTCTCCCTCTCTGCCTCTGTTTCATTATCTCATTCATTTCTTTCCTTTTCTCTCTTCTTTATTTATATTTTCTTCCCTTATCTCTCCCCTTTGTTTTATCTTCCATCCTCTCTGTCTCCTTCTTTTTATTTCTGTTCACTTTTCTTTCTCTGCCTTTCTCAATCAGACTTTTATTATTCTTTTTTTCTCTCTCGACTTTAAACCTTTCTTTCTTCTAATAATACGTAGATTCTGATCCTGTTTCGAAATTATCAACGACGAATCTCGAATCCTGTATCTGATACGCTGCTTCATTAGGATCAGAATCTGCAAAGATTTTTACTAGATACACGTATTGTGTAACTGCGTATGTTTTCCAGGTTGCTTCTAATTCTTGGAAAATATTTTATTCAAGGAATTAATTTGGTAAACTCACACCCATTTATTGAAGACTGTCTTTCCTCTCACATAATTAATGAAGTCCAGCCAAAGCGTGACTCTAAGCTTCGAAAAAGCTGTACTTTGAAAGAGTCAAGTACATGTAGAAAGACTATCACGCTGTAAAACACGCTCAAGGTTTCAGAGGCTACCCCATCAGGGTAGAACGTACGTACGCTTGACTTGTGCCCATCAGAAGCCAGTTAAGCGTGAACGCTGTAGGCATGTTGGGCACCATGTCGGTATTGAGTTTTGCATCAGTAAGATAGGATATAGGCATGTGGATGAGGCAGGCACATATGCATACGCTACGTGTGAACAGTGATATCAGTGAACATCATATTCTCATCTCTGCTGGCATAATTTTCTTATAACCAGGGAGGGATTTATAAAAATTGAACCCATATGCTATCTTTTGTTCTGAGTCCTACCGACATTATTATTATTAGTTTTGTTATCATGGTTCTTGAATTCCACTAATTGCATGCTCTGTCTTGACATTAATCTATGAATACTGACACCGTGCCTCATTTACCTCATTGCCTCATTCACATACGACAATTACAAAACTGTTTAACATTTCTCTTACGTTTTTCAACTATATAGTAATTTTCTATATTCTGTACATTTAAAAACAATCAGCATAATTGTATAGCTTAACAAATTAATTTTCATGTAGGCAAAAAGCTGTTTTTATAGTAAGATACGAGTAAAATAAACTGCAAGCTTAAGTGTAACCCTATTTCAAATAATAAATAATAATAACAATAACACTTGTAAATTTTAAAATATAGACACGTTTGATATAAGAAAAAATTTAAACCCTAGAAAATCATCCCTTCTTTCATGAAGTAAGCAAGTAAAAGGGCTAGGCATGTTATATTATGCTATTATCACAATATTAAGGAATTTTAATACTCGATGGTCTTTGTCGCATCTACTTCTTCATTGCGCGGCGCCCCTGGATTTGGTGCTATTAGGCAATAGCCTAGTGGCAAATCCCCCCGATGATACCAACTGGTTTTTCCCCATATATTTTGCCCACCTGAAGTATCTCGCCCAATTCTTCACTATATATTGTCTTTAACCCTACACGGAGTTACCAAAAACTTCCGGGAATTGTGTTGTAGCATATTTATCTTTCTTTCGTCCCCTGTATGTCTCCTTCCTTTCTTTTATCCTTTTTCTGTTTCTTTTATCTATTTATTTCCATCTTTCTGTCTTCCCCTGGCTTTCTTTCTTTCCTCCCCTTCTTCACCTGCTTTTCTTCTTTCTTGCCGGTCCCCGTGGCGGAGTGGTTAGCACATCGCTCTACGACTTTAGGGATCCCGGGTTTGACTTCCGGCCTGGGTATGGATGTTTGTGAGTGTCCATTCATCAATGTCATCTCTTATCCCCATCTTCGCAAATTAGCCAAAAGTGGCACAAGAAGCGAAGTATAAACTGAAGCAATCAATCAATCATTTCTTTCTTTCTTCTGCAATTTGTCAAATTTTTCTCCCTTTTATGTATTTTTATTTGTGTTCTTCTTGTCTAGTACAAAATATTTTAACACACATGTCTGTTTGGATTGGTAGAAGAGCGGTGGGTTACAGCCAGTGATGTGCAGTAGACTATAAGTTTACGTCTACATACGTTGCGCGTAATCTACACGAAGATTACATTGACTTACAGTTTACATAGTCTACCGTAGACAATGCAAACAACAGGGAAGAAAGGAATCCCAGTGGTCTTTGAAAGATAAGTATTTTTTTCTTCACACATGTCGATAATCTGGGCCTATAACCAACTTAAGACTATCCGACGTAATCAGAGTTATCGAATTTTCACTGACGAGGGGAAAAGGGACTACCGAAAGAAGAACAAATGACAGCCATAATGAAAACTGACATTATTTTTTACACTGACAAAAGGGAAGGCTAAAAATATTATTTTTCTGCTTAGGAAAGTGCATGTCTCTCTAAAGCAGATTTTTGTACGTGTGAAAGGGTGGAAATAGAAGTAAAACAAATCTTGTCATTCTACGGACCTCGTGAATTGGTTGAACGTAAATAAATACTTACAACACTTATTTCTGAAAAGTGGAATACTTCACGCTTTCTATTTCCACCTGCTGATGCTTGTTGTTGCTTAGAACGATGCATGTGCCTTGCACGAAGAACGCCGAGCGCCATGTTGTCTACATTGATTACGTAGATAGAATGTAGGCAATCGTTGTTTACGCGTAGATGCACATCACTGGGTACAGGTACAGCCCATTCTCGCCCACCTGACGCCCCTGGTTACACGGCTTTTTGTTGCGGGAGTTCGGAAGTTTACTCTACCAATGTTCAGTTGCCTGGATATGTAACTGATAGCCCTACTAGAAACTTCTCATGTTTCTGACATTTCCAGACCTTTCTGTTCGTTGTGACCGAGTAATATTTTGCAACTTTTTTTTCAAATGCAATATTGCTTGTATATGCACTGATGAATAGTAAGGAGAGAACAGAAAAACTAACACGCTCGGGGCGAGCAGAGAAGAGAAATCCATTAGCAAATTGCTGATACGGAAAAGAACAACACCCCACGGTCCTGTTCTTATTAGAAACCTTGCCGCGTCAACTGATTTGCGGATGGAGATTCCAGGAAAGGGGGTCATAAAAAGTGTTATGAACAGGAGCGTTTTGATGTGGCCCTGTCAACAATTTGACCTTGACTTTACAGCATGTTCTGAATTCTGCATCCCACGTCGGTTTATGCAAGAGCTCTAATTCTCTTTTTGTTTCCCTTTCTTCCAGTGTTGCCACAATATGAAGGCACAATTTCCCTTTCCAAGGGACAAAATTTCCCTTTTTGGACCATTTTCCCTTCACCTAAACAAATCATGTAATAATAATAATAATAATAACAACAACAACAATAATAAATAATAATAATGGTAGTAGTAGTAGCACAAGTAAGCGTAATTATTATTATTATTAGTGGTGGTGGTAGTAGTAGTAGTAGCAATAGTATTTCCGTTGGTCCATGTTAGTATGCAAAAAACAAACAAATTTTTCACATTCCTGGCCAGATGTCTTAGGTTTGAATCCTGGTGAGGAATCCACTTAATCGTTAATCCTCATCGTAGCTATTATCCGAAGATGCGTAAATGCGACGTACAATAAACGTAACACAAATATAAATAGATTTGGACTTATGTTGGTTGGTTGGTTGATTTGGTGTTTTAAGTCCACTTTAGATATGGACTTATATTCAAAGGAGCAGAGATAAGAAGAAACAGACAAAAACTTGGATATGAAATTGAAAATTAATATGAACTGTAATAATGTGGAGTTATATGTCTTCATATTCCCCTGAAATTGTGGTATTTTTCATCGAAATTCCCTTTTGGCTAAAAATTCGGTGCGAATTTCCTTCATGTGGCAACACTGCTTTCCTCCTCTTTCACAGTCTCTCTCTCTCTCTCTCTCTCTCTCTCTCTCTCTCTCTGTGTGTCTGTGCGTGGCGTTGAGTCTGTGTGGACTGGCGAACGGGGGGAATGGGGGGCTGATGGGGCAATAGCCATTTCCGAAACTTTGAGAAACCCACAATTTTCAAATGAAAATAGTAAAGAACTAGGGGTAACAATGTTGTAAATGCCAACACCATTTAATATGACCCCCGATTTCAATTTTTGTCTTTGAACAAGTTTCAATACAAAGGACACCACTGGACAAATGACTATTATTTGTAATCTTTTGCCTGTGGTGACGTGAAAGTGTATTGACTTACCTTAATTTATAATCCCTGTTG
The DNA here is from genome assembly GCF_977018435.1 of Lepisma saccharinum. Taxonomy (NCBI): domain Eukaryota; kingdom Metazoa; phylum Arthropoda; class Insecta; order Zygentoma; family Lepismatidae; genus Lepisma; species Lepisma saccharinum. The sequence continues at coordinate 12,043,558 of NC_139229.1, forward strand.
TCATGCTAATAACGATGGGCTTTAAAAAAAATGGAAAAAAGAGGAAGTGTGGAGCAGGGGTTTATCCAAAATTTCCTATTTGTAGAGGAAGGGGAAGGGGGGGGGCGTCGTTAGTGTTGCCCACGAGACGAGACTTTGGCCTGTCTCGTCTCGTGGAAATGCCGTGAAATGCTGTCTCGTCTCGAAAATATTCGTTTGTCAAAGGGACACATGATCAATCTCGTCTCGTCTCGAATTTTTAAAAGCCTGTCCCGTCTCGTCCCGTGGGCAACACTAGGCGTCGTGTAAGCAGAGTCGTAGCTAGAGTTTTCTACGTCCGGGGCAAGGATACGATCTACATCTTCCTTTTCGAAAGAAAATTATTGTTATCTTTATTACGGCTAATCTGTTTATTTCTTTTTCTTGCCACACATTCACTTTTTGGGTAAAATGTGAAATTGTTATAAATTTTTCTTTTATTTTGTGTGGGTGCAGTTTCAAACCTTTCAATATTTCCAACGAGAACGTTGTTCAACAATTTTCAATTGTCGATTTTGTTGGGCCATGAATTTTCTGCTTCAATAACAATTTAATCCTCAATAACAATTTAATCATGTACAGACAGCTTAAAATATTTTTTGCAGATAATTCCACATTGAAAGTAATCATTGACCGTTTATACCGGGTGGTCCAAAAGTCCCGGAAAGGTCACATATCGTGAGAAATACACATCGAATCGGAAAACGAAAAAAAATAGGTGTTTAATAAGTGAAAGAAAGCTATTCAATGATATCACACTTCATTCCCCACTCCCGCGGGGCGGGGGCAACTGTGAAATTTTAAATGAAAACCCCCATTTTGTATTGTAGAATCGGAAAGAGGACTTCATTCCGAGTCCAATGAGCTTTCAACCATCCTCCTAGCTCATTAGGAACGGAGATATGGTGATTTTAAATTTTCGCAAAAGAAAAAAAGAAAAAAAACGTGAAAATTTCATAAAACCCAAAACTTTTTAAAGGTACGTCTCTGCCCCTAATTGAGCTAGAGTGAAACCGATTGCAGATTCGGAATCTGCACGTCAAGACCTTTCAATAGAGTATATGGAAGGGGAGTCTTGACGTGCAGATTCCGAAAGGAGGCGGGGGTGGGGAATCAAGTGTGATATCATTGAATAGCTTTCTTTCACTTATTGAACACGTATTTTTTCGGTTTCCGATTCGATGTGTATTTCTCACGATATGTGACCGTTCTGGGACTTTTGGACCACCCGGTATATACTACACATCATTTCCGTAAAAATACCCTTACAACACAACATCGTAGATTCTTTCACATAACCCTTCCATGAATTTCATTAAAAATGTACGGACATGAGCGCCATTTTACTTTATAACCACCAGGGGTATGGGTATCGAGAATCTAGCCTTGCTCTCAGCGCCACGACGGCGTTCGCGGGAATCTCATAAGTCAGTCAGTTCATGGCACTGCAATATACTGTTATCTTAATCCGCCATGATTCCCTTCCTCTTTCCATTTCTTCGTTGCCAAATTTCCCTTCGCTATTCACCTCACGCGTGTTTTGAACTCGGCCAGAAATATTATGGCTCTTCTGAAGATAAGATTGGCTAATTCCGTCCAAAACGACAAAAGGCCCTTGTCATCTTTTACGACTTAAAAACGCGACGGAGCTAGTGATTTAGGACGGGCAGACACTAATTTCGTGGACCGACTTTGCATAGAGATTTCTTCCAAAGAAGATTTGACTATATTATTACAGTACATTCTTTGGGCATATTCCGTAAGATGGCATTTGAGTGCAAGGGCTTGTGAAAGTCTTCCTTTCTTGTACTTCTATGGGCCTTAGAACTAGGATGACGGAGTTACAGCTCTTCGCAACTACCCAGGAAAATTCGAGTAAAGGAAGACATGTCTTGGAAGCATTGTGAATCATAAATGACACGCCATTAAAGTGCAAGGGTGTTTAAGTTTATTTACTTATATTCTAGGCACCACAGGCAAATGTTCATTTTTAGTGTTGTTCAGTGGGATCCATAAGTATTGCTCAGCAAATTGTCCATGACTATTTTCGTTGGCTCTTTTTGATGTATTTTTAAGGACTATATTTTTACGTATATTGGTTCAGAGGTTGGAAGCAGATTGTTTGGTGTTTTATGTTTTTATGTCAGTTCTTGAAGCTCTCATTGCATAAAACAAAGGGGGTAAACGTGGTGATGGACAATTTGCTTGGTAATACTTATGGCGGCAAATTGTCCATGACTATTTTCATTCATTTTTTGTCTTGCATCCTATGTGCTTTTAAGCGATGGATGTTTATAAATGTTGGTGCAGAAGTTGTCAGTAGCTTGTTTTGAGTTTCCTTTTAATTCTTGAAGCTCTTGTTGGGTCAAATGAAGTGCACGAACATGGTGATGGACAATTTGCACGATAATACTCATGGATCCCACTGTACATGTGAAGATAATTAACACATAAACATATAATTGATACATTACTCTGTTATTATCTGATTATGTATAAAATTAATACATAACTCTGTTATGTTCTTTTAGAGTCCACTTTATGTGCAGATAGTCTAATCTGAACTGAACGTTCTACCAATATGCTCTTTCACAACTTACCCCAATTCACCAACACCTCAGTACAGAAAACGTTGGAGAGAGCCTATATAGTAGTCATAAGTACACCCCTTGGCCTGAACAAGGCCAGCGGATAACATTCCCCATTTCCATCCTCTTATTTCCATTGCTACCCCTTAATTCTCCCCACATTGCAATCCCTACATCATACCATACCACTCAAAATTTTCGACAAGCCAGCCGGGCGAGAGAACTACGTTTTTCTGTACCAACTATAACTTCGATCTGGACCTGGCAACGTTGCAGGTCGAACTCGCCCTTCCGTATTTTTCTCTACAGCTGAAGATGCAGCTCGTGGCGGCGAACATTTAAATTTTTCCAGTGTCTGGCGAATGTTTCCTTTTATACTTTTCATTTGTTATATAAATATATTTGTAATATGATTATAAAGGTGTACAGTTACGGACACTTCTGGGTTGTAATGATCCCATTGAAAGTCAATGGAGTTGTTACAACCCAGAACAGCCCGTGACTGGACAAGTATATAATGATGTCTAAAGAACAGGGAGGTTACACAGATTTAGAATGTGTAACAGTAGATAGGGTTTATGTACGAATTTTATTTTAGTCCATTTAACGTGTTTGTAATGTGTTTCGCTCTAAATATGTTGACACTTTCGTATTTCTAATTGCTTGCTATTCCGTTAAACAGTTACATAGATGTTTGTGTAGCATCAAATTTAGGTAGGCTATCACGTGAGATATGAAAAGCGGTTAGGAGAAGATGATCATATTAAAAATAAAGATGAAACAACAGAAAAGTTACAAAAGGTTGACATAAAAATGTACATAATCTGGATATTGTTATTTATTTAATAAGGTTTTTGGTTTTGTGTATAATTCGTGGGTATCCTACTTGTTCCATTGGGTTCATCGCCTTCATTTTGGATGGAGAGGGTCGTGCTTTTTTTGTTGATATATTATTTATTATACGGCGTATAGTTGTAAATTAAGAGACTTTATTCGTTCCGTGTCTCCCCACCATGGCGGTTATCACAACAAGCTAGGACGTAGGAGGCCGGGGTTCGAATCCCGGCCTGGGTCCTTGTGAGTGTCCCTTCATCAATTTCATCCTTATTATCACTCATCCGCATCTTTACGATTAGCCAAAAATGGCAGAAAGGCGAAGTAAAATAAACCATATCAATCAATCGTTCCATGTGTCCACCATAAGCACATGCATTCAAGAGGAAATCGGTTCTGCACTCTCTTTTTTCTTTCTTTCTTCACTTCTCTCTCTCTCTCTCCTTCTTTCCTCTCTATCCCTTTTTTCTTTCTTTCTTTTTCGATCTCTCTATCCCTTCTTTCATTTTTCTCTCTCTCCACACTTTGATACATTTCCCTCCGTAGCTTGCGTCCAACATAAAGGAGTTTGTTCATCCTAAAATACGAACCCGAGAAAATTTAATCTTGGAAGTATCCATGGACTAAACACAAATGTAACCTCTTTCTCCACGTCAATTATCTCTGTCGGTGCACACACGCCATTCCCTATTGTTGCACGGGAAACAAAAACAAGATTTTCTTTGGGCTCGGGGTACAGAGAGGATAATTTCTACGAAGTTACTTGAATCCATTTCCCAGATTAATTCCCGAAACCCTTCCTTCCCATCTCCAGCAAGTCCAATAATCCCCCGGCTAAATCTTGTTAGCCCAGAGTTTGAAAATTGTTTGCATATTTTAAGTCTGTTGAGAGTCTCTTGTCATTTGTTTCTTAGCAGTGATGGCGCCACTTTACCTTGTTTGATGAGGAAGACTCGCGCAGCTGAGGGAAGTCTGAACGTTCCTTTGTTCGTGTTTAAATCTGTGCAAGCGCAAACTCGGTAGAAGCGAGTTGCAGAAGTTGTTGATAAGTGACAAGGGGAATGTAGAACAGGATCAGCCTGTGTTGATCATTTGAAGTGTATCTTTATCTTTATCTTTATCTGTTCACAGGCAAAGACAAGCGTAGACACTTCTTTTGTTTTCCTTCCTTTGTTATTTCACGTAAGTCAATCAATTCAACTTATTTGCAATTCTGAACTTTTTGGGCGAGGTAAAAGTCCTGATATGCCAAGAGGGGCATGATGCAAGACAATTACAACAGCTGTGAACAGGCACATGTCTAGAAATACATTTCGGGGGAGAGGGGGGGTGCGACCACGTGTCTCAATAATAATAATAATAATAATAATAATAATAATAATAAAAAATTTGTTATTTAATTAATATTGTACTGTTGTCATTACATGAAAAAGTAAAGAAGACGGTGTATAAAAAGAGATATAACAGCGTGTATTTATTATCTAGCTTGCGTGTAGTTAAGATCGCCAAATCTTGTAAATAAAAACAACTGTCCCGGCAAAGAAAGTAATGTCATAAAGATAGAGAATTGAATATTAATTGAATAACAAAAAAAAGGATGTTAGATCAAGTTCAAGAAAAATAAAGTTCGTGATTAATATTTTATGCGTAGTAGTGTTGCGTGTAGCGTAGTAGTATTTAGTAGTAGTGTTTTAACCAATTTAGATATGCTGTTTGTTTGATTATACGCACAATTAGTGCAAAGTGTTTACTAAACCAATTGTAGGAGTATGTATCCATTAAACCTTTCTCTTATGTACGGGGGGGGGGGTGTAAAGGGGTGACCTTCCACGTAGTACACCCAACTGTCCACCTCACTTCCACTTCCCTGGACTGCATTTTGCAGACAAACGAGGCTCTGGCGACTGGCCCTGTGGCCAGTATAATTCTGTGTGCTGTCCTGTTTTCTTGTCCTTATGTGTGCTGAGTGCCTCTTTACAGCTTTACAGCCTCAGCTTTTAACGGAAGTCAGAATATTTTAAGGTTTTAGTTCTGCAACGTTAGAGTTGTTATTTGTAACCGTAAGGGGCTAGACCCCGTATACTGTGACGGGTGCAAAATAGCCTAAGTGCTGACGCACCCAAAATTATACAATCGAATTCAAATTGAAAATTCTTATGTACGGCCATGATAGCATCCGTAATTCCAGTGTACCTTCGCAGAGAGACGCACTTCACGCCAAAATGTTGAAACCTCACCATAACATTACGAACACCCTGTACGTCAGTAACGAGGAATATAAATGGGAAGGAACGGAACATTTAAAAAAATCTGATACAGAGACAAAAATACAATTTGAGAACAGAATCGTAATAGGGAAATGCCAGAAATCTGGAAGGCAGTTTGCTGTTTCGGAGTTAAATTAAAAAAAAAAAAAGATCTATGCTGGGAAAATTCTGTAACTACCCCCCAGACAATAACGATCTCCTGAGATTAATTTTCCACAGAGCAGAGAACAAAAGGTGTTTATGCCGACGACGCGAAACCAGGTGGAAGTGGGGAGGTGATGGGGTTGGGGGAGGAATGAATTCCGCAAAACCGAACAGCAATTCGATGGAATCGCTCTGAGAATTTGCATGTTCACCTGCCAGGGTAAAGAATATTGCAAGCAGGGGCGCCAACTTTTGAAAAATATGGTGTGTGCTATATAGTATATATAAGAAGTTTCCCTTCCCTACACACCAAAAATGCATCTTTGGTATTTTTTAAAAAATACGTTCTATATGTTATATACTGATTTCAACAAGTACTCCACCACGAATCATAACAAATATGTAATAACACGAAGAATTATTGACTGGACTCGGGCTCCACGGGCCCCAATAACTGCTCTCCCGTCTGGTCCATGGCATGTCCCACTCAGCTCTCCAGAATTGATTCTGTTCTTAACTTTTTCCTGGCTATAGTTCGTTACAGGGTTCCCTCATTACGCAACTTTCCAACACCACATCTCCTGGCCTTTCTAAACCTACAGACTCCCTATCAGCGCCGTTTACTGAACGATTTTAGGTATCTTTACAAAATTGTCAATGGCAAAATCCGTTGCAACACACTCCTCCAGGAATTCCACTTTCGAGTGCCTATGCGCTCAACACGCAACACAAATCTATTTTACACAAAAAAGCCAAGACTGGAAATTCAAAAAAGATCGCTCTTCCACAGACTTCCCACTCAATATAACGACCTCCCATCAAGTGCTGATGTATTTTCCACAGAATATGCCTTTCGGTCAACCATCAGAAGATATGTTGCTAAATAATATTTAATTGTGCTATCTTGACTTATTTATATTAATATTTTGTCTTATTTTGCTATTTTTATTTTTGTTCTTTTTTGTTATTTTCATTGTTACTGATTTCAGTGTAAAATGGCTACGTGCTGTATCTGAAATTTTCTCAATAAATAAATAAATAAATATAATTTGGCGTCACTGTGGCAAGTGGAGAGTTCTGCAGATAATATTGTTGCGAAAAGTAACATGTTATCCGCGTGCAACGCAGGCCCGTAGCTAGAATTGATTTCCAGGGGGATGGGGGGCTCAAGGGTTATCAGGGGGGATTTGCAAACAATTTTTTTTAAAAAGAAATAACTATTAAATGAAGGTAAATTATGTGTGTGGGAGGAGTGATCATGACGTTACATAAAATCTATAAATATCACACAAATACTACATTTTTCTACATATCTTTTAAAACATCACCTGAAGTGTTAATTGACTGCTACTGAAATCACCCCTTACACACTCCATACTGCTTTAGATGTTACAGATATTTATATCACACAAAAAATGCACAATATTCTATAACAGTGCCTACAGTACATTCCACCCCCGGCCGAAGGAACGAAACTCCCCTTCGTTCCCAAAACTTGGGAGCTGTTGACCTTTGATGGAGATGCGAAGGAAATTTGCATGATGACATCAAAGTCACAGACTTCTGTCTAAATGGAGGCCGCAAGAGGGACAGTGAAGGTACAGGTAAAGAAGCTACCGCATGAAAGAACTTACGAAGTCTAGATAATCTTCTAAATACTTGCAGCTACTTAGACTTCATCTCATAAACAAGATGAGCGAATGTAATAGCAATAGCTGTTGTTCATGTTCTGTGGATTTATTCTTAAAGTTGTGAGCTGTCTAAATTTTCACTCTTCACTGCAAACAAATTATAGAAAATAGTTTTACCTAATGTCAAATGGGGCTGACGGCAGTTCCAAGGGGGCTTAGTTGCCCCTGGCCCCTGCCTGCTACGGGCCTGGTGCAACGACGTCAAAAACAGTGATTAATATTATTATTTGAGTAAACATAAGTCAGTTACTGGTGTTTGGAGAGTAACTTTTTAAAAGTACAGTAAACTTTGGATTTGGCAACCTCGATTGTAGTGAACATTCGGCTATAGTGAACCAATATTACCAGTCCCAACCCAAATATATTACAAATTTCGTTTATAGTGAACCCTCAACTTTGGCTTTAGTGAACCATTAACTGAATCAGTAGGGGTTCATTATAAGCTGAGTTGCCCGTAAGTAAGTTTAAGTAATTCGCAAAATAAAACTAGGTTACAGTTTGTTACATAGGCGCCGACTCCATGTGGCTTAGGGGGGCTCGAGCCCCCCAATGTTAATGATGTGTGGGCAGAGCCCCCCCAAATAATTTTGCTTAAGAGGATCTAATGTATTATTTTTCTGATCTTGTAAAGTTTACTCCGAATTGTGCCACATGAACTTAACTTTAAATACACATTTGAAATGTTCTAGACCATCAACTTTGGGGGGGGGGGGCTGAGACCGCTAAACCATCAACTTTGGGGGGGGGGCTATGACCGGAGACAGCAAAACACATGACTTATTACTATATACTAAGTATATAATTATTATTTACTATTTTACATATATGAATCAGAGACATAATGAATTTAGCCAACGACTTGTTAAAGACTGTTTGGGAATCCCCTACAAGAATGAAAATATTTAGGAATATTATTGATGTGAATGAGAAGGCAGGCCATACTGGACTGCGACCACTTCGCCCTCGTCGGTGGACGTTGAGAGCCTTCAGTATGCAACAGATCTTAAGGAACTATGAAAACCTCCTCAAATTTCTTGAGAAATTTTCTGAAGAAGATTCTACTGACGCAGCATTAAAATGTGCTGGATGCCTGGAGACAATGCTTCACTTCAAGACATGTTTCTTTCTCTCCCTCTACTGCCATGTGATGGGTCCAATAGAAGAGGTAAACTGGAAGATTGTCTCCACGCATTGGTTCTACAGAAGTGGAATCAAAACTAAAATACTTGACTGACATCTTTCAAGAAAAGCGAATGAGTTTTGAGCAGTTCTGGCTGAAATGCACAGAGGGCAAATCAAGCCTCGTTGATGAGCCAGAATTGGCCCGGCAACGTCACGTCCCTAAGAGACTTGAAAACCCTGATGCTGCCAAACATCACAAGTTCTACACTCCAAAATAGTATTATAAATCAATATACACTGACGTGTGTGACACAGCAAAATCATGTGTTAAACAAGGACATGAATGTACAGGACTACAAAAAGTAACAGCCGTAGAGAAAGAATGCATCTCAGCTGTGAACAGTTGCACAACAAACTTTCAGCAAACGCGAGAATTCTTTCGGCAAGATTTGGATGCCGATAGGCTTTCCATGCTTCGTGATATCGCCATACAGAAGAAAGACAATAATGGGGGAACCCCCGAATGTATCCTAACCTCCACCCGCATACATTCGAGGGTATGCGCATGTCCCAGTGCCTCTGATATAAACTGGGACGGCAGTTGCTCGTATTACGGTTCACCCATTATTGTTGCACACACTACCTTTATTTAAATTATCCTTATTATACAGAAGAAAGTGGTTCTAACTACCATGCGTGACATAAGGAAGTTTCTTTTGGAAGACACCACCCTCCAGAAGCCAAATTCATGATGGTCCTCCGCACTGTGCCAGTGACGACAGCCACAGCCGAAAGGTCATTCAGTGCTATTAGCCGACTAAAGACATATTTGAGATCTACAATGGGGCAGAAGAGACTAAGCAGCTTAGCGGTACTCCACATACATCAAACTGTGCTTGATAATTTGGACCTGAGACCGCTCGTTGATAAGTTCATAAAAAATAACCCACTGTGTAGAGCAACTTTTGCTTTATTTTTAAGTCATGTTCATATGTTTTGTTGTGTATGTCACTTTATATCTTAGTGTACATGCTATTTTTATATTATTGCAAAATTAAATTTAAAAAGTAAAATATTGTAGCAAGAAAAACAAGTAAAACTATTTTCCTGCGATTTGTGTTAGCATTTATGTAAATTATTAAATATTCGTTATTTGCAACCCATCACATGTCTGTTGCGGACATTAAAACACACCCATGCCCTCGACGGGACTCGAACCCGAGACCTCTGGATCAAAGCGAGTTGAGTCGACTACCCAACACCGAGAAACTTTGAAACATTTTCTAAACGTTTTTCCTGTTAAATTTCATTTGCATGAGGAATATAATAGCTACTTAAACATTGCTATATGAGGACGTAATTTTTATTTTTAAAAATAGGGAGTGCGTGAGTCATTCATTCATTTATTTCAGTGATCAGAGCCCCCCAATAATTTTGACAAGTCGGCGCCCCTGGTTGGTTACTATAACTAGTAAATTTAAATAATTTTTTTCATTCGACTTCATTCTAACTATAACTCTTGTAACATGTTTCTTTCATGTACAACATTAGCTGCAATCCGATTGCCCTCATTATTACTGACTATCCCATGTCAAATCTGAATTAATTTTCATTGATTAACTAAACTCATATTCTTAAACATGAAACTATAGAGGTAAGACAATTCAAAGTCAATCTTAAGGGGTTCTAAAGCCATACTAAAGGGATTTTTTAGGCCAAGATTGCTGGTGGGGGAAACACCCGTCCCTCCAGGATTTCGCACCATGACTGTTACTTTTTACAAGTAACTTTCCATTACTGTTGTGGACCAAGAAAGTAATTTATTCATTTTTCGCTCTTTTTTCTCTACTTTTCTCTCATTCTGTCTTTTCTGCCTATCTCTATCTTCTGTCTCTCATTTTCCTTCTGTTCATACTTTTCGATCTTACGCCCGCTAACCGTGGTAAGGGACATTTGGTAAGTTGTAGGGACATTTTGACTACGCCTGTAGGGACATTGCAGAAAAATGGTTAGCAACACTGTCGGCTACCGGACGTAGTGAGTCTACGCTCATGTTCACTTCTGTTTGCGTTTGTCAGTACGCGTGTTGTTTATACTGTGTTATTGAGTTCGGGTGCTATTCAGTGCTAGTGCTTTATTGTGTGTTAATTGTTATTCATTCATTAGTTATGCCGCTAAACAAATATAGTCTTGAACAAAGAGTTTTTTTGTACGATAATTACGTGAAAACGAATTCTTGCAGAAAAGTGGTCAGGCAATTACGAGAGACAGGATCTCTTGAACCTAAGAAACGTGTTGTATTGCTGTTGAAGGAGGTCATTTTCAACATCTCTTATAACACAGGAGGTTAGTGATCATCATTATTATTACTTTTAAATATCATTTTACGCTTTCGGTTTGCTTTATGCGAAGGATGCTGTCTTCCCTTTCTGTCAACTGAGGATAAAGTAGCGATGTCTATTCTAAGATTAGATGTCAGAAATAATAAAAAAAAGTACTAAAATTAAGTAATGAAAATATTAGCATTTGTTGCATAATTTATGGTTATTAATTTCCTCCGAACTTTTTAGAAGGCAAGGATTATATTGGGATCGTATGGCTTTGAATGACATTACAAAGAAGATTTATGTACACTACTACTCAATATGCATAAAATATTAATCAGAAACTTACTTTTCTCCAACTACATGTAACATCATTCTTGTTATTCGATAAATATTCAATTATTCATCTATTTGACAGTAATTTCATTGCCAGGGCACTTGTTTTTATGTAAATTATTCCGATCTTAACTACAGGTAAGCTACGTAATGATTATGCGCTGTTATATTGCTATTGTTATACAGTATTTTTACCTATTCGTGTAATAATAATATAATACTAATTTACGTTTTCTTTAGTATTAATTTTATTTAATATAATTATTTTAATTTCATTCATTCATTCATTTATTGTTTTCTGCTTAATTCATCCCATACTGCTCACAGCTGCTGTTTAACTCTTCTAACATACTATTTATGGTTCTTTCATCCTCAGCGAATAATGCCATGTCATCAGCAAATCATATGCAGTTTATTCTTCTTCCTCCTAATTTGACACCTCCTGTGCCCTGGAAACAAGTTTTCACTATATCTTCTAAATATATATTAAACAAAGTAGGCGATAGGCAGCATCCTTGTCGTACTCCTCTTCCAATTTCACAGCATTCTGTCATTTCGTCTTCTGTTCTCATTTTAACTCGTTGATTCATGTATAAGTTGCTTAGAAGTCTTCTCTCTTTCCAATCTACACTAATTTTCTTCAGAATTTTTAAAAGTTTAACCCAATTCACTCTATCAAAGGCTTTCTCCAGGTCTACAAATACTACAAACACCTCCTTTCCTTTCTCTAAATATCTTTCCCCAGTGGTCCTCAGTAAACCAATTGCATCCCTTGTACCTCTTCCTTTCCTGAAACCAAACTGTTCTTCCTCTAACTCGCCACTGACCTTCGAGTATAGGCGTCTGTTCAGAATTCTTAGAAGAATTTTTGCCGAGTGAGATATCAAGCTGATTGTCCTGTACTCAGAACATTTTCTGGCATTGCTTTTCTTCTGCAGAGGTACCAAAACAGTCTCCGTGAAATCTTGTGGCCAATCCCCTTTCTCATAGATTTCATTGCATAAGTGCAGTATTTCTCTTTTTCCATCTCCCAGGCATTTGATAAGTTCAACAGGAATTTCATCAGTGCCCGTTGCTTTCCCATTCCTCATTTCTTTGAGTGCTTGCTCAAATTCTTCATTCAGGATATAGTATCCTTTCTCATAAACATTATTATTATTCCTGACACACTTGGGTCGGACCCCCCTAAACATATTTCTAGAGGTGAGAAATGGAGGAGAAATAACAGATTGGTCTAATTTCTGTGTTCCAGGGGCCTAGGGTGAAAACCCCCTTCGCATCTACGGCTCCATTCCTTAATAGTCCAATTTGATATAATTTTAAAATCTTATCTATGAATATAGAAGTACCTTTTAACCCCATGCTGTTACCAGCTCTAATGAGAGAGTGAACAAGAGATGTATGCAACATTCACTCACAGAGAGACATCATCCTTTGTTCTTCCTTCCTTGTATGCGTCTATGATATTATTTTTAGTAAATTATGTTTGAAGTCAAAACTAATTGCTTATCTTTGTTGTTATAACACAAACTCTTACCCTCGGGAAATTTTGATGGGGGTAATTTTTAATAGGACAAGATCGCCATGGGAATTCGTACCCTGAATGTGACCACCAGCGCTATGTAATAATCCTTATAAATGAAGAACATATCTGAATATGAATTAACCGAAAAAAAGGACACTTTCTCATCAAGACTGCAGTTCGAAAAAAGTCAGAACAGGGAATAAAGAAAATGGTGAACTGTCCCGACCAAATTGGAACATTTAGTAGCTTCGCATAATTGGTTATAAAATTAAATTAGTGAATATAGTAGACTGGAGACTTCTGGAGTTTGGCTCTCTCCAGAAACAACACATTCATTTATGAAAGAAGAAAATCGAAATTCTTGCAAAATCTAAAAGATCATCCATGTTATTTTTGTAGGATTTTAGGGTTTGTATTAAAATATTTCATGGCTCGAGGGGGTGGGGCATGGCTTCCTTGGCCCCCTTTGGGTACGGGCCTGATTGCAATTCCCAGATAAGAAAATATCTTAGTTTCAAAACACTTCGGATGGGAATGGTGTGATCAGTCACACATTTGGCCTTAAAATTTTTCATACTTGTAGTTTTGCTTACAACGCCACCATCAACCGTGCATAATCTTTCTAGACAAATAGTGCCTACTACTTTTCACGCGTATACGACCACTCGGTGGCGTATTTGTTTTCATTTCGGGACTTAGTTTTCTTTTGGGTATGCGAAATCAGTGGCGCAGGAACGGGGGGGTACAGGGGTACATTGTACCTCCCCAAATTTTTGAAGGGGGGTACTGTACCCCCCTAAATCCGTAAATCGAGTTGTTCCCCTGTACCCCCCTTTGGTAATTTGACAGCAGACACAAGGTGCTACTGTTAAATGAACCTATTTTAAATTCGCCCAATAAAAAAGCGAATATTTTTTATAACTTATAAGCATTTATCTTCCTTACCACAGAAATTCAAACCATTGTAAACTGATTCCACTACATTGTGCTTGCTACTAGTTCGTTCATTGACCTATGTGCTTGGATACCTCTTTAAGGAGATGAAAATTGTTTAAAATGTGTGTGGAACGATGGAATCAGATTTGCTCTCAGAAAATCACGCTGCATACGAATGCTCCTTTGCGTATGGGGGGTACACTTTTCTAAAGAAGTGGTCGCGTCGATTCGAAGATAAAATACAAATCTTCATCAGAAGAGTGTATGACTGACCCCATTTTCTTTAAATATTTAAAATGGAATTTTCCGAAACGAAATACTTACACGAACAAGACGAGACACGACAGGCCAACTTGGGGGGTACAATGCACTCCTGTACCTCAGCCATATTTTTCATAACTTTGTAAGAGGGTGTTTGGAAAACTACACTTAAACTTATACATTAAGAGATTTTTTATAAAATAGAGTCCAGACTAGCCTACCTGAGCATGAAGTGAATCTAGAATATGTTCTAACAACTTCAGAGTGGAAACCGAAACAAAAATAAGCACAAACAAGAACGACAAGGACCTCACCACACAGGAGACGAGATGAAGCTGTGATAATTTTCGACTCATCGCATTGCGATATCATTCCTAGGTAAAATAATTTTTTTTCTAGACGTTTAAACAGGGTGCAATCTGCGATTTTATCAGAGGACTTATTTTACCGTTGTATTAGGTATACTTATAATATAATTGGATATTAATAGCTTAAAATCTGATTTTGATATCGAATGCAACACAAACACAACGCCATTTTAAGTTAAACACTGAAGTCAATCTGTAAGAAAATTTCATTAGTCAGATGAATGCACGAGATAAATGAGACACTGCAGGTTCTATTAGTAGATTTTGGATTGGATTCGCTAGGTCTCTGGTGTGAGATAGGAATGTTTGATTGGTTTATTTGGTTTGTTTTACTTCTCATTTGTGCCACTTTTGGCTAATCGCGAAGATGAGGATGAGTGATGATATGATGGAATTGATGGACACTCACAAATAACATCCATGCCCAGGCCGGGTTTCGAACCTGGGACCTCTGGCGTCATAGCGCACTATGCTAACCCTTCCGCCACGGAGGCCGGCGAGGCGGGAATGTGTTTTGGATTTTCTTAGTAGATTCAAAGATCTTTAACTGTGACGCGCATGCTTTTGCTTACATTAAAGTTTACCTTTTCACATAAACAAGAAATTGACATGTCACCCTAAAACACACGTATGCATCTGCATTTAATACCACTCCATACGAAAATAAATCTTGGCCGGCACTTCATATTGTCCACCAAAGATTGAAAGGAAAAAAATAACTTTTGAACGTATGGCTTTCCTTGCTTCCTCTGAGATCTGAAGGATTTAGGTTTTGTATATGTAATGATAGTACTATCAGTGCTTGAAGTGTCTCATTAGGTACAGCTAAATACAGGGTGAGGCAAAAAGATGTTAACACTGTATGGGAGACTAAATATTCAAAATGGTGAACATTGAGCCTGACATTCTGTTCATGTTTTCTGACGAAGCAACATTCCACATCAGCTGTCGTGTGAACAAGCACAACTGTATCATATAGGCGACTGAGCACCCGAAGGAAGTTCGAGAGCACATGCGGGATTTCCCTAAGGTGAACGTTTGGTGTGCCGTGAGCAAATTTGGAGTGATTGGACCGTTCTTTTTTGAAGAACAGACCGTCAGGGGAGAGAATTACCTTGCCATGCTCAGCACGTTCATGGAAGTACCACTTGCCATTCTCCAGCGAGGGTACTTTCAGCAAGACGGCGCCCCTGCCCATTACAGTCTTCTGGTTCGGGATTACCTGAACGACACGTTCGGTAAACGCTGGATTGGCCAGCACGTTCAGCCGACCTGACGCCATGTGATTTTTGGCTGTGGGGCATGGTCAAGGATCGGGTCTACGCCAGCAAACCTCGCAACCTAGACGACCTGAAACACCGCATCACTCACGTCATCGCTGGAATTCCTGCCCAAATGGCCCAGTGGGCCTTACAAACAACAATGAACAGACTCAATGAGTGCATTGATAGGGATGGGTGCCAAATTGAAACCCTGTAACCAAATCCCTGCTTGTAATTGAAAGTGATTCAACACCCGTTTATTGTTAACATCTTTTTGCCTCACCCTGTATATAACAAATAAATGCTTTGTCAAATGTTTCACAAATATTT
Source organism: Lepisma saccharinum (assembly GCF_977018435.1). Taxonomy (NCBI): domain Eukaryota; kingdom Metazoa; phylum Arthropoda; class Insecta; order Zygentoma; family Lepismatidae; genus Lepisma; species Lepisma saccharinum. The sequence continues at coordinate 12,059,564 of NC_139229.1, forward strand.
CAAAGTTAGATTTCTTACAAGTTGACCGGGAACCATCTCAACTCAGTTCTTTTCTTTCTTTTTTAATACAACGCCCTATAGATGTCTGAGAAAATACCAAATACATGGCTTCTAAAAGGCATTGGATGTGGTGCACATCTGCCATAAATTGTTTAGATATTTTTATGTGTAGTTATGGGACGTTAAAATTAGAATGAACTGATCTGAAGTGGAACTCTATAAGTATGATATACGGATTCAGTGGGTGGGAGATGATTATTCTTGGTTGGGGTGGCTCAAGATCCTCCTCACCCCCTTTAATCTCAACCTGCATTAAAAAGAATAGATGTATCTTTGTTTGCAATTTTCACATTTCGAACTCCTGATTTTCCGTTCCGTTAAATCTAAATAAGCCCAGAAAGAGGTCCAGAGCTTTATATGTTTCACAATTGTTATCAGGTTTTAAAATCTGTTTTTTTTTTTTTTTAAAAGAATCATAAATTCTAAGAAAAACAAATAAATAACAGGACATTTGTGTGTGCTGTTCTAAAATTGAATGTTTCCCATGGCTTCACATTTTACCTAGGTATCAAGGACGTATTTGGAGGGGTCCAAGGCGTCCGGACCCACCCCCCGAAAGACTTATCATGTAGTAAAAGTAAATAATCAAAATATAATTGTGTAGCATTAAATATATAATCTATGGCTATTTCCGCTCAACTTATTCGAAGGCAAGGAATTTCGCTCATACGGCTTTGAAGGGTTCCAAATATTTATGCACAGTACTAATGATGTTATCCATAAAATATTGATCACAACTTTACTTTTCGTTAATTGGATCTAACTCCTTTTTTTGTTATTCAATAAATATTCAATTATTTTTCTATTTGACATTAAATGCTTACCATGGCAGTTGTTTTTATGCAAATCTTGGCGATCTTAACTACACGAAAGTTAGATAATGACGTACTGTTATATATCTATTCTTTTACGATCTTTTACCTATTCATATAATAATAATAATTAACATTAATTAATTTACATATTAATTAATATTTTAATTTAATTTAATATAATTATTCTAATTATTATTATGTATTATTATTGCGACACTTGGTTGGACCCCCCGAAATGTATTTCTACATACGTGCAGGAGTGTGTATATTATATATATATATATATATATATATATATATATATATATATATATGGGAGGCTGAATTTTGTACCCCCCTAAATGAAAAACGTTCCTGCGCCACTGTGCGAAATTGTATTACAAGTTACCAGTCAGTTAACTAAACTATTGCTTTGCGGTTCTAAGTACCTTAGAACAGGCTTGTTAAAGGTCCAGGAATTTAAAATAAGTTAAAATTCGGTCCAAGATAGGAAATCAGCAAGCGTAAATAGGTTCTGGACCGAAAAAAAACCGTTCTATCTGCAAAGTATTTGAATCCAGTCCAGGAACCTTTTTTCAGACTGAATTTAGATTCGGTACAGAACCTTTTTCCGGATCAATTTAAATACGATCCAGGAACCTTTTTTCAATGAAACAAAATGCAACTTGGATCGAAATTAAATTGTGCGAGAAAAAGGTTCTGGTTCTGCAGCGGAACACAATGAAACTCATTAGGATTTATGGATTCCTGGCAGTGGCGGCGATTGGGTGCCAAAACTGGGGGGGGGGGGTGGCAAAGACAGTATATTTCCCTTTGCGTATAAGATTTAGCATAGTGGGGGCAAAAGTGGCGAAAAGTGGAGGGGGCAACTGCCCCTAATCGCCGCCACTGTTGCCTTAAAACGTATTGGTTCTAACCTAGGTCATTGTATCTCATCAGTAGACTCGGATTTTAGGTTTTTAACCTATTTTTTCCTTTGCAGGTAAATAAGAAATAGGTTAATTCGGCGTTTCATAAAAAAACGAAAGAACTAAGTTTTATAGTGCCTAAAATAACCTATTTTGCTTGTTAGGACCTATTTTAGGTTTATGTGCCTAAATTAAACCTTTCTTAAGGTTTTTATATATTTTTTTAGGTTTTACTGGATTTTTATATCTCACAGAGGTATTTACTAGGTTTGGTGGTGAAATAATTCGATGACTGGCGTGTTTCAAACATGTTTTCTGTCTATTTCCCTCCCTCCAAGTATATGATGTTTATCAAAACTTTAAACAAGACAAAAATGTCTGACGTGACTGTTACCTGCAGATAGTGGCGGCGAAAGGGGACCGTTTCCCCCTACTTTTTACCCCTATACTACAGACTCTTAATGCTAAGCCTTGCCAACTAAGATAAAGTAAACTCACCTTGCCCCAACCCCCCTCCTCCCCATTCTCAGTTTTGGCACCCAATCGTCTCTACTGCCTGCACAGTTCCAAGATAAAACTTCTGATCTGTGTGGCCTTGCTCACTTTAGCGTCAGTTTGGTCCTTTTTGGCATTCACGCCTTGCGAAGTAATATTTCAGCATTCAAATTAGCACTACTGACTATGTTTCTGTTGAAAGATAATTTTCAGCACATGAAATGATCCTCTCAGACAAAAGGTGGAGTTTGAGTGTGGATAACGCAAAATGATTCATGGTGCTCACTAGGACCATGATAAAATTCGAGTATAATTCCTGGTTTTCAAGGTGAACTTTCCAAAAATTCAAGGACACGAGCAGATGTTTACACTATTCCAACCTTACGTATTACCGACTCTCACCTCCCTTCCATACACAAAAATATGACAATATATAGCCTAGGGTCTGTATGATTCCAATGTAACAAAAAAATTACCTAATCAACTTCAAGATATATTATTTTGTAATAATCTTCCGTTTGTCAGATAGATTGTCCTGTAAAAGACACTAACAAAGTAAAGGGACTGAAAAAATGTTTTTTTTTCTGTGTAGCTTTCTTTTTAATCCTCAAAAAAATGAATGAAATAAAGGCTAAACTGAGAGAAACTTGCATCAGGGCATTTATAAACATGTATACATTTAATGGGATATAAATTAATAAAAGTTGCAATTTTTCAAGTCTACGGAGAAAAAAATGGAATAGAGGAAACATGTGCTTGTACCTTATTCATAAATATTTCCATATAATAATAATAATTCACGCATAATTTCCGGAGCCAATAACTCACGTGTAATTCCCGGAATTCGAGGAATTCCAAGTGAGTAGTCACCCTGACTACTATGGTTTCTTTTATTAAGCGTCGTTTAATGAAATTATAAGTAATAAAATAATCTGTAATAGACAAATATATTAGGATAGGCCCGGCCACCTAATATATTGTCTTGTGTAGTATCGGTGGTGTGTATGTATGTGTCTTGTGTTGCAGTTGTGCTGTCTAGTATGTTTGTGTAGTAGTTGTGCTGTCTAGTATGTTTGTTTTGCGTAGTAGTAGTTGTGGTGTGTTTGTGTTTATATTGTGTTATAGTTGTGATGTTTTTGTGTATGTCTTGTGTAGTAGTTGTGCTCTCTAATGTGTTTGTGTATGTCTTGTGTAGTAGTTGTGCTCTCTAATGTGTTTGTGTTTGTCTTGTGTAGTAGTTCCTCCATTCATATTGGGGGTTAGGCGTAGAGCTGACAACTCTGCACTGTAAAAAGCCATGTCAAGAATCAGCAATATAAGGCCATGGATGTTCCCAAGGTAAAATATTCCGGAGGTAAAATAGTCCCCCGTTCGGATCTCCGGGTGGGGACTACTTTGGGAGGTCCCTGGACTAAGGATAAGATCTACGTTAGGAATAAGGATATTAAATTAGGCACCTGGAATGTTCTGAGCCTTTACCGGCCTGGGGCATTTCAGTGTACAGTTAAGGAGATAGTTAGGTATAAATTAGATGTAGTAGCTGTCCAGGAAGTTAGGTGGCCAGGAGAAGGGAATTGTAAAACTAAAAATTATACTTTTTTCTATGGTGGTACTGAAAATCATAATTTTGGAACAGGCTTTTTCATAAATAATAGAATTATCTCGGCTCTTAAAACAGTAGAATTTATTAATGATAGGATATCATATGCAGTTTTACAGGGTAGGTGGTGTAAAATTATTTTAATAAACATACATGCACCAACAGAAGATAAAGATGATAATACTAAAGATGATTTTTATACAGAGTTAGAACAGGTCTTTGATAAATTTTCTCAGTATGATATGAAAATTCTGTTAGGTGACTGTAATGCACAGATTGGGAAAGAAGAGACATTTAAACCCACGATTGGTAAAGAAAGTCTTCATGAATTAAGTAATGATAATGGTATAAGATTGATTACTTTTGCAACCTCAAAGAATTTAATTGTGAAAAGTACCACTTTTAAACATAAAGATATCCATAAATATACCTGGTCTTCTCCAGATGGTAAAACTCATAATCAGATAGATCATATTCTCATTGATAAGAGAAGGCATACTAGTATAATTGACGTTCGTACACATAGAGGTGCTGACTGTGCCAGTGACCATTATTTAGTAATTGCTAAATTAAGAGAAAGACTCTCAGTGATAAATCATAAGCAACAAAATCTAAAAGTTATAAAATTTGATACAGGAAAGTTTACTGATGAAAGAATTAAGAAAGATTACCAAATTAAACTGTCAAATAGATTTGATGTTTTGCAGGATTTAAATGATGATGAAAATATAAATGAAACAGACGTAAATAAGAATTGGGAGCACATACGTAATGCAATAGAATCAGCAGCTAAAGAAAGTATAGGATACCATAAACCGAGAAAAAGTAAGCCATGGTTTGATAATGAATGTCATAATCTAATAGAAATAAGAAATCAGGCTAGACTTAGGTGGTTAAATAACTCTGATGATACAAATCTAAACAATTATAATAGAATAAAGCGAGAAGTTAACCGCACGTTTAGAAGTAAAAAACGAGATTACTTGAAAAGCAAAATTAACGAAATTGAAACAAACAGCAAAAATAAAAATATCAAAGATTTATATAAAGGTGTAAATGAGTTTAGAAAGGGGTGGCAACCTAAAGTAAACTTGATAAAAGATAAAGACGGTGATTTTCTAGCTGACCCAAACGATATTCTAAATAGATGGAAGAACTACTTTAATGACCTTTTAAACGTCCATGTAGGAGATAAATCAGAAGTGAATGAAGTCCACACAGCAGAACCTTTAGTTCCAGAACCTAACTTGACTGAAGTTAAAGATGCTATTAAAAGGCTAAAGAATAACAAAGCACCTGGCATTGATTTAATACCAGCTGAGTTAATTAAATATGGTGGAAATTCATTAATATGTCAAATTCATAAATTAATTTGTTTAATATGGAATAAAGAAGAAATCCCTCAACAGTGGAAAGAATCCATAATTGTTCCTGTGTTTAAAAAAGGTGATAAAATGAACTGCAATAATTACCGTGGAATTTCTCTACTCTCAACAACATATAAAATATTATCTAACATTCTTTTAACAAGACTAACCCCATATGCTAATGAAATTATAGGTGATTATCAATGTGGATTTAAACGCAACAGATCAACTACAGATCAAATTTTTCACATCAGACAGACGCTCGAAAAAAAGTGGGAATATAATCAAAATGTCCATCAGTTATTCGTTGATTTCAAAAAAGCATATGATTCGGTCAAAAGAGATAAATTATATAATATATTAGTAGAGTTTGGAATACCTAAGAAGCTTGTTAGTATGATAAAAATATGCACCAGTGAAACAGAAAGTAAAATTCGTGTGGGTATTAATATGTCTGACAAATTTACAATTCATGATGGGTTAAAACAAGGAGATGCATTATCTCCATTGCTCTTTAATTTTGCCTTAGAATATGCTGTTAGGAAGGTAAACGAAACTAAAGAAGGACTAAAATTAAATGGTGTGACTCAGTTGTTAGCATATGCAGATGATGTAGACTTACTGGGGGATGATGTGAATACAATTAAGAATAATGCTAAAATATTTTTCAAAACTGCTAAAGAGATAGGTTTGGAAGTTAACAAAGAGAAAACTAAATATATGCTTACAGGCCGAAACCAAGTGTTAGGTAATAATCAAAATCTAATTATTGGTAACAACTCGTTTGAACCAGTTTCCAAATTCAAATACTTAGGAGTAATATTAACAAATGAAAATTATATTAAAGAGGAAATAAAAAGTAGGCTTAATTCAGGAAATGCATGTTACTTCTCTCTTCATAAACTTTTGTCTTCTCGTTTAATATCTAAGAAACTAAAAGTTAAAATATACAAAACCGTAATTTTGCCTGTAGTATTATATGGGTGTGAAACTTGGTCCCTTACATTGAAAGAGGAACATAAATTGAGAGTATTTGAAAATAGGATCCTTAGGAAAATCTTTGGACCTAAAAGGGATGAGGAGACAGGTGAGTGGAGAAGGTTACATAATTTAGAACTACATAATTTGTATTCATGTCCAGACATTATTAGAATAATTAAATCAAGAAGACTTAGGTGGGCAGGCCATGTGGCACGAATGGGAGAGGAAAGAGGAGTTTACAGGATTCTTGTTGGGAAACCTGATGGTAAGAGACCAGTAGGAAGGCCAAGACGAAGATGGAGGGACAACGTCGAGATGGACCTAAGGGAAATCGGTAGGGATGGAAAAGAGTATATAGATCTTGCACAAGATAGGGACAGATGGAAGGCCTATGTTGCTGCAGCCATGAACCTTCGGGTTTAAGAAGGCTAGAGAGTTAGTTAGTTAGTTAGTTAGTAGTCACCCTGATATTGTGCAGCAAATTATACATACGTAATTCATTTTTCATATCAACAAGTAACTTTTTCTAACAGCACTAGTGCAGTATTATAATAATTTGCAGATAACTTTGAAAATGATATAAAGAAACGAAAATTTGTTTAGAAAATTGATATTTGGTTATTACGGTTCTGCATCTAATCAGTAGAGCCCGGAAGTTTGGCAAAATGCCTCTTTTTATCTACTGCATATATTGATAAAAACTTTCCGGATATACGTTTTTTATGTTGTTTCGAATGTTTTAGAAGCCTTTTCATTTTGCCTATTTTGCCTATTTGGGACCCCACTGCCTATTTTTAATTATAATGCCTTTTTTTGCCTTTTTCAATGAAATTTGACCATTTTTTTAAAAAAATATGTTGGCATTTATTTTTCTTCCGTTTATTATGTGAATAATTTTCGCTTTATTTAAGTAATATTGAACTCACGCATGTTTCAACATTGCTGAAGGAGAAAAGTGTGAGAAAAAAGTATTTCATGCTCAGTTAGGATATTGCCTTTCGGTTAACATTTCCTTGTGCATGATTGACTGCTGAAGTGGACAGGTTGATTTCGAACACAAAGAAGATATTTCTGAAATCTCCCTCTCGAACCCGAAAATTTCAGGAATTTGCGCTGAGCTTAGTTTACCTCCGCAACCAGTCTTGACGAGATGGGGAACCTGGATATCAGCAGCTATATATTATGCTAACAACCTTGAAAAAATCAGTGAGGTGATCGATGCTCTTCCAGAAAATGAAGCGGCTTCAATTCGTGAAGTGAAAAACTCCTGTGCTATTCAGAAGTGAAGAATGAACTGTCGTTTATTTTTGCACATTATTGTGCATTGCCAGAGACAATTACAAAGCTAGAGAAAAGAGGTGAGACTCTTGTAGCATCCATGAAAATCTTCGAGGAATCTATGCAGCAGATGATGGAAGTGCCAGGAGAAAAGGGGTGAGCTGTTGCGGAAAAGTGCAAACGGGTAGTGAGTGCAAATGAGGACTTGAAACAATTGAAAACAATTTGTGATATTCTAAAAGGTGAAAAAGCTGTTACCAAAATGAGTCCAGCTACATTAGGTTGTTTTATGTATGATCCAATAACTTCTGTCGAAGTAGAAAGATCATTTTCTATTATGAAAAACATTCTCTCTGACAGACGACTATCAATGAATGTTGAGAATTTAAAAAAACAGCTTGTAGTTATGTATAATCAAGACGGAGAAAATTGAAATGCTCTTCCCAATGTAGATTTTAACATTTTGCCAGAGATTATAGATAAAAATAAGTGACTTCCAAATGTGCCTTTCTTCGCTTTATTTTGCCTTTTTTTAATTTTTAGTGCCTATTTTCCACATTATAAATGAGTCATTCCATGCGAAATCAACACAGCCTTTGACCTAACCATCTCCGATTTTCATGAAATTTGGGGAATTGAAACTATGCATAAAACTTAGTAACTATGAAAATATTTAGTTTCGTGCGTCTTGTAATTGTTAAATTATTCAAGGTCAAAATTTGCAGAAATTGTCCTTTTTGAGCCCGCTTAGCTATACTAAATGTGCTGTAACTCCGCCCCTATTTCGCCTAGGAAGCTCAAATAAAGCTTATTGTACAGGGAATTGAACAAGCTTTCCAGTGATATATAACAAGCTTACCTTTGGATAAAAATATAATTTTGTCACGTGACCTTGACTTTTGACCTTGAATATCTCAAAACATGCCATCACCAAAAATCGTGAAAAAAATATATTTGGTCCCTCATACCATACTCTAAAACATACCAAAAAATCATTCTGGGACTGCAATGGGATAAGAAGATACAAAATAATATGTGTAACTATGTGACTGATAAAAGCCCCATTACATGAACTATGAAGAGTCAAATGTCCCTTAACACCCCTACAAAATGTGAAGGAGTTATCCTGGGTATAATTGGTCATAAAAGAAATAGGTTAGGCACAGGGAGATCCCTAGCCATGTGTGTCAAGCGCAGATCCGGCATATTGTTGACCGCCATATTGAATTCAACGCAAAAATTTCAAAGGAAGGGGGGTTATGTGATATATCAAATGAGGCTAGAATTTCACGAGAAATGAAGTGACGAAGGATTTTCCAACGTATCTTACGCCAGCAAAAAGTTATACACATATCTTTCACTTACGATATAGACGCACATTATAATGTTGTCAATGTTCCTGTGAGCACACTCGTTGACGTCTCTCACACTTTCATAGAACATTTGGTAATGTAGCATGTGCAACAACATCGCAAGCAGCAACTATGCCTTCTCTCAGATGGTCAATATCAGGGACTTTTAGTGCATGCACCATTCTCTTCAAATGTTTCTGAAGGTAAAAGTCCTCCTAAGATGTTAGATCTGGGGAATGTGCAGGCCTTTTAATAGATCCCTGTGTGCCCATCAATCTACCTAGAAAATTACCATGAAGAAATTGCGAAAATGTCTACATAGTGTGGTCACACTCTGTCCTGTTTCAAAACTCTCGAAAAGTGCCATATCCCGTAAGCAAGGGTGAAAAAACCTGTTCACTTAACAAATCCAAGAAGCCCTCACCATTTAAGGTTCCGTTGTTGAATATGGACCAACCATTCCCGTTCGCCATACATTATATCACATAATTAGCTTACCAGCAACAACCATTCGACTGAGCAAATCACAGGTATTGCATATTATTTTTATTAACTTCACCGTGAACATAAAAATTTGCCTCGTCACTGAAGAATTTTTCATTCCAAAGGAAGTGTCACGTAATTGTTTGAGATACTTTTCCCAATATTCTTCACTATTCAACTATTTGGTGAATGTAGCTGATTAAAATCATATGCAATGGTGCGTATACTTCTTTCTCTCCCAAGATGTCAGCGTGATCTCGATGAGTTCCTAACACGTTAGGAGCATTCCAATGCTTTGTTTTTAACACCTCGAAAAGGAGAAAATGGTTACAAGCATGCAGTAATAAATTTTTGCTGGTTAAATATATGTTGGAAAATCCTTCGTCACTTCATTGATATATCACATAACCCCCCTTCCTTTGAAATTTTTGCGTTGAATTCAATATGGCGGTCAACAATATGCCGGATCTGCGCTTGACACACATGGCTAGAAATCTCCCTGTGCCTAATCTATTTCTTTTATGACCAATTATACCCAGGATAACTCCTTCACATTTTGTAGGGGGTGTTAAGGAACATTTGACTCTTCATAGTTCATGTAATGGGGCTTTTTTCAGTCACATAGTTACACATATTATTTTGTATCTTCTGATCCCATTGCAGTCCCAGAATGATTTTTTGGTATGTTTTAGAGTATGGTATGAGGGACCAAATATATTTTTTTCACGATTTTTGGTGATGGCATGTTTTGAGATATTCAAGGTCAAAAGTCAAGGTCACGTGACAAAATTATATTTTTATCCAAAGGTAAGCTTGTTATATATCACTGGAAAGCTTGTTCAATTCCCTGTACAATAAGCTTTATTTGAGCGTCCTAGGCGAAATAGGGGCGGAGTTACAGCACATTTAGTATAGCTAAGCGGGCTCAAAAAAGGCAATTTCTGCAAACTTTGACCTTGAATAATTTAACAATTACAAGACGCACGAGACTAAAAATTTTCATAGTTACTAAGTTCTATGCATAGTTTCAACTCCCCAAATTTCATGAAAATCGGAGATGGTCAGGTTAAAAATTGCACATATCTGTGTTGATTTGGCATGAAATGACTCAAATGCCTTTTTGCCTACCTATTTTAACGAAAATAAATGCCTGAACTTCCGGGCTCTACTAATCAGTATTTTTCGGGAATTTTGTACCAGATTAAGTCTTTTTGCAACCTATTTCAGAATTTTTCGAGCCTAATTTAAGGTTTTCAGAACGTATTTTAGGATTTTTAGAGCCTATTTTAGGATTTTTAGAGCCTATTTTAGGAACCTAAAAGCACACTTTTTGGAATCTAAAAATCTGAGGTCGACTTATAAGTAACATTTAAACGTAATTTCTATTTCTAAGAAAACCCAAACTCACACACAAATGAAGCTATCGAACACCGAAAACTTGACCAAGTTTCTATTGCCAAGTTAGAACTTAATGTCCATATAATCTACCTACAAGTTTCTTGTGAACACTTTAATAGATGTCAAATATGAGCACTATGCCATGAAAACTTAAGTGGAAAACAACCTGCTGTTGTCTCGACTCGGTGAGTTGTTCAGTTGCAGAATGGTGTCCTCTTTAATCCACAAGGCTGCATACTTTTCGACAGAAAAATCTTTGATGACTGCTCCATTAATGGACTCGAATGATTTTTCAATTGTGTTTGTTATACAGTACAGTTAAGAAATGGTATACTGTATGTTGTCAATTCCATCTTTGAGAAGGATAAAACATCCCAGGCAGGGTTTAAAAAAATATATTTTGCAAGGAATACATTTTCTGGGGGGTGATATCCTCGGAACCCCCGATATTTCGCACACTGATCTCATCACACTCATTGTTGATTAAAATGATTCAGCCATTCATTGTTAGACAAAAGGGGGGGGGGTGAAGGGAAGGGTGAAATCGAACGAGTTAAGAATAGTTGGCAGGTGAAATGCAAAGAAAAAATATTTTGTTGTCTTGGATTCCAGCATGCGAATACACCAGAGTGATCGTCATATTTCAATGACGGGCAATTCCAGACAGTGATTGAAAAAAACAAGGTTCCAGAGAACGTTCCATCGGTCACGGCAATAGAGAAGTCATTCAGGCTGCCTGGTCTCACGGTTGCGATATTCATGTGGGAATTGGAAGCGTGAAGGAACAGAACAAAAGCACGAGATGGAGAGAGAGTAAAATCGAGATCCTTCATGCATGCAGTTATCTGGTCTGCTGAAGTTCCGTCTGAATACTTCAAGCACATAGATTGAATGCAGTCGGTGTGAACACCTTGGAATAGACGAATGATTTGGTTGTTGAGACGAGATGTGCAAAGCCTCTTTTATATAGATGCATGCTAAACTTCACTTGGAAGAGGACTGCAAATTTGGTTTTGGAGCAACGAGACCAAATTTTATTAGATAATATAGGGTGGTACAAAAATCAGAATGGGATTTGACTTTTTTTGTTTGTAGTTTGTTGCAGGTACATATTACAACTGACCCGTGGGAAATTCCCCTATCCTTCTCCTCTCCACTTGTTATTTCCTCCATTCTCCCTTCTTTCCTTTTCCCTCTTTTTCCATCTTCCATTTCATCTTCCTTCGTCCTTCTCTCTTCCTTTCTCCCTTCTTTCATGTCTTTCACCTTTATCTCTCCTTTCTTCATTTCTTTCTATCTTCCTCCTTTCCTTTTTCCCTTCTTTCTTTCTCTTTTCCTTTGTTGCTTCCTTTATTGTTTCTTTCTCCGTTCATTTTGTCTATCTTTATCTCTCCATTCCTTCTTTCCCTCTTCTCTCCACCCATTATTTCATTATTCCTTTGTTTCTATCTACTCTCCATTCTTAATTTCTTTCTTCATTCTTTCTTTGTCCTTCCTTTAGTCCCTTCTTTTCATTCCATTTTCCTCTCTCTGTTTATTTCTTTCTCTGTATCTTCTTTCCCCTTACTTTATAAAAGGAAATTTCGAAACTGAATTTTTCGATTTTCAGTTTTTTTTCTGGAAGATGAATTAAGTTCTCGTTTCTCGAAAAAAAAAATCGTTTTCGTATCTAAAAAAATTGCTAGTTTTTCATTTTTTTTTTAAAAAAATAAAACGTTTTCGGATATATTTTAGTATTCTTTTGTTCGAAAAACTGTGGCCATCCCTAGTGCGTTTGATTCTATTTTTACATTATGATTTTGAAAACTTCAAATACAGCAATTTGGGCGAATGGACTGTGGATCTGTCCCTCCAGTGGCAGCGCCACTCATACAAATGCTTTGCTGTTACTTTAAGATTCCAAAAGAATCACCTTCGTGCCCTTAAGGAATAACCTAAATTACTAACCACAGGATAAATCACACACACAAAAGATAAAAACAATAACTAGCTTGGATGAATGTGTAAATAGGCTAAACAAACGAAGACTAATGATACCATACAGTAATGAGCATAGTTGAAGGTCGTTTCTAGGCTTTACAAAGCGACCTAACTTTTCCTGAATTTAGAAAAGTGACGTGTTCATGTTGATTCCAGTTTTTCTTTCACGAAACCTCAAATGGGTGATCATGTAACCACTCCCACTAAAGAACCGAGCAATTCTTATGAACACAGAATAATGCTGTGGGAGGAAAAGAAGATAAAGAAGCACACAGCATAATGAAAAGCGAAGAACCGAGAAAAGCCAAGCTCCATTGAATATTTAAATTAACGTAGCGAGGCTCCCGGAAAGCGATTTGTCTTCATAATCTGTCTTCTTTATTGGTTGGCGCCGTCTTGCATGCAATTGTACAACTCGCTGAGCCGGAACCTGAGTATTTCTGCACGAAAAATGGCTTTGTTTCGAATATAACGAAGACGCATGGTCTCTGAAAGTTCTTCAAACGGACTTAATTTGCTTCTGCCTGTACATTGTTACGAGGCCAACGGTCCGAAATATTTTACTCATTTCTAACATCGGGAACATGAGAACAAAAACGCAGGATGCGAATTAGAATTTCAAAATAAAACTGAAAGAAATTCTTCTGAAGGAACAGCAGCAAAACAGTGGCACATGCTAAAAGTAGAATAACACTCTACACACGACATAACACTTATATTCTATAACTGTAACGATTGGTATTTTATTACTAGACTATATTTACATTACTTTTTTTAAAAAGGAAATCTTACGTTAAGCTTCATATTTATATTTTCCCCTTACTTTTTCTCTACTCATATTTTTGTACATTTGTAATTTTTTTTAGATATTTTATGTCGTTCTTTCAAATTTGTATTGTTTTATGACTATTATTACTATGAGTATACAGTAAAGCCTCGTTAATCCGAACTAATGGGGAGATAAGTTGACCGGTTTAACGAAAGTCCGGATTAACTGAAATAACCTAAAAGAACAGTGGACATTTATAGCAACAAAACACGTTTATTATGGTGCATTTATAGGCCTAAATACACTATACAGTACAGTACAAAGTCTGCGGAAAACAGAATTTCATCAGTGGTGTAATGATAGAATCACTACAAGATCCGTTTTTTAAATTTGTTTTTATGTATGTTCAATGTTATTTCTTTTAGTGACAGCTATACTTATTTTTTATGCGGTTTCCAATGTAACTTGCTGTAGGGATGGCCTACGTGACGGTGAAAGCCAGCTTGCAGAAGGCTGTTAGTTTTAAAAGCTTGTCCTTTCAAACCTGAAGGGGTTGGCAATGCCCAGTTTATTGGCTTTTCTATAAGGGAACCGATTGAGTAACGGTATATCGTTTTTTCTTTGGTTTTACTAGTGCAATTTTTATTATGCCGTCGAATAACGTCAATAACACAAAAGGAGACCAACAGTGAATTTTTATATTTAAGTATCTAAGTATTTATACACCACAAAATACAGTATTAATATTTATTAAAGGCCCAGGCACCTGACGTCTGTGGTACTTACAAACGAGTCCGGAATACACAGATTAGTCAGCTTCCGGTGTGAATTTGTTGAGATATATTAGACCAAACTTGGTGGTTACTTCACTGAGTACTTACGTCTTCGATGTAACAACTTAGGTATACCCCAAGTCCTGAACGTATCACCAGTTCGGCATCTTTGACATAACCCCAGAGGAAGCCGACCAGAACCGTATCTGGTTTCGAGCCACCACCTGTTTTTCGGCAAAGCGCTGTTGTCACTTTTACCTGCAGAGTTTAGACATCCATTTATTCACTGTGACGTTTTACTCCCAAGGTCTTCATATTGCATAGAAAAATAGCAAAACACAATAACACAACCTAACAAAGATAGAGAACCGCAACCTCGTGTTCAAAAATCTCTATGAAACTGAATTAGCAACATCTCATTTAGTCCACGTGGACTTGATGAGAGCTGTCATTTCTTGGACGGACGCTATTGGTTGGAAATGTTTCAGGGGACGATTTATTGCACTGCACGTGGACCTGATATGTGGTTGTTAGGGGGAAAACTGATCTTTCGGAACTTTCTTTGAAGTAAAGTGAGGTTTCTTTGGGGACGAGCACTATATTCAATTCACTTGGCGACAAACACGCTGAAAAACACTAACGTTGAACACTTAGGGGGAGTTGGGGGGAAAGCACAAATCTTGATGATACCGAGTTCGACGTCTTCAATCTTCTAATCCTCCTGTCGTTGGTTCATAATAAACATGTAGCCTCTCATCTTTAGTAACTTTTTCTCAGTTTCTGGTCGAGATACTGCACAGGCCGATAGTTCACTCACAGTTTATTCTTTAGACACTATCTCTCTTTCCGGCTGAGATCATGACCGTTAGTTCACTTACAGTTTTTCACAGCCCGCGAAACCAATAACCAACGTAACACGGATCCTAACCGTACCAATGCTTGACTCGGACTGTCTTATCTCCAACGCACATCAACCGTTCCCCAGAAAAGACGTTAACGTCTCTTGCCGCTCTTTTTTCGCCAGCGAGGGCGGGTCAACTTTCATAAGGGGTGCGTCAAGATCGGTTCTAACGGGGGTTGGCATTCTTACGTTTTTTGGGCTAGAGGGGAGACCTTTGGAAGGTTCTTTCGGTGCCTGTAGAGTGGCGGGGCTAGTCAAATGAATAGCGGTCACAGATCAACCATTTGCTTTCAGCGAAATACATAGATAAGTCCACCCAATTTTCTTGATTCGTTTGGTGTCAAGCCAACGCTTAGTTTTCGGTGGACATTTGTTATTATTCTTAGAGAAACGTTGTATCCGAGGGGATTAAGGGACGCGTGTAATTTCAAGTATATGTCTATCCGTTGGTGACAAGCCAAGTAACTTGTTGCGCGAAATTATTAGTTTAAATTTGTAGATTCGACACTGTCAAGGGTCCGGTTTTTATTTAATCTGGGATTAAAGGACAGTGACAGGGTGGAAAAGAATCATAACAGTTTAGCTTTTATATAATTTCAAGAACAGCGCATTATAAGTTGTAATTTCAAACAAAGTTAGTCTCTTTTTGCGTGGCAATTTTAATTAAAATCAAGAAAGGGAGTGAATTAGAAAAAAAAACATGTATGTTAGTGACAAGCTAGATACATTTTTGAACTAGTACTGATGGTCTAGACCAGCTTACGAACCTCTCTTCTACCATGCTAAAGGTCCCGGGTTCGATCCCCGGCCGGTTCAAATCCGGGAACTTTTCTAACGGTCGAAGCGGCCCCGGCGCCCACCCAGCGTCCAATAACATGGGTACCTGGAGGAAACCCTGGGGGGTAAAGGCGGTCAGGGGCGTGATGCTGATCACATCACCCCCACTCACGACCGGATCAAGAAAGTGTGGGGCGTTACCCCCACACCCCCTATACGCCTTCATGGCGTGGTGCTATGCACAGGGGAGCACTTTACCTTTATATATATATATATATATATATATATATATATATATATATATATATATATATATATATATATATATATATTACAGTGTTTCAATAGAAAGAGGATCATGTCATTTATTATGTAGGGGTTATTTTTTATGTAATTCTTTGTATATATTTAATCATCGAAATAAAATAGTATTTTTATATATTTTTAAACTGAACGTCTGGACTATCATTCAAGATAAAAGAACTGAGTTTTTCCCCGAATATTTATGGTAAAGAATATGGTGGTTATTCTATGTAGTTTAATTCGATTGAACCGCATTGTTAGTTTTTAAAGTGTAATGCTAATTATTTTGACTGGGGAAGTAACGAAAACAAGTAACAGGTCGAGCCAAGGCAGGTTACTCCCCCCCTGAAAAGTAAATAGAGCATTACAGTGATTGACTGCCTTTCTTTGGGAAGTTCCCTTGTTCACTTCTAGCCACATTTAAATCCAAACATTCTGTTTTTTTTTGGGGGGGGGCTTTTGCCTGTTCGGATTAAGCTAAGTCCGGCTTATCGGGGTCCGGATTAACGAGATTTTATTGTATTTGTAATTGTAGGTGTATGTGATTTTTTTTTAGTTTGAGTAATTCTTTCTATCTGTATTCATGTGTTATTATTAGTGCCGAGACATTATGTCCTATAAAACTGTAAAATATGTAGGAAATTATGTTATAAAAATTGAAAAATGTGTCATAAAAAATTAAGAAATATCAGAAAAATGCAGAAATATTCACAGTAAAGCCAAAAATATGCACAACAGTGCTTTCGAATTTCTCATTTTATGGGAAGTCAGTATCTTCCTGGGAAGAAAGACCAGGTTGGGTATTAAATGAAGTCAGAATTCCTTTAATGTGGTGAGAAAATACTGAAAATATTATCCTAAGTATCATTTACTATTATGTCACATTTACAACTTCTACCCTGAAGATGAGAGTGACAGTAGTGGTAGTGCCAGGGTTCACGGACCTCTATTGGGGCTCGCCTTAATGGATTTGTCTCGTAAGGCATGAGCCCCCTGAAGCTGGCAGTGTTGCCAGCTGCTTACTCGAAAAAATCACCAAGGTTTTTTTTGGGTCTAACGTAGCCTAAAACAAGGAGCTGGCAATTTTGCTTGAGGCTTGCCTTAATAGATTTTTCTTGTAAGGCATAAGCCTTATTTTCTCGCAGTGTTGCTAATATTTTACTCGAAAAAAATCACCAAGGTTTTTTTTTTGTCTAACCTAGCCTAAAACAAGGAGCTGGCAATCTTGCTTGAGGCTTGGCTTACAGTGCATAAAGCAAGGAGCTGGCAATCTTGCTTGAGGCTTGTCTTACAGTGCATAAAGCAAGGTTGCCAACCTACTGGTATTTTTGCCATAATTTTTTACAAAAAAAAAGAGGAGAGAGAGAGGGAAGAGTTAAACAACCGACAAGTACCAACACCCATCTACAGCTTTTTTTGGTCTAACCTAACCTAAAGCAAGAAGCTGGCAATTTTACTTAAAACTTGGTTTACAGTGCATAAAGCACTGGTATTTTTGCTATAGCTTTTTACAAAAAAGAGAGGAGAGAGAGAAGAGTTAAACAACCGACAGCTGCCAACACCCACCCTAACCTAACCTAACCTAACCTAACCTACTCTAACCTAACCTAACCTAACCTAACCTAACCTAACCTAACCTAACCTACTCTAACCTAACCTACTCTAACCTACTCTAACCTAACCTACTCTAACCTAACCTACTCTAACCTAACCTAACCTAACCTAACCTAACCTAACCTAACCTAACCTAAAGCAAGGAGCTGGCAACCTTGCTTGAGGCTTGCCTTACAGTGCATAAAGCAAGGTTGCCAACCTACTGGTACTTTTGCCATGGCTTTTTACAAAAAAAAGAGAGAGGAGAGAGAGAGGGGAGAGTTAAACAACCGACAGCCCACCTACAGTTTTTTTTGTCTAACCTAACCTAAAGCAAGAAGCTGGCAACTTTGCTTGAGGCTTGCGTTACAGTGCATAAAGCAATTTTTGCCAACCTACATATACTAAACAAGAATATAGGTTAGGTTAGGTTAGGTTAGGTTAGGTTAGGTTAGGTTAGGTTAGGCAACAAATATATACTGCCGTAAAAGAGAGGGAGATATAGGTAGATGGTAATATAGTATGTGTGTACGTATATGCGTATAATATGTAGCATTATTAACTAGAGTGTGTTGGCAATTTACTTGCAACTAAAAAAAAAATAGAGATGCCAATTTTGCTGTAAGATGAAGAGAGAGAGATAGATTTATGGCTGGCAACAGTGGTGAGCGATGTCCTCTTATTGTAAATTTTTTCCAAGCCCCAAAAAAAAGAGAGAGGCCAATGTTTATATATTGTGATTTTTGTAAACTTCTCTCGGGGAAACGATGTGCCACACACGCGTGCGCGCTTATGTATTGTGACGCAAACAAACAAACAAAATAATAATTGTTGTTTTTTTAGGATACCTGGCCCCTAACCCCGCCAGGGTGCGTGGTGCCCAACCCAAAAAGGTTCTAATGGCTGCGGCTCTAGATAACCGCACCTCTGTAGGGTTTCACGTGTTTTTTTTTTTCCCCCAAACTTCCATGAAACCCTACAGAGGACCTCCGTATTGCATGCAACGTGTACTAACGACTCTAGTGTTATTTGATGTTGTGATATTTTTTGGATATAGAGTTTTATTGTGAGATATAGATAAAAATAATTATGTTTATTATAATATTTTCTTGATGAAGATGGAGAATATGTGTGTGTTACAAATAAAGTTGCATGCTTTTTTTTCTAGTGTGTGTGTATGTGTTTTTGATGTTTCGACAGCATCTGAAACGATAAAAAAGAAATTTTATTGTTAATTTTCACGTGTAAAAACAACAACAAATTTTTTTGTGCAAATTTTCTGATTGTCTCGTGCTATAGTGCAAAAAAAGATATTGTAACTGATAACTAATGAAACTGACATTTGTAACTGATCTGAACTAGTGAAATTCGTATTGTGCTATTGTAACTGATTGTGCTAGTGTAGAAAATTTCTTATTGTGCAAGAAAAGATGTTAAAAAACTTGTTAAAACTGCTCTGTGACCCTCTCGTTCTTCACGTCGTAGGCGAAGGACTTCTCTGCAATCAGGATGACACTGCATAGGGTATCCTCGGGCAAGGCATCGTGGAACTCGCAGACGACCTTGATGTTGGTTCGATCGTTGACCACAACCTTCTTTCTCTTAGATGTGTTGATGACGGTCATGGGTCTCCGTGCTTTGAACTCGCTGGGCGTGTAGTACATGTCCACGCTTCCCTCGGTCACGCGTTTGTAAGCTGAGAACGCTTCGTAAAGTTTGAGGTAATCGTTTTTTGTCACGTCGAGGTTGTAATTCTCGCGCGGGAACACTTCGTTGCGTCCATTCTTCAGATAAACGTTCTTGATCTTGCAGTCGTCGAACTTGCTGGAATCTTTTTCCTGATTCTTGTCCCTCCCGGTCTGAAAGAGCATTACGACGAAATCTGGCATGTCGAACTGTATGTTGTTGAACTGCGTCGTCACGTCGAATTCCATGTGACTTCCCGACGCCATCTTCTGCACGCACTGGTAACCGTGAAAGTGAATCGGCACCTGCGGACTTTTCAAGATCTCCGCTTTGTACTTGAGGGCGTAGTTCGTTTCGTATTCCACCACCGGCATTCTCAATTCCATGCTTTGGATGACGCACTTGGCTGCTTCGGGTAGAGTGTTGGCTATCGGCGTGGTGCCGTCCGGACCCAAAGTAGCGTATCGCATTAGTGCGTCGTTGTCGTTGGCCGCTCTTCGAAACGTGACCCTCAGTCCTCCCTTCCACATGATCTCCTTGTAGTCCGAGAAGAAACCCGGCAGCAGACGCATGGGAAAGAGCACCGTGTGACTTCTCGTCGATATTTTGGTCCCGGCTTCGAATCCCCCGGCCTGGTAGTATGCTGCGTCCGTTTTGGATAATTTCAACGTTCCCACTGCCGTCGACGTGATGCCTGGATAATCTATTCTGTCGATGACGGTGTTGTGTTTCCTCACCTCCACCTGCGAGAACAGGTGAGGCACGAAGTTGTCCACGAGTATCAAGTTTGCTGCTGCGGGAAATGCGTCTCCGCTTTCCTTCTTCACCACGTCGAATTGAAGGTAGAGGTCCGCTCTGTGAGGATGAACGAACCCATCGCCTACGTCCACGTCGTATTCGATCTCCCTGTTGGCCTCGTTCAGATTGGCGAACGTGCGACGGTTGGGAGGGAAAGATTGCAATTCGTAACTTTCGATTTGCTCCATTTTACATGTATGGTTATTTATTATATGTTGATCTCCACGATGGCCGTCGTAGTGGCACCTGCGAAATCCACCACGTCTCCTTTCTCGTTCGTCACCACCAACTCTATGTCGTCTATGCGGTTGCGACATACTGGAAAATAGATCGGCGAAGAGGGCGTGTAGATGATCGGTTCCATGAACTCGGAACTTGGTTTGAAAGTGGCTATGATTCCCGTCTGCTTGTGACTTCCCAGCAATCCGTCCGAAGATTTCGTGATCATACCTTCGGCCACGTTACAGTGTACGTTCAGAGTCTCTATGGCCAAAAATTTAGGAATGTTGGTTGCTACGTGCTTGATGCCAGCTTCGAGTTTGGTGTCGTTCTCGAAACCTAAAAGTTCTCCCATGGTGCCCAGGTCCACGGTCTCCGTAGCGGATAGGATTTCCACTCTGTGCGTGACCGAATTTTGAGAAAGGTATGTGCCTTTGGGTAACGGTGGCTCAGTCGGTAACGCGTCTGACTACCATGCTAAAGGTCCGGTTCAAATCCGGGAACTTTTCTAACGATGGAAGCGGCCCCGGCGCCCACCCAGCGTCGAATAACATGGGTACCTGGGGGAAACCCTGGGGGGTAAAGGCGGTCAGGGGCGTGATGCTGATCACATCACCCCCACTCACGACCGGATCAAGAAAGTGTGGGGCGTTACCCCCACACCCCCTATACGCCTTCATGGCGTGGTGCTATGCACAGGGGAACACTTTACACTTTACTTTACCTTTGGGTAACTGAGCTTGCAAAGTGGAAAGATTGTATTGTCCTGGCGTGACGATGATGTGTTCGCTTCCGACGCTAATTTTGTTGTTGTGCTGCGTAACATTAGGTATGAGGTACATGCTGTAGAATGCACGCAGAGCCACGGATTTAGGATAGACGATGTCGTCGTGCAGCGTGAGTTTCAAGATTGAAGATTCGCTCGTGAGATGGAACACGCCCATCCTAGTGATGCTGTTTGAGGTTCCACAATACTTTCTGGAAATCCTCGATCGTAGGGTTATTTATTTTAGAGAGAAACGCGAGCACGGAGAGGCAGAGATGACCGCAGTTCACGTCTCCGAAATCTTGAATGCGTTCGTCGTTGTAGTATATGGAGGTTTTGTTCGTTTTCAGATAATAGACTAAATTTGTAGGTGGAACACCTCCGAAAGAATCGAAAACGAATGCTTTATCATTGTCGTTTTTGTGGTAACATATCCAATGCGTGCCTGGATTTTCTTGACCGTCCAAGTTGACTACGCCGCATTCTCTTCTTTTGACGGTTGAAGGTAACGAGTCGGACATGAAAACTCCTCTGAAGTGTTTGATTTGTAACGGTTCGATCAGAGATTCAATGTCTCGGTTGGTGAGTGCTTCTGTTTCTTTTTTTAAACTTTTTCATCACGCCTTTTCCTCCTTTCTTCTCCATGGCCAGGTTGTGACGTTTCTGTTCTTCCAACTCGGCCTTGTTCTTCTTCGAGTCGATGACGGTTTTCGCGATGGCGGCGCTACCGCCGGCCAAACTTCCAACGGCCCCCAATGCTGCCAGGATGGCCGGGATGCTGAATATGAAACCTCCGACCTTTTGCTGTTTCCGCGAACGCTGCAATCTTTTCAATTGAGGTGTGCTGAGCAGTAATTTCATTCCGTGTCCTTTCGACAAGCAAGAACGTTTCTTCTCGCGTTGTTTCTTGGTGAGTAACCCATCGAGGGTACCTAGATTTTTAAGATTGGAGTATGGTATCTGGTACACGACACCCTTGGGCTTCATGTTGATGCTCTATGTGTTATTTTCACGGTATGTTATTTATATATATATTCTGAGATTTTTTCTTGTGTAGTTTTTTTACGGTATGTTATTTATATATTTTCAAGGCCTCGCAGTCGTTACACAAATTCTATTACGTGCTTCGTTTTCTTACCAAGAAGTTCCTTTGTCCCCTTGTACACAATTCGAGTTTTGTTCTCGATTAAAATAGATAGCTTCTCGTCAGATAACATGTTAGCGTATCGATCTGGTAAAAATAGACTGTATTGTGCGTTGAGCAACAGGCGTACCTTGGGACCATACTGGGTAGAAACGATTGAACCGGAAGTTATCGTGTAAGGTTTGTCGACTTCCAATTCCTGAATTTTTACATACTCGACTGACAAATTTAGCATTTGTTTTAATGCTTGGAGATCACTTATTTTTTCAGTCGTCATATCAAAAAAAATTTCAAAGTGTTAGAGAGAAATTTAATTGTTTTTTCACGATGTGTGTTATTTATATATACCGAAGATTATTTATTTATATATCAAGTTTTTTTTTTTTGACACGTATATATATTATTTTTTTTTTAACAGAGGAAGAAAGTCCGTGCTTCGGAAAACGCGATGATGTGCGTAATGATATCTTCCGTCTCCTGCATAGACTTGTACCAATCTACTGTGTACCGTCTTCTCCCCTGCCTCGCCTCGTGCAATTCATCGAACCTATCGTTTAATTTCTCCCCTGCGGCCAAAAGCAGAATGTTGAGATCACCGCACCTCAGGCCACTGATCTCCCGAAGACGGTCCTTGAGAACCATTTCACAAGGGATGCGAAATTCCGGCGTTGTTCTTGCTATGATCACAAGTTTATTAACATCTCTGTTAACTACCTTTTTGAATATTTTAGATAGTAGTTCGTGCGGCAAATCAGTTATGCGAGACATGTTGTTATTATTATTATTTTTTACTCTATGTTATTTATATACCCCACCCCAATTTTTGTTTCGTGTTCATGGCGATGGTGGTGCCTAGTGCGGCGACCCGTTCACCCAGCGATGCGTCTCTGCTCACAAACCTTTCGAAAGCTGCGTGCTCTAACTTTCTGTCTGCTTCGTGACGTGCATCCAGATCCGTCTGCGTGGTGTTGTAGGCGATGTCGTGATCTTTGCATGCCGCGTCCAACGGATTCACACCCTTGTCTCCTCTCTCCAATCTTTTCTCGAGTTTGGTACCCGGTCCGCAGTACTGGTAGCCAGGTAGATGCATCTCGAAAGGTAACTTGTTGATGATGTCGTTCACGAGCCCCTTTCCTTCGGCCACGTTCCAAAATTTCGGAGGCAGCGTGTTGATGATTTTGATGAGGTAACCTATGCCCTTGTCGTCGTTCACGATGAAGTTGGAAAGTTTCGTGCTGATCATGTCCACGATGCCAACCTTCTCGTTGTAGAAATTACGGTTGCCTGCATTCTCTTCGCCGGCTATCACCAACAATCGGTCCACGAGCTTCCTCACGTCGTCCACCCAAACGAATTCTTTGGGTAACGTGTTGTAGCGTTTGACGCCGCTGCCTGTTTTGACCTGGTTCCAAATCGGTTTGATGAGATTCCTGTACTTCTCGCCGCTGCTCGATTTCACCCTATTCTGCGAGGCGTCGTTGTTCTGGTACAAGGCATCCGTCATGATCAGAATTTCCTTGTAACTTTGGTAATCTTCGTCGGTGTAATCTTTCGGCTGCTTTTTGGCGACGAGTTCCCACAGCCCCACCGTACCCGGATACCTGGTCCAACTATCCTTGTCGCCTAAATTGACTTTAATGTCGTTGCCTTCGAAGGTCACCTTCGATTTCCCAATCTTCCACACCACACCACCGCCTTCGTTGGTTTCCATGCTGGGATACAATCCGAACACTTCATCCTTGTCGAATTTCCCCGTACTCAGGTAGTCTCGTGCCAAAGGTCCCAACTCGATTTTATCCGAAGACGACGACGTGCTGCCTATGGCTCGACGTCGTGCCGGTGCATCCTTCAGTTCGAACGGCGTCGAAGGAATGCTCGAAATAGGCGTGGGTACGGCGTAACTTTTAGCTGCGAGCGGTACGAGTTCATTAATCAAATTTTTATTTTGTTCCGTGACATTTTTAATTTCTTTACCTAGACCGCTGATGGCATCGATCACAGGTTGATCCTGACGTTTCTTCTCTTCGTAGAATCCGCGATTCTCGGATTTCCAACCTTTGAAGCGTTTCGCGAGGTAATCGCGAAGCTTGAGATTTTCGTCTTCGATTTTTCGTTTCGTCATGACGTTATTTATACACCTCGTTTCTCACAACGTTGCAACGTTTAGAAAGTCGTTGATTTTGTTTCTGTATTTTCCGTCGTTGGGTTTCCTCGTCATGTCGATCGTCGCGAATCCGAAATCGTCACCGTTCCAGCAAGTAGAGCAGCAGCCTTCCGAAAATTGATTGTAGTTCATGTCTCCGCCTACGTAGTCATCGTACGCGTGCTTGAGGTTGGTGTGATCTTGACGAAACAAACATATGAAATTAGCGTTGTCGCGCACTAACTGTTTTGGAATTTTGGAAAACGTTTGAGCTAGGTAAAAGCAATCCATTCCTTTGTGACGACCTTGCGTGAAAAAGTTGCGAATTTCATTTTGATTTTCCAGGATGGCGTCGTCGAACACAACGACTGAATTTTCACGACAATCGTCGAGTGGTTTTATTTCCGAAGCAAACGTTGCAATGTCCAGACCATCGTACAGTTTCATCAGTTGCTGGTATTTGGATTGCTCCAAACTTTTCGAGAACACGTACAGGTGCCTGTTCTTCCAATCTAACCAATTCGGTGCGAGGAGAAAATTGTCCACGAGCAGTGTCGTTTTCCCACACCCCGAAGGACCTACGATCAGACAGCGGATGCTGTCGGGGAACAACTTGCCGTTCTTTTTTTTTCTCGTTTGACTTTCCGGATCCGGTAGACGCTTCACCACGTTCCACGTACTCACAAGATCACTTCGTCCGCGTCGATCCAACTCTTTTCCGGAAGTCCCAGCCATTTGACAAACAGTTTGTCACCTTTCCTACGCAATATTTTCTCGATGAGGTACGTGTCGGGGTGTTTCGTTTTAGAGAGTTCCTCTTCGTAAAATCTTCCTTTCAAAATCTCGCCGCTACTATCTTTTATTATATACGTGTGTCGGTTTCCGGGTAGAACTCGAACCACCGTAAAAAGTTCCGTGCTCCAATTTTTTGTGAATCCCTTCTCGAAGGTGCGTTTGAATTTGCTGATCCTCACCCGGTCTCCAATTTTGTATTTAGCTTTTTTGTCGTGGGTGTGTACTTTGGACAGTAAACTGTAGAAATTAAACGCTGCTCGTCGGACTTGGTAACGTCGGCTGGCTTCATGCCTATCGTTCTGTGTACCGTATTATTATAGGTGTCGACGAGTTCCGGCAGGATGTCGACCCATTTGTAATTTCCCCGAAGCGTGAATCGTTTCCACATGTGTGTTTTCAAGGTTCGATTGAATCTTTCCACGATGCTGGCTTTGATGTGACTGAAGGTCCAATAATGTTGAATCTTGTGTTTTTGAATAAATTTTTGGAATACAGCGTTATAAAATTCCTTCCCCTTGTCTGTTTGCAGAAACCGTGGTCGTCTGCCACCGCTTTCGCGAAAAATTGTCTTGAATGCTTCCGTAACGCATGTTCCCGTTTTGGCTTTCAAGGGTAGAGCCCATGCGAATTTCGAAAACGTGTCTATGACGGTGAGAAGGTACTTGTTGCCCTTGTTCAATTTATGTATGTTTTTCAAATTGCCGCTACTCATCTCCACGAGGTCATTTTGCCAGAGGTCATCGATGCCCTTGGTTACCACAGCCAAACGTTCGTAGTTGCGGCGTGCAGGTTTATGCAATTCTTCGACGATGGCTTGCCTAGACATTTTTTTTTAGAGATTACGTTTCAAAAGAAGCACAAGCGTGATGGGATTCAAAGAGGGTGGCACTTCGCTCGTGTTTTGAATGATCAGCTTATCGCCGGCACTCACGTCGAAAACGGTGAGATCTTCGTCTTCGTGTATTTCATATATGTTGCGCGTTTCGTTCCAACGTGCCAGAGGAATGTTTCCTGCTTTCTGGACACCACGATTCGATATCAAGGTCATGGTGGGAACGCTAGCTTTTCTACCGTGAGACCAGTACGAAAATTCGTTTATCTGAATCGTGCCATCGAGGAGAAACTTGTAGTACGGATGATAAGGATGTAACATGTACAGTTTGTTACCTTCGACGAACGTGGAGATTCTCTGTTGATTGGGAACGCTGTTGATTTCGATGGCTTGCAGAGAATGCAGTTTAGCGAATTTAGTGTCGACGCCGAGCAGATTACTGTGAACTTGTCCGAGTTTATTTTCGATGGGCAGCAAATGCTCGATTATGGTATCTGTTACGGCAGAAAACGACGGTTTGATTTTCACTTCCACGTTCAACTGCTTGTAGTTTTCGTTGAGTTCTTGCAACTTGGCACCGAAAGAGGCCAGCGTCGATTCCTGCGTGGATTCCAGCACTCCAACTTGATCTCTGATGTTGACGACAATGTTCTGAAGGTTCTCGACTTGATTCAATTTCGAGCTCTTCTCGGTAAGATCGTTCACGATGCTTCGCATCTCTGTAAACTGCGTGTGAAGGTCGGCGACGCTCTGCGAAGTGGGCAGCGTCGACACCAGCGAACTAATTTCGTCTCGAATCTGTTCCACGTTCGCCGTTTCCGTTTCTAGTCGTTTCAGCATTCGAGATATGTTTCTTTTCAAAGCGTGTAATTCTTTGGAGGTGGGGAGATTGGCCACCCTACTCTCGAGATCGCTCAACGAACTTTTGATGTCGCTCGAATCGGATAGTGCCGTCACCGCCGTTTTCAATTTTTCCAAATCTTCGCTCGAAGGCACGCTCGTCCGTAACGATTCCAAGTCACCCTGTATGTTGTCGAGTACGTGATGAAAATGAGCGAGATTCGTTTCGACGTTCAAATTTTCTAAATATTCGATCTTCTGCTGAACCGTGCTCAGCGTGTCTTGAATGCTCGTCAACGCTCTTGCTTCAGCGTGAATATTTTTAATTTCTTCGTTGATCAATTCCAGAGACGCCTGAAGCGTCTCGATGGTGGTTTGAATGTGTTCGAAATCTTGATAGGCCTCCAATTGAATTTTTATGTTCGCGACGCTTTTACCGATGACCTGCAATTCGTCCGACGATGGTAGGTTCGTCATGGTATCATCCAAAGTCTGTAACTTGGATTTAATTTCTTCCAACGTGCTGGTGAATTCTTCTTGTAATTTGGAAACGACGACATGCAAGCGTTCTGCGTCTATATCGTTCACCACGGTTTGAAGTTCGGAGAAATTCTTTTCTATTGCGGAAGTTCGTTCTTCGATTTCGAGTTTCAATTTTTCCAAATCTTCATTTTTCGATTGAAATTGCTGTAATTTGGCCAAATCATTTTGAAGCGAATCCACGCTCAACTGTATATTTTGAACGCTGTCGTAAGAAGGTACGTCGACATAATTTTTTATCAGCGTCTTCAGTTCGGAATCGATTTTCAGAATGGGGTCGAGACATTGCGTTTGGAGCGTAGCGATTTCCGACTCTAAACTTTTGTTTAAGGTTTCCTGCAAAGCAATCAAATCGGTCCTCAACTTCTTAACTCGAATGTCCAACATGAGAATCTCTTCTGCATGGTCTACACGCTTGGTGTTGCCGAAAATGTCGTTAGGCATTTTTGGTTAACGGTTATTTATAATAGGATAAACGATTCGTAATTCTACGAAGAGAGGAATAAGTTTGTCGTAATCTCCGAGGAGTTCCATGTAAAGATAATCTCCTGCAGACACATCGTACGTAATATTAGAAAGCATCTTGTCGTGCTTGATTCGAAAAATGTTCTTGCCGGTAGAAATTTTGATTTCGCCTGCGTTCACCGGATTCACGGTGATTTGAAGTTTCCCGTCGATCGGAATTTCGTAGAAATGTAAATTGTTATTAAAAA
This sequence comes from Lepisma saccharinum, assembly GCF_977018435.1. Lineage (NCBI taxonomy): Eukaryota > Metazoa > Arthropoda > Insecta > Zygentoma > Lepismatidae > Lepisma > Lepisma saccharinum. The sequence goes on from NC_139229.1 coordinate 12,087,873, forward strand.
CATAAAACATCTTGCCCACATCGTCATTCAGTTTCGTCCAAATGCTGTTGAGGTGAATGATCAACAGACCGTTGAGTTTAGGTAACACGGAAGGTAAGACTTCATGATCTGGTATGGTTTCCATAATGATCTGTTTTTTGAAACCGAACAAATTCATAGGCATGCTGGTTATTTAAGAATACGGTCAAAGTTTTTTGTAATGACAGTCAAAATATGTTTTTTTTTGTTTTGTTTTGTTTTTTATGAATCTTTTGTTGAAGATGGACATATGTTGCAGGTTTTGCTTTTTGCTAAGCAATAGTGCCCCCACGACCATGTGTGAATACCACACTCGAGGACGCACTTCTTATTGTCATTGGGATCCAGCGCAATTTTTCTAACTTTGTTTGTGGTCAACACATGGTCGACGCTCTGGATGCGCTGTTCTGCTCTTAGAACCGGCGACCTGGTCTTGAGGCAATCGACGAAGTCCTCGAATGTGAGATGCTTCCGAACCACCTGTCTGCCGACACCCTTGGCCTTCTTGGTAACGCTGCCCTCGGCTTTGATGGCATAGGTTTTGGAGCAAAGACCGGCATCCTCGAGACTTAAATCACCTTTCTTCTCGTCTTTGAGTTTGCCAGGCACCAGGCAGTTGCGAGCCGAGATGCCGAATCGGTTCGGCTGGGGATAGTTTGAGGTGTCGAAGAGGTCAACCAAAGATGGAACCGTGGCCATATCCTTGTACGCGTTGGCTGTGCGAACCTGATATATTAAACTGTCCGTGTCCGTGTAGAGTAGGCTAATATTGTCGTTATAGTGCTGGCGTAGTATCCCATAATATATTTGAAACATGTGCAGCTTGCTCAGGTCTAATACTGAGTCGCCAACATAAATTGGCTTGTTGAGCTTCACCTCGCTCTTCCTCATATGCACCAGAGCAAGCTGTTCGTTATAAATAGTCCCCGATTTGAATAACGGGTTTGCTACGAGCCTGCGACATTGTGCTTTGTTTGATATTAGCCTCACATCTACACGATTCCGTACATTCTCCATGGTTTTCCCGAACACCGCATTGTTCATAAGCTTGAAGAAATCCTTATCAAGCTCGGACGTGGCTGCGGTGCGGTGTTTGGTGTTGACTTCAATATATGGACGCAACCACGGAGAATGCTCGAACTTGAGGATGCGGTGAACTGCGTGGACCGTGACCCCTTGCTGCATCAACCACCGGAGATTCTGGTAGTGTAGGACGTAATTCTTCTTGGGCTCGAAATCCATGATGAGCTTCTTCTGGTTGGAATTGGGTGGACACTTGAACTCGGGTGCAGGGGAGAGATCGTTGAACAAATCCTGCAGCTTCTCGGAGAATTGCAGATCAACCTCGGCGAAGAACCCATGTTCTGAATCGTCGAAGCTTTCAATATTAAAGTTGGAGGGGTCGGCCCACTCGAACCCTCTAAAGGGGAGTGGCTGCATCATGGAGTGTCCGTACAAGTTATTCACGTCCGTGTGCATGATGTAGCTGGACGGTTGTGAGGGGTCGTAGCCAGTAGCCATGTGATGGTTGTTGGCGCGCGCGTACCGTTGCGACACCTGGACCATGCCACCCCGGATGCCGCGTTCCACAAACAGCACCATGTTATAATTGGAAAGAAGCTCAAGCCTGATTTTCGTAAGAAGAAGCATGGCCGACCAGGCCAGTCCGGGAAGACTGTAGAAGTATGCAGGGTCCAGCTTGTAGATGGTCTTCGCAGTTGCACGAAACGCCTGGAACACGTCGGCGAGGAGCGTCACATCAAGTTTGAGGTACGCATCGTGGTAGTCCCCGAGATTTTGGCAATCCAGCTCGCGCCACATGGACTGAGCATGGTTATAGTCCGAGCCTCGCAGCTTGCTATAGAACTTCGCCTGGGGAGGTAGCGACGTCTCCGCGAACTTGGTAGGGTCCGTGACGTATTCGTAGGGGTAGACCCCCTTACGCTTGAAGAGGCCGGCGTCCAAGTTCGGAAAGTTTGCAGAAGTGATGAGCATTTGCTCGTCGCTAAGCTTCCCCACGAGAGCATCGAGGCTTGCCGGGAGGAACCTCAGGGAGTCGAGGAAGCGAAGCTCGACGGTAGAGCATAATTCTGGGATCGACACTTGTTTGCTCACACTGATGTAACGCTCCTCGTTCTGGGCGAGAACGTTGATTCTCTTGTTGTCGTATCCAAGATGCTTGATCAGGTGGTGGAAGTCGTATCCCGAGCCATTGTGGAAGAAGATCGGAATAAATCGAGGGTCCCGGGCCATGAGGTTGCATCCGTTGCACCAAGGACCAACATACCTACCGTTAAAGTGATCATGGTGTTGGACTTTACGGTTGTTGGCGGTGTACTCCTTGACGCAGACGGGGCAAGCGATGGCCTCGTCGTGTCTATGTTGATCGTCGGGAGACAGTGGGAGCATAGACTTGGGGGCCAACAGTACCTTCCCTATCTCGATGGCCTCGACAACCATCCTCTCGAGGAAGTGTTTGGCTGCGTCGGGACCGCGATACACGTAGGGCTCGGGGGCGATGTGCTGGTCACGTCGCACCACAACGTATGCGAAACTGGATGCCTCGTGGAGTTGGTAAGGGGTGGTGGAGGAAACTTCGGGATCTGGATCGCAAGTGGACAGGGGTTTGAGGAAGGCCTCGAAATCCGCGATGATGATAGCGGGATGCTCCACCATGGCACCGTGCATGCGGAAACGCTCCACGACACCAGGTTTGGGCAAGACTGCCACCCCAGGCTCGTTGGCATCGCAATAAAATTTGTGGCGAGCGAGCTTCTCTGCAGCGATGTTGGGACCTCTGATGCGCTGGTAATCTTGCTGTTCTCGATTATGAAATATAGACAAGCACCTGCGACACACCTCGACGTGGGTTTTGTCTTTGCTCTGTTGGCTCGACACCAACCGGGAGAGGGAACGGATAAGGGTGTAGTGGTGATGGGTCTCGTCCTTGATGAGCAGAAGGTGAATTTCCTGCGCACCATCGTCCTCTACGTCGCTCACCCGGATGGGGTACACCGCATTTTTGTCAGTGAGGCCATAAATGTTGATAGCCAACCGAGGGTTGTGTGTACGGGCCTCGAACTTGCGAATGTCCCGGACCTCCACCGGGTAGTTGATCCCAGCCATAGCAACTTCCAGCTCTGACTCGTAGGGTAGGTAGTGGTTAACGCGTTTTGGTTGGTTTTTCCAGTGGACAGGGTGCAACGCTGCCAGCACACACCATACGAAGCACTTGGCGTCACCGTTTTGAATGTTCAGGACAGCCTTCTTTGCCGCGATGGAAGGTGGTAAGGGGACGTAGCTGGAGGCGGAGAGAGGCGTAAACTTGCAAAGTTTGACGCACAGTTCGTGAGGCCCGCCACACAGCGAACCCCCCGAGCCCTCAGCTTCATGTTCTTCTTGTTTTGCCACCAGCTCCTCGGCAAACTTGTTGTAGATGACCTCGAGGTTGTTGACATCCGCCAGATGCAGCGTCTTCGCCTTGGTGTTGTGGCAGAAGCTGTAAATTTCATCGGACGGCTTCTTGTACTGGCAACGTAGCGATGCGTAGAATTTGTTTAAGTGCGTTGCAAGCGCATCACCGAGAATGGAAATTATCTCTGCTCGCTTCTCCTCCAAAAAGCTACGCACGTCGCATAAGCCCTCCGAAGTGATGACAAAATCCTCCAACAAACGCTCGAAAGCAGTCCGGTTCGCTTTCGCCACAGGCTTGACACGTTTGGCGGATGGTGCATTGATGGAGGCTGCTTCTGCCTTCCTCTTGGTGGAGCTGGTCGACGGTTGTGGAACAGGTGTTCCGACGACAATTTTGCATGATGTTATATGCCTTTTTAAATTATTAATGGTAATATGTATACCGCACCTGGGACATGGTTCGGTGGCAGCCAAATGCTTGCCTGGCACGCAGGTACGACAATGTCTTGCAAAATGTTTGCTTGATATGCTTATTTTGCACACAGGGCAACTTTTCATGGAGCGCATTTTTTTGGGGGGGTATGTTTATTTATATGCGATCTGTTGGTGGTAGAGTGTTTACAAAAAAATGCCTTACGAGAAAAATTTTGTTTTCCTCAAATATGTGCTTTAATAAACCCTGTAAAAAAATTTAAAAAAATATATAAGAAAAATATGATTGTAGATAGAAAAAAAGCACAATAAATATTGTATGCATGTGTAATTCTATTTAGTTTATTTTTTGCTAGACACGAATCTTCTTCAGATTTTATTGCCCATTAGTATATTTTTCTACCAATCTAGTAGAGGTATGAAACTATGAAAATATACTTGTTTATATATATTCTATTGTTTCGGCTGATATAATAGCAAATATATATATATATATAGCTATTTTGAAATTCTAAAATTTTCAGGTATACTTATTTTTACATGCAAACATACATCATAAAAAATTACACAATCGTATTTTTTTCCATACACACATTTTTTATTTTCAGAAAACAAAGTTATTTTCGATTTTTTTTAAATCAAACAATAAACATTATTTGTGCTTATAGTATTTGTCGGGCAATAGCAGATAAAACAAGAATGGGTTTTCTACGACCCATAGTTTACGAGTTACAAAACAACTTAGAAATCACATCTTGAAATTTAAATTTAAAATAACTCGAAAACAGTAAGCACTAATCATTATGTTTCCAATAGGTTGTAGAGTATATTCAATTTTTTATCAAATGTTATTAAAATTTTCGAAATAGGGTAAAAACTAAGCCAGCAAATCAAGTTTCTCAAAAAATTAAAAAATTGTCTATATTTTCGAAACTTGAGGGGGTGGAATCGATTTTATTTGCTAGTCGTATAGTTTTCGTCAAATCCTATCCAACAAACCTAAAATCATCATCCTAGGTCAATTAGGAACCAAGAAAATCAATGTCTTGGAAAACATCTTAAGATTTTTGTCTTAAGAAAATTTTCTTGACAGACCGGAAGTAACATCTTGACAGACCGGAAGTCGACTTTCTTAAAGATTAAGACAAATATCTTAAGATGTTTTTCCAAGACATTGATTTTCTTGGTTCCTATGGGGCCTAGAACCACGCAACTTTGGATTATGTATATACCGTTGATTTTTCCTACATATTTACTAGGGCTCGAAAGTGCAGTGGTTGTGTTGTTGCCTTGTAATCAAGAGGTCCTAGGTTCGAACCCGATAAAAGTACATAGTGGTTCGGATCCTATTTTAAAAAAAACTGTAGGCCTAGTCCCGATTATCTTTACTGCGCATATGTGAATATAGGAAAGTACAATGCAAAGTCAGCAATGTGTGATGTGGTCAGCACCAAATATTTTAATTTTATATGTATATTTAAGTTCCATGCATAAACATGGCAGTCTTCCTATATGCTTTTATGGTATGGTGCTATGCACAAAAAAGCACTTTATTTAAGCATATTTAACTTCTCTTTCCATCTCTCAATCTATTCATATTTGACACGGTCATTGCAAGTCGGCCATTTTGTTTACGTAGCAATTAGGCTTAAAAAAACTTTGACACACTCATTGCAAGTCGGCCATTTTGTTTACGTAGCAATTACGTTAAAAAACTTTAAACCACATTATTGTTATTTTTTTTGTGAATGCTTGTTGTGATAAAAAAACATAATTAGATATTATTTTATTTAATTTTATGTTTAATATCTTTTCTGTGTATAAAACTAAATAATAATAAAATTCGAAACACTATGTACCCCCACTAAATATCAAAGGCACAAAAAAAAAACAGGCTAACACACGCAAAATTATACTAGTCTGCCAGATGCCAGAGCCTCGTTACTCTACAGTCCAGAGTGTACTACGTGGAAGTGAGGTTAACTGTTGGGCATCTTACCAGAAAGTCGTCCTCTTACACCCCGCATATTGCTATTTTGCATATGCTTGGTGTATATAGTAATATGTAATAAATATATATATAAAAAAAAGCAAGAAAAAAAAAGAGATACATGCAACACACTTAAAACTTGTATACTTTCTCTCTCTTCTTTTTGCTTGCTTTGCGAGTATATATTCCTTCCACAATATGCTTAAGAATTGTTTGGTTTTTGTAGAGAGTTTTACTTTTTATCTACAATTCCTTTACATTTGTTTGGTTATTACAGAATCAACTCACAGAAGCAACACTACCTATTTATATAACACAAAGCCAACTCATGCAAGCTAACAAACAAATTTACTCACGTTAGTTAATTTCAATCACAATCACAATGTTCTTCTTGCAGCTCACAATAAAAAATAAGACCTGATGCCCCTCGAGCTTCTAGTTTATTAGTCGAGGAGTAATATGTAGGTTAACAACGTGGACTAGTAGAAATCCAGTCTAGAACATTCTTCCCCCTACATTTCAGCCACATCATTTTACGAGTTCGAAAATTCACAAGTTAATGCATCGCATCGCATCACTGCTACCAATGCTGTTAACTGACGTCACTATTTCTCAACAGTTGCCAGACCTGCTGAAATGCCAGAAATGCTGCCACCCATCTCTCTCTTACAACAGCGTGTGTGTGCTGGCAACTCTCTCTAGTTGCAGGTTTTTTAGTTAACTCGTAATCCTCGTCAAAAACTACAGTAACATCATAATGTCATATTGCACAGAAGAGGGAGGACATCGCTCACCACTGTTGCCAGCCATAAATCTCTCTCTCTCTCTTCATCTTACAGCAAAATTGGCATCTCTATTTTTTTTAGTTGCAAGTAAATTGCGAACACACTCTAGTTAATAATGCTACATATTATACGCACACACGCACACACATACTATATTACCATCCACCCATATCTCCCTCTCTTTTACGACAGTGCGTGTTTGTTGCCTAACCTAACCTAACCTAACCTAACCTAACCTAACCTAACCTAACCTATCTTCTTGTTTAGTATATGTAGGTTGGCAAAAATTGCTTTATGCACTGTAACGCAAGCCTCAAGCAAAGTTGCCAGCTTCTTGCTTTAGGTTAGGTTAGACAAAAAAAACTGTAGGTGGGCTGTCGGTTGTTTAACTCTCCCCTCTCTCTCTCCTCTCTCTTTTTTTTGTAAAAAGCCATGGCAAAAGTACCAGTAGGTTGGCAACCTTGCTTTATGCACTGTAAGGCAAGCCTCAAGCAAGGTTGCCAGCTCCTTGCTTTAGGTTAGGTTAGGTTAGGTTAGGTTAGGTTAGGTTAGGTTAGGTTAGAGTAGGTTAGGTTAGAGTAGGTTAGGTTAGAGTAGGTTAGAGTAGGTTAGGTTAGAGTAGGTTAGGTTAGGTTAGGTTAGGTTAGGTTAGGTTAGGTTAGGTTAGAGTAGGTTAGGTTAGGTTAGGTTAGGTTAGGGTGGGTGTTGGCAGCTGTCGGTTGTTTAACTCTTCTCTCTCTCCTCTCTTTTTTTGTAAAAAGCCATAGCAAAAATACCAGTGCTTTATGCACTGTAAACCAAGTTTTAAGTAAAATTGCCAGCTCCTTGCTTTAGGTTAGGTTAGACCAAAAAAAGCTGTAGATGGGTGTTGGTACTTGTCGGTTGTTTAACTCTTCCCCCTCTCTCTTCTCTTTTTTTTTTGTAAAAAATTATGGCAAAAATACCAGTAGGTTGGCAACCTTGCTTTATGCACTGTAAGACAAGCCTCAAGCAAGATTGCCAGCTCCTTGCTTTATGCACTGTAAGCCAAGCCTCAAGCAAGATTGCCAGCTCCTTGTTTTAGGCTAGGTTAGACAAAAAAAAACCTTGGTGATTTTTTTCGAGTAAAATATTAGCAACACTGCGAGAAAATAAGGCTTATGCCTTACAAGAAAAATCTATTAAGGCAAGCCTCAAGCAAGATTGCCAGCTCCTTGTTTTAGGCTACGTTAGACCCAAAAAAAACCTTGGTGATTTTTTCGAGTAAGCAGCTGGCAACACTGCCAGCTTCAGGGGGCTCATGCCTTACGAGACAAATCCATTAAGGCGAGCCCCAATAGAGGTCCGTGAACCCGGGCACTACCACTACTAGTGACGTTAGCTCTCGAAAGCTTGGAGGCGGACCCTGTGGCCGAGTGGTTAGCACATCGCGCTGCGACGCCAAGGGTCTCGGGTTCGAATCCCGCTCGGGCTTGGTTATTTGTGAATGTCCATTCAGCAATTTCATCATTTCATCACTCATCCTCATCTTCGCAAATTAGCCAAGAGGCACAAAACGCAAACTAAAATAAACTAAATCAATTAATCAATCAATCAATCGAAAGGTTGGAATCTTTTCCACAACTCACATGGTCGATAGCCCGAGAGAATCTTTTCAGCAAAAATGAAGTCTGTTACTTATACGCCATTTACGCTTATCGCGATGATGTACAGAGCATTCCCTGACATTCGCCACGAGATTCGGCGGCAAGCGGGCTGGCGTCAGCGCATGTCTTTCCCGGTGAACAGTCGGTAGAGTCGGCTATTAAAATCACAGTTTTCATATTGTGTACTAACCTTGACTACAGAAGGTGTTGAAAATGATGTCCCTCTGCTGCAACACATTCCTGGCATCTCCAAAGGGAACTGGCATTTACACGTGCAAGTTCGTCTACTGTAATTCTCCCGATTTCTCGTAGAATACTCTCTCTCAACTCACGGATGGTGTGCGGATTGTCTTTGTATAATTTATTTTTTAGATTTCGCCATAAATAAAAATCGAGGCTGACAAAGCGGGGGACCTAGAGGGTTTTTGAAACACCCGTTTCTTGTGAGAGGCGACGGATAGATTTCCGAAGAGACTGTTCTAACCTTTGTCCTATCTCATCGAGTTTTTCCTCAATAAGTACACGTGGGGTTTTCTTTCCACTTTTATTCAGAACTGACCCTGTTACTCTAAACTTTTTTACGAGGTTTAATATAGTGGTCCTATGTGGAACGGGAACACCAGACAATTTCGTTGCAAAACGTCCTCGCACTTCTCCACAATTCCTCTTTCCGAAGTAACACTCGACAAGATAAATCCTTTGTTGTAATGTAAACTTTTGTGGTGCCATATTAGCCACAATCTTCAACACACGGACACAACCCAACACAACTTCCCAGGGAGGATTATACTGGCGTCAGTCTGCAACGTCAACAGAAAGGGAAAGAGAGCGAAGGCAGGGAGAGCGAAAAAAAACAGACTGTAGCGTGCGACTGTCGCGGACCCCGTTCACCGAGAGAGACAAGCGCTGACGCCGAGTCTCGTAGCGAATGTCAGGGAATGCTCTAGATTATTAATTCTTCTTCTTATGGCGTTACAGTCCACTGATGAACCTTGGCCTCCTCTGTGATTTGTCTCCATCTATCTCTACCTTTCGCCACAACTTTCCAATTTCTATACTGGAGCTTCCGAACATCCTCATCCACTCCATCCACCCATCTTAATTTAGGCCTTCCTCGTTTCCTTTGTCCACCTGGGCTATCCAACATCACTCTCTTTGCAGGGTCACTATCACTCATGCGCATCACATGACCTGCCCATCTTAATCTAGCCGCCTTAATTACACCAATAACTGTTGGTTCTTGATATAAGTCGTAGAGCTCCTTATTAAATCGCTTTCTCCATTTTCCATTCTCACATGCTGGTCCCAATATTCTTCGTAATATCTTTCTTTCAAAGGTCTCTACCAACTCTTCGTCTTTCCTTGAACTGGTCCAAGTTTCCGCAGCATAAGTCAATACAGGTCTTATCAGTGTCTTGTAAAGTATTAACTTAGTTGTTCTGGACAATATGGTGCTCTTAAAATGTCTCTGTAGTCCATAATAGGCCCTATTCGCTGCTATAAGTCGTGCCTTTACTTCCTCCTGTGAATCATTTTCATATGTCACAACAGAACCCAGGTAGATAAAGGCATCCACTCTATCAAAGGTATAATTAGCCATTGTTATGGTCGGTGATGGATTATATCCGTGTGCTTTGCCTGCTGCCATGTACTTAGTCTTCCCTTCATTCACCACCAATCCCATCTTTTTTCCTTCCCTTTCTATGGCCAGAAATGCTTCTTCCACTGCATGTAGAGATCTTCCTACTATGTCCACATCATCTGCATATGCAAGTATCTGGATTGACTTATAATATATGGTACCCCTAATTTGCACCCGAGCTTCCCGTATAACCTTCTCTAAGGCAATGTTAAACAACAAACAGGACAGCACATCGCCTTGTCTTAGTCCATTTTCTATTTCAACAGGTTCTGAGAGTTGTCCTCCTACTCTTATCTTACTATTGGAGCCCTCCATAGTTATCCTCACCATTCTTATTAATCCTATTGGAATTCCGAGATCTTTCATTGCCAGATATAGTTGGGTCCTGTTTATACTGTCGTATGCAGATTTAAAATCAAGAAATAGATGGTGCGTTCCTATCCCAAACTCCAGCGTTTTCTCCAGTATTTGCCTTAAGGTGAATATCTGGTTAATTGTAGATTTCCCTGGCCTGAACCCACATTGATTATTAATGATTAGGTGAAATTGACGAAGGGACATTTACAAAGAACACCACGCAGATGGAACTTGGGTGGCAAGTTCGAAAGTCGATCGCTTACGAACCTCTCTTCTACCATGCTAAAGGTCCCGGGTTCGATCCCCGGCCGGTTCAAATCCGGGAACTTTTCTAACGGTAGAAGCGGCCCCGGCGCCCACCCAGCGTCGAATAACATGGGTACCTGGGGGAAACCCTGGGGGGTAAAGGCGGTCAGGGGCGTGATGCTGATCACATCACTCCCACTCACGACCGGATCAAGAAAGTGTGGGGCGTTACCCCCACACCCCCTATACGCCTTCATGGCGTGGTGCTATGCACAGGGGAACACTTTACCTTTTTTACCTTTACCTTAGCAGGAAGAAAGTGTTGTCCTCTCCAAAAATACGCAAACGTGCCATATTAAGTGAGCTTCTATGCTAATCTTTTACCCCAGAAACCAGATTTACGGCAACATTTTGCAGCAGACCATGATGTTTTGCTGTTTTACGATCGCAACACCATCTACTGGAACAACTGTCAGTTTGACGGCAATGCAAGTCGTATCCTGTCCGGTGTAGTGTGTTCGTTTGTAAAATGATCATTTTTTATAGTGTTGCGAGTGTTTTTTTGTGATAATACAATAATTGTGAGCTTTAATCGGTATTAGTGATCCTAGAGGATGAAACTTGGAACGCCATACTATTTTTATTCTGTGAAGAAAGGAGGGAAATGTTCTACTTCAACCTGTACAAAAGACGTAGTTGTGTCAACACATCTGTTCCATTCTTCTGAATTGCACGTATTGACTGACGGACACGTAGGTGGCACCTTACTGACCTCGTTTTCAAGTTTCTTTCCGAGTGGCTTCCGCTGTATTCAATTATTTTATAACATTACGTGTTGAGTAGGGAGCAGATGTTTAGGTAAATATGTACGTATTTATTGTTGCTTCGGAAGTTGGCATACTCGGTAGGGTTTCAATGTACAGGGTGGCTCAAAAAGTCACTTAACACCCTGCACCTTAACACAAGGCCACTGCAGCGTGCAACGTGGAAATGGTGATGACCAATCGTTGCCAGGCCAAGGCGGAACCACATTGATGCCACCCGCACGGTCGACGGCCATCTTGATGTCCGCCATCTTGAATTCAACTTCAGAATTTTAAATGGGAAGGGGGTGATATGATATATCAAATCAGGCTAGAATTTCACGAGAAATGTAATGGTGAAGGTTTTTTCGACGTATTTTTAACCAGTAAAAAGTTATGACTGAATTCTTGTACCAATTTGCTCCTTTTCGAGGTGTTAGGAAAATACCTTAAAATTTGTTTAGAGCATCGGTAATACATCGAGATCAAAGTGATGTCTAGGGGAGAAGTTCGCATGCCATTGCACAAGATTTTAATCGGATACATCCATGAAGAGATGCGTATTATGAATGGTTGTCGCGAACAATTACAGTGTGATGCTTCCATTAAATGAAAAGTCCTTCAGTGACAAGGCTAATGTTTATGTTCATAAGGAAGTTCATAAACAGAATATTCAATCCTGAGCCACCCTGTATATTCCAGTGGCGTAGCATGGACATTTCGGGTGGGAAGAGAAGGAAGGAAGAGTCGGCCCTTTCTTGCTTAATAATTTACTTATGGTATTAGTCGCCACGGGTATTATTTGTCTGAAGTAAGCTGGGTTTTCAATAAAACATCATCATTGCATGTTTTAGCTAGAAAATTAGATGCCTCACTATGCCACAGATGTTTTGAACTCTGGTGTTCTATAGCTTTTTTATATCTTTCTGCATGACGCAAGTCATTAAAAACCTACCTGAATCACAAGCGCCTCAGCACAACAGTAGAAGTCATTGTTGTGGGCGATCCAACTACTGATTGATTTGGTTTATTTTACTTCGCTTTTCTACCACTTTTGGTTAATTGCGAATATGAATATGAGTGATGATATTGGTGAAGGGACACTGACAAAGAACTCCCGTGCTCACGCCGGGATTCGAACCAGGGACCTCTGTCGTCTTGGCGCACTGTGAAAAGCAGAGTGGATGATCCAAATATCATACACTCTACTGACGTAACAGTGCCGATTAGTAATTCAGACCACTGTTTATTAAATCTTGAGAATGCTGATAAAAATTTTAAAATAATTTTCTCCAGAGACTATTCGATGTTAAGAGTTTTCAAATGAATGCTAAACATTTCCATTCACACAATATTAAGTAGTTAGATAATAACGAAAAAATTCAATAAAAAAATAATAGTTTTGCGGGTTAAGTGGTAGAGCAGCCACAGGCTGAATTTCTATCACGAGGACTTCACCAACTTATTTGACAAAAACTGTGTTGATCTTTTAGTTTCTAATATCGCTGTTCGTGCGATAAATTATACAATGCAGTGACTATTAAGAAGCAGTATATTTGAGATTGGTAAAGTTACGTCAGTCAATATTGCGTATTGTAGCATCACATAGCACGAGTTGCATGAGCGCGAAGAGCGAAGAACCGGGTAGGAATTCTGCCGCTGTCGACTGCTTCAGAAGGCAGGAAGGGTCACATGAACCAATCACGGTAGACCTCTCGTACGCCAGCGTAAGAGAGCCCATTTACGCGCGTGCTGTAGAAATGGAAGCTTTCCCTCCATAAAGGCAGCAAGGAATATAGGAATCCTGTACGCCGAACCTGCTCGGCGTCCGGCCGGGAAAGGCATTGAAAAGAGATGCTAGAACGAGTGTTGAGAGTGGAGCGTTGCAAGCGGATCGCGAAAAATAGCCATTATAATGCCATGAAGGTCAAACATATACGAAATTAGTCACGTTTTACTTTATAATCACAGCATTTAAGCATTTTTGAAATTTTAAATCTGGGAACGCCGGGCGTACGGGCGTACTATAACGCTACGCCACTGGTATATTCAATGTCTTATTTCACATAAAAATGCATAATTTTATCTTTAGCACATAAAACACATATTTCTAGGTAAAGAACATAAAATGTATGTACATATTTTAGACTTTCCAGACAAAGTTTCCAATTCTTTGTGTAGATATATATTTTCGAGTTTATGCATAATCAACAAAAATTAGTAAATTACTATCCTATTCGGGACTCCACAACATACCGGTCACCACTGCCGGTGCTGTTTTGTGAACCACGAGCCAAGGCAGAATAGTGTTGTCAGGAAACTGACATTGCGATGAAGCTTTACATGCGCGTTCACAAGCTCCAATATGGTCGAATGAAGGACGTTCTGAGTGTTTTTTACATTATTTACATTTAAGTAGAATATTTGTTGCAGCGGACATCCCACTGAAGAAAATAAACAATCTAGTTCTGAAAAACTTCTTGTCACAATATATATACACACCACTCGATGAATCCACGTTACGTGAACACTACCTCCCACAGTGTTACGAAGAAACTGTGCAAAGAAATTAGATTTGTGTGTAAACATGAAAAGGTGTGGGTCAGTCATTCATTTTGAATGAATTTTGTTTCTAATTTTACCCACATATTTCCCTTGTTTTCACAACATAAAAAATTAATATTTTCAGTTTTTTAGCACATAAAAATCCGTTCCCTAGTGATAAGGCTAAAATTATAACATATCGTGTGAGGTTGAGTACATAGTACAGTCACGGACACTTGTGGGTTGTAATGAATACATTGACTTTCAATGGAATCTATACAACCCAGGAGTGTCCGTGACTGTACACTTGACCCTTCTTTACCCCTTGCAAAGGGGAAAATTTTGCATAGTTTATGAACGTTTTCTGTTGTTTTTATCCCACGGCGATGCTTTATATTGACGTAATGGGTGGTTTTACGTATGTGGTACTGTGGGATGATATATCTCGGTATTTGTGGTTTTCACACCTTGAAACATTGTTTTTGTTGCATAAAACATCGAAACATAATCAATTAAAAACATTTGCACGTTTTTTTTTATTGCGAAAACATTGTCATTCCATGTTCCACTTGACAGATTTCACGTACAACCACATAGCGGAGTGTATATTTCATGACATGGTTTACTTTTAGATATGATCGGTTTTAAATTCGTTCGGAGTTGTAGATTTAATGGTGTTAATACTACCATCGTTATGTCGTAGTTAGGAGTGGAGGATTTGTCGCTGTAGTCCGCCTTTCTTGTTAGGATTTTTAAGCGTTAGGCTCAAAGTAATCTTCCTGTAAGTTCCAAGTGTTTAATACCGAATTTTTCATGGTGCACGGGCATTTTTTACATGATTCTATTTCTAGTTACATACGTTAATACATACTTCAGAGCAGTGGCGGTGATTCGGGAGGTCGTGGGGAAGGCAGTTGCCACCACACCTTTTTCTTTTGCCTCCGAACTATGGCCTCTTATTGCTAAGCTGTGTATATATAAAAAAGTGAATTGTTCTTGCCCCTCCCTCTTCCCACAGTTTTGGCACTGCTTGAGAGTGTTAGTGATGACGAGGGAACGGATTTTAAGGTGCAGCACCTTTTCAAAAATATAGTTGTTTCCATACAGGTTAGTGTTGTCCACGAGACGAGACATGTCTCGTCTCGTCTCTCGTCTCGAAAATGAGACGAGACGGGACGAGACTGCTCATGAAAAATCTCGTCTCGTCCCGAATTTTTAAAAGCTGTGGGGCGTTACCCCCACACCCCTATACGCCTTCATGGCGTGGTGCTATGCACAGGGGAGCACTTTACCTTTTTTTTTACCTGTCCCGTCTCTTGTCTCATCTCGTCTCGGAAGTCTCGAAAAAATACAAACAAAATAATTAATCAGTTGCAAATAATTATATACTCGGAATAAAGTATTTTTGTTTGAAACCCAAATCAGCGTGTAATACATCGAAAAAGGCTATCCTACTTATTTCTAACACTTTCGAAATCCAGCACCACTTCCGTTTTTCAATGTATTGAAGCTGAATAATTTTGTTTTAATCCAGATTCAAGTACATTACTAAAATTGCGATTGAGATATCTATTTGTAAAAATATTTTGATAAGAGAACTATTCTCGATAATTTCTTTGAGTAAAAGAATTATGAAAATATTGTAAACCTTACGAAGAAAATTGCGGGCTTTGCTTGCTTTTCATTATAAATGAAATTATTTGCGTATCCTTAAAACAGCTGGAATGTTTTAACGCTTTCAAAGTAAAAAAAACAACAAAACTACTGCTACAACGCGTAAGCTATAACTAGTAAGGCAGGCATACAATAATTGTTATCGTCACAACACGATATATTCCCACATAAGGAATTAGTGAAATTTCACATACAATCGTGTCATCTAAGGATCTGACCAAAAGCAAGGTCTGTAATCTGCCTGCTGTTTGTAATCCCTCTTCCCCACCTCGCGGTCAGGAACTAAAGATGGAGTAGAATCCAGTGAAGAGATATAATCAATTAAAAGTAAGGGACTGATTTGTGGCGTAACTTCACTGGGTAATCGCCTTTCATGCTTGTCGGTTCGAAAGATTGTATTCATTACTGTAGGTTCGTTTCCAAGCGACACTTCTGGCTTTTCGCCTGTTGCTTGTCGCATAGGTCAGACCGAAGTAAGAAGTGACCAGACCAAAGGAACAACCTATGTCGCTTAGAAACGAACCTCCGTTAATAAATGCCACATTCTGAACCGAAGAAACACGACAAGCTGCAAGTGTCGCTTGTCGCTTGCGTGTTGCTGGAAACAGTTCTTTTCTATGACTCCATATTAATATCTCACTTTCATGTAATTTCTTTCATCGGCTAAGCATTCTCTCATTTCTCTATATTTCTCGATGTTCCAACGTAACTTCGATCTTTTAGCAAGCTCTTGGTAGTTATATTCTGCAAGATTACCCCTCGCAAATCCGAATTCGTCACACGTCGTCCGTAACGAATCTGCCCCGAGCTTAACCTAGTGTCCCAGCTATCTTTACTTCCAAAGATCACTACCTTCCTGCTGAAATTTCCTCAGAATACCTTAAATTTGCCAACCATCTGACCAGACCATTCATCCTTGCGCAAAACGATGTGGAGGTAGTCAATACCATTGTTTACTGTAGGTCTTCGTCCAGCTATGCTGGGGACAATCGTTATAAAAATTCTTGCTCGTGCAAACAGTTCTTTCATTGCGACCCCTCTTCTCAAAATCAACACACCCTCGCCCCCCCCTCAAGTATACTGATTTCAATCTCCAAAGATTTCGCACTAACAAACTAGAAATTGACTTTGATAGATTGATTGAATTGGTGTTACAAGTCCAATTTATGCACAGTAAGGCTAATCGGGATTGGAACTACAGTTTAAAGTGGGATCCGAACCACTAGGTGCCTCCACCTGGTATTGAACTCGTGACACCTTGATTAAAAAGCGATGACGCTACCACCATGGCATCGGGGAGGACCTAATAATAGACAAATATTTAAGGTCGAATCACACGGAACTGATATGTATTTTTGGACATGAAATCAAGTAAAATGGACACACTTTGTTGCACTTTTTTGCACCTTTTCGTGAGATTAGAACATTTATCCCCATTTTATCCTTTGTTTTTTATGCTTCAGCATCTTTTCCCTTCCTTTTCTTTGTTTTGTTAAAAAATTGGAAAGAAAAATAAATGACTTTTCACTCTTCTTGAGAGCTAAATAAAATCCTATAGTCTCATTTTGTAGAGCAGAACGAGAGCTATAAAATGGGGTAATATAATCATTGCAGCCCCAATAGTTCACAAGATAATGTAGCAAAACCAGCGAGAGAAAACACAAACTTCAACAAAACCTATTCGGCAGAACAACAGTTCTCTCTGCGGTCCGCGCGCATTATATACAGAACGCGCAGAAAAAGAGAGAATTGAAAAAAGGCATTTTATCAGGGCCTTTTTTTTGCACCTTTTTGAAAACATTTCCAGAACTTTTTTTTTTCCTTTCCTGACTATAATTTTGCACCTTAAAATCCTTTCCCTAGTGATGACTTACTGCACGTTTTCTGGAGAACGATTTTTCCCTCCCGTACATTGTTTGTTTGCGAGCATGCATTCATTTGTTTACTGTCGTCTTGGATACGACTGTTGCAATCCACTTCACGTGCAAGGGGTGCAAACAGGTATTTCGTTGTTAGTTTAGGCAGGCCAGGCTGTTGGCATTACAATAAGGCCCATAAATGCTTTAAACACCTGATCATTTGATACCTAGTCTCGAACGCAAAACTCCCTTCGAGCCTCGCATAAAAATCCGCAAAAATTCGTGTCCGAGTCACTGGAAACCAAGAACGTTTGCTTGCGCAAGCTACAATTCAAATCATAATTTCTCGGGTGAAGCTTTTAACTGTGCTAATTAGTTACTTCAAGCTTCAAAGTTACTCCCATAATACTTTCCAGCATTCTAAAGCACTTCCAAATACTCATGTAAAACTTGCGAAAAATCAATTAAACATTCGGGACTGTTGCCGGCGGTTAATTTACTTTGGGATCATGTTATTTTTGTGGTTTCCGCGCCCTGAAACAATTTTTATGTGACATATAACGTCTAAATTTATCGTTGAGAAAAATTGACATTCGGTCAAGAGCCCCTTGTTGACTAGGAACGCTTCGTCCCTACGCTCCCAGGTACGAATCCTAACAATAATATGATGTACGTAGTGCTGTAAAAATGTTAGAAGTGGCGCATGCTTGTAGGAAGTGTTTGTTTTTCCTCTCTGAATGCAGATTTTAGTATGATAACGCTGACATGCATAGCTGCAGAGGCAAGATGATATTTTTTTTAAAGTTTACCACCAGTTTGTCGGTAGTACAAGACGTTTACCACGCGAGACAAATACCGATGTTACGGTTCCAGAGTGACGGTAGATGCGCACTTGATCTCCGCCAAAATCACGCCACTTCGCTCGGTAAAACAAAATGTTTCTTGTGAGACAAATGCCGATGTTACGGCCAGAACTACTCCAATGCAAAACATTCCACTTGCATGTAGTTTCATGTAGCTGTCTGAATTATTCCACGTATAACAAGTACCAAAGTTTTCTTTTGGATGAGATTTTGGAAAATATGCACGCTATACATGTGTAAATATGGTACATTTTATTTTTTAAGCTTAAAACCCAAGAATGTTAGATTTTCGCGGTATTTTTCGTTTTTTAAGCAAGAATTGTGTTGAAATCCGTGAATAAGGTCACAAATTCACATCTTATGCGAAATTTGTGTTTTCGCGATTTCGGATGGGAAATGTGTATAGGTAATTTATTAGCTACGTTTCTTACATAACTTACGCGTAATTTACTTCGCGGAGAAATCCAGTTTTTCATGCAGATATAAGAACTAATTTTCTTTCGTAAATTAGTAATATAAAAACTACTTTCATTATATTACATTTTAATTTTCTTATATATTTCAGCACAATATCATTATTTTCTAAAGGTTGTTTACACAGCCACCTCACGCCCTCATCATCACTAAGAGATTTTTAAAAATAGAACGGTTCTTTCACATATTTTTACTAGTTGAGACACCTGTTGATATATACGTCTTGGAGGGTGTCGTGTCGTTTGCGCCCAGGCTTCTTATCTGTTCATTTCTGCCGTGACATATGTCAAGACCTTCCTTGGCTGGTTTTCCCACAATCCAGAGTGTCATCACCGCCGGGCGCACGTGTGTTTATGGGCACATGGTGCATAGTGCATAAAGTGGACTTAAAACATAAAATGAAACCTGTGTTTATGACGTTGCTCAGTTGTGTTTACACTGAAACGTTAAACCTATCCAGAGAGTCAAATATGACTTTTCTGTACTTATTTCAAAAAACGTTACACAGAATTACTTGTATCAATTTTATTCCACAACGCAAAATACATAAATCACCATCAGCTTATTAACTATTAATCATTTATCGTTAATCGTAAAAAAAAAAACATTGTAAATTCAGTATTGTTAAAATATTGCAAACATTCTACAAGTATTACGTAAATGTACAATTTGGAAGCAACATAAATGTGCCAGTCTATTACACTTAATTATTATACACTACATAAAATAGTCAAAAACATTATAAATACAGTGTTATTTTTTGCAAACATTCTCTACATGACACGTAAATTACGCGTAAAGCACGTTAAATCTAGAATCAAACATAAAAATTAGAAGAAAACATGTTTTTGAGGTGGTTATTGTTATGAATGTCACTTGGCACTGGCAGAAAACAAAATAAAGTCTGTAAAAAATGTCCTTCCGAATTTGTGTGCTCTTATATTGAAATTTTACAAAGTGCCACATTCACATTATAATTATCCTCTACAAGTGTATCATTCGCACGGAAATATCTGTGTGGAACTGTTGCAACCAAAGACATAGGACAAATAATGCCGTTGAGTCATGGCATTTCAAAGCTTAACAAAGTTATCGGGAAAAGGCAACCCAATGTTTACGTGCTGCTTGAAGCCTTAAAGACGGAAACAAAGAAAATCTCGTATATATAAACGCAATATTTCGATACACTTGCACAACAACAATTCTTGTAGGTATGCAAATGCTCGAAGGCATCCTCGAAGATCGCCCGAGTTTCTTTATTTCGAAAGAACACACTCAACACGTTTGTCCATTTCAATGTATTGATATTTTCTTCTCTTCCCAGCCAATAAACCCAATTCTGCCATCTCAATTGCAGACGAGATTTTCTTTGTTTCCGTCTTTAAGGCTTCAAGCAGCACGTAAACATTGGGTTGCCTTTTCCCGATAACTTTGTTAAGCTTTGAAATGCCATGACTCAACGGCATTATTTGTCCTATGTCTTTGGTTGCAACAGTTCCACACAGATATTTCCGTGCGAATGATACACTTGTAGAGGATAATTATAATGTGAATGTGGCACTTTGTAAAATTTCAATATAAGAGCACACAAATTCGGAAGGACATTTTTTACAGACTTTATTTTGTTTTCTGCCAGTGCCAAGTGACATTCATAACAATAACCACCTCAAAAACATGTTTTCTTCTAATTTTTATGTTTGATTCTAGATTTAACGTGCTTTACGCGTAATTTACGTGTCATGTAGAGAATCTTTTTTTTAACGCGTAATTGGACAACCCTGGTTTCAGGCTATGGATATTTCTGGAAAGGACTGACGTTTACGAATGAGCAAGGAACGTCGTTTTCCTTTCACCTGATTCGTAACGATCAGATCTCGATAATTCTGCACTAACTTCGGGATGATTCTAAGCTGATAACATGTAAGAGATCCGTGAATGTGAGACCGTTGACTTTTTTCCTCACTTCTGATCGCCTTTTGAACTTTTCCGGTCCAACGTTTTCGATTTCACGGTCCTCGCACCATCTTATCAAAAAACACTGCACCTAACCTTTCAGGGAATCTATCTTTGAAGAAAATCAAAGAGTCGATTTTTTTTCCGTGGGGGGACATACAGAGGCAATTCTTTTCTTCAGTAATTGTGGGAAAAGTTTAATCGTTTAGAACTTCCAGTTTGATCTGTCCCTAACGCGTTCAATCACTTGGAAACCGTAAATTAAGTTAAGGTAGTTAGCAAGAAGAGAGATTTTATCGAACCCATTCCGTCCATCAGAGACCTCTGGCGGGGGGAATATGTACTGTTGGAGGAAAAAACCGTTGCCGAATGTGTTTCACAGAGTAATTAATTTGAAACAGTAAAGTTCAACACTGCAGGAAAGGAAAAAGTTTAAATCAATGTAAAAGCAATACTCTAAATGGCCCAACTAAACTGGTGAAAGGGCAAATTACTTTTAAAGGTTTTTCATTCTGTGGCGTACATGCGAACTACTACATTTTTTCTAGTTCCTCTTCAACTATCTTCTCAATACTAGGCCAACATCGGAATTTTGGTGTTTCCAACCGTGAAATTAGTCATGGACAGCTCGTATTTAAGATGAGAGTGGTGTTTGGAACTTACTGTTAGCGCACTCATAAGTAACAGTTACTTTTTTGGAAATTCTAACTGTAACTGTCTTACTTTCTTAATTTCTCTCTATCTGTCCATATCTATTTCATCTTCTCTTTCGTCCAGTTTCTTTCGCACTTTCTTTCTCCCTCCTCCCTCTCTCCCGAACCCATTCTCTCTCTTCTCTCTAACCTTCTTTCTTGAGACGGCGGCCACGTAAATTCTAATTTTTAAAAGATGATGTCCCGTTTTCAACAATTTTACTTGTAAATACCTTTCGACTTTTAAACATTTATACATAAATTAATGTGAACTATTGAAATTAAATAATAAATAATGACAAAATCGTAAAAAAAGTCATACTTAGTTCGATAATGTCTAGGTTTGTTGATAAATATAAAATTGTTGTCAACCACTGGATTAAGGGTAATGAGACCTTGTCGTTTCCTGAAGCAAACATTATAAAATTAATTCGGTATGTTGCATTTTGGATCCCACTTTAAACTGTAGGTCCAGTCCCGATTAGCCTTACTGTATACAAACTGGACTTAAAAAAACGAACTCAACGAACCATGTTGCATTTTGAACAGCGAAAAAATCCAATTCTTATCTGAAATTATTAAATATTGCAGACTGCAAACTTCTGGAGTCTGCCTTTCTCCAGAAAAAAAACCCAACAAAAAACATTCATTTACGCAATGACAAAACCGAAATACTTGCAAAATCTAATTGTCAATGTTGTTTCCTTCAGTTTTTAAAAGTTCACATTAAAATATTTCAAAGCTCGATTGGAGGGCCATGGCCCCCTTGGCCCCTCCTCTGGGTACGAGTCTGCTATAGAATTTTTGTGATTGTAATCTCGCGGCCCAGTGGTTGAGAAACACTCTCTTACTCTAATATAAACGATTGTCAAAATTTCTCTTGTAAGCTGTTTAGGGGGACAGGGGGGGCGGACCTCATCTGTATATTCCCTCTCTGGTGGTGAACCTCATTAACGTAAACGAATTAATTCTCGCCGCTTTTGTAGCGGTTGCTTTTTTGGCTTCCATTTTCTTTCCCCCTTTTAATTCATTATCCTTTAATCTCTCTCTCCCGCAATATCGGTCTTCTTTGTTTTAGAAAGGCTTCCTCCCATTTACAACTCCACCACGCTGTGAAAACAAAAAGTTCCCGCGTTGTAATAAGACCATGAGCTACGTTTATCTCTCTGTTGCCTCCCTGGATCATGGAAGGGTGTAAAGGGAGAGCATTGGTTACGTCACTGCAAGCCTTGATTACTTACCGTGGCTGCCCGTGTTTCTGTGGATCACTCAAGCGTTACGTATAATCCTCTCCTTTCAACCTCATCTTTTACTTTTCCTTCATGTCTCTTCGCCTTCATCTACCTCTCTCTTTTTTATGCTTTCCTTCATCTTCTATTTTCACTCTCCCCTGTCTCCCACCTGAACATGTTTCAGTTGAAAGCTGTGCTTCAATTTCCACCTGATGTAATATTTCAGCAAGACGACGCGCCCACTCATTACGTGCATACGGTAAGAGATTTCCAAGACCATGAGTTGCTTGAACGTTGGATTTGGAGAGGTGCTGCAAAGTGGCTCTTTCTCCTACCCATTGCTTACCCGCCTTTTAGAACAGGTTTTCTTGCTGCCTTTCCCGCGCCAATGAGTCGACTTGAGTAGTAGTATTTGTGGTATAACCAGCGCCGGAAAGTATGAACCCCCCTCTGGCAGATTTGTCTACACTTAAAACAAGCTCAACATGCCCATATGAGCTTTTTGCTCAAGTGTGGAACCCCGTCTAATCCAAGATTTTTGTAAAAAATGCCCTCGGGAATTTCTCGGAAAGTATGAACCCCCTCAGATTGATTTGCCTATACTTATAAAAGGCACTTCTGTGAGATTGTTGTCCATAAATTTGTTAAAAATATGCCCCTCTTGGCCACACTTAAAACTAGGCCACCCATACCCATACACACCCACCTATACACACCTACACCCACCCACACCCACCCACACATATTTACTTCCGGTCCACTTCCGGTCCACTTCCGGTCTACTTCCGGTCCACTTCCGGTCTACTTCCGGTCTACTTCCGGTCCACTTCCGGTCCACTTCCGGTCTACTTCCGGTTTAAGTTCAATTGGACACCAGGCTCATGCATATCTAGTACTAAGACAATGCAATATGCAGAGACCCTCTAGAATTGCTCCGTGACTCTCTCATTTCTTACATCATAAACATATGATTTTTCACCTATGAGAATAACACTACAAATGGTGTCATCAGGTAAAGCCTCATGGAATTCACAGATAATTTTAATGTTTGTCCTGTCATTCACCACAACCTGTTTTTTTTTGAAGTGTTGATTACAAACATGGGTCTCTGTGCTTTGAATTCATCTGGTGTGTAATACATGTCAGTATTGCCAGTAGTGACCCTTTTGAATGCCGTAAATGCCTCATATAATTTGAGGAAATCATTCTTGGACATGTCTAAATTGTAATTTTCTCTAGGGAATACCTCATTTCTGCCATTTTTAAGATATATGTTCTTGATGTTGCAGTTATCAAATCTACTTGAATTTTTTTCCTGATTATTGTGTCTTCCATTCTGAAACAGCACCACCACAAAATCCGGCATGTCATATTGTATACTGGAGAATGAATTTGTAGCATCAAACTCATAATAAGAACCAGATGCGGGCTTCTGTACACATTGATATGTATAAAATTGCAGAGGAATCTGTGGATTTTTTATTATATCAGCTTTGTATTTAAGAGCATAACTGGCCTCATATTCAACAACAGGGATTCTTAGCTCCATAGTCTGAATAATGCATTTGCCTTCATCAGGTAGGGTATTGGGCAAAGCTTCCCCTGTGGAGTTTAATGTGCTGTACCTCATCAAAGCATTGTTATCATTTGCAGCTCTTCTAAATGTGATTCTTAAACCACCCTTCCACATAATATCTTTGTAATCTGAGAAGAATCCTGGCAATAGGCGCATGGGGAACAGCACTGTGTGGTTTTTAGATAATATTTTTTCACCAGCCTCAAATCCACCTATTTTGTAGTAAGAAGCCTCGGTTTTGGATAATTTTAATGTGGCCAAAGCTGTGGAGGTAATGCCGGGATAATCCACTCTGTTTATAACAACACCATGCTTTCTGATCTCAATTTCAGAGAACAGATGCGGCACAAAATTGTCTACCAATCTTATATTTGAATTTGCCGGATAATCTGTTCCATCGAGCTTTACAACATCAAATTTGATGTATAGATCTGCTCTGTGGGGGTGTATAAAGCCATCCCCTACATCAAGATCAACCTCAATCTCTGTGTTGGGTTGATTTAAATTTGCAAATGTCCTCCTGTTTTGGGGGGAATGATTGTAGCTCATAACTCTCAATATTTTCCATTGTATGTATTTTTATTTAAATATTAATCTCTATGATAGCAGTTGTTGTGGCTCCAGCAAAATCAACTATTTCTTCTTTTTCATTAGTGACCATCAATTCAATATAATCTATTCTATTATGGCACACAGGAAAATATAATGTTGGGGATGGATTGTAGATGATTGGCTCCATGAATTCGGAATTAGGTTTGAATGTTGCAATGATGCCAGTTTGTTTGTGAGTGCCTATGCCATTTGATTTGGTGATCATACCCTCAGCCACATTACAGTGAATATTCAGAGTCTCTATGGCTAAGAATTTAGGTATATTAATAGCAGTGTGTTTGATGCCTGGTTCAAGTTTTGTGTTGTTCTCAAATCCTAATAGTTCTCCTATAGTACCCAGATTCACTGTTTCTGTGGCAGATACAATTTCTACTCTGTGAGTGACAGAATTTTGACTTAACACTACACCTCTGGGTAATTGAGCATTTAGAGTGGACAGATTATATTGCCCTGGAGTGATGAGAATTTTTTGATCCCCAACTGCAATTTTGTTGTTGTGGTGTGTAATATTAGGGATCAAGTACATGCCGTAAAATGCTCTGAGAGCTATTGTTTTGGGATACACTATGTCATCATGTAATTTGAGTTTCAATATTGAATTTTGGCTGGTGAGATGGAATACCCCCATGATGTTTCAAATACCACAAGGCTTTTTGAAAATTTTCAATTGTTGGTTTATTTATTTGAGACATATATCTGAGAACAGATAAACACAAATGTCCACAATTAACATCTTTGAAGTTTTGAACACGGGCATTATTGAAATAAAGATTAGCTGAATTTAGATATTTTATTAAATTTTCAGGTGGAACACCTCCAAATGAATCAAACACAAATGCCTCATTGTTTAAATATTTAAGATAACAAATCCAGTGAGTGCCCTGATTTTTGTACTTATCCAAATTAACTCTTTGTTGAGTGGTTGTTCCGGCAAAGAATCAGACATGTACACACCTCTAAAATGTTTGATGCCCAGTGGCTTGATTAAAGCTTCAATATCTTGGTTTGTAAGCGGCTCTTGTTTTTTAAAACTTATTCATGGCTCTCTTAACACCTTTGCCTTGTTTCTCCATGGCCAGGTTATGGCGCCTCTGCTCATCTAATTCTGCCCTATTTTTCTTGGCATCTATTACTGTTTTTGCTATGGCAGCTGAACCCCCAGCCAAGCTCCCCACAGCCCCGAGAGCAGCTAAGATGGCCGGGATGGTAAATATGAATCCCCCCACATGTGATTTTTTTCTTGATTGCTGTAATTTTTTTAATTGGGGGGTACTAAGTAACAATTTCATACCATGGCCCTTTGCAATACAAGAATTTTTTTTCTTCCGCTGCTTTTTGGTTAAAAGGCTATCAATAGGCGCAAGAGATTTAAGACCTGCATAAGGTATTTGATACATAACACCCTTGGCCTTCATTGTAGGTTTATTATATACATATTCACAGCCCCCACCCCAGTTTTTGTTTGGTGTTCATAGCTATGGTGGTTCCCAATGCTGCTATTTTTTCACTTAAAGAAGCATCTTTGCTTACAAATCTACCAAATGCAGCCTCTTCTAATTTCTTGTCTGCAACATGTCTCTTGTCAAGATCAGAATGTGTGTTGTATGGTATGTCATGGTCTCTACAAGCAGCATCTAGGGGATTAACACCAGGATCACCTCTGTTTAATCTATGGTCCAATTTTGTACCGGGACCACAATACTGATAGCCTGGAATGTGTAGTTCAAATGGCAGCTTGTTTATAATGTCATTAACCAGGCCCCGACCCTCAGAAATATTCCAAAATTTAGGTGGTAGAGTATTAATAATTTTTATGAGATATCCAATCCCCTTAGTGTCATTCACTATAAAATTAGACAATTTTGTGCTTATCATGTCCATAATTCCAACCTTTTCATTGTAAAAATTGTGGTTGCCAGCATTTTCCTCCCCAGCTATCACCAATAACCTATCTACAAGTTTCCTGACATCATCAACCCAGACAAATTCTTTAGGCAGGGTGTTGTATTGTTTGATTCCACTGCCAGTCTTGATCTGTGACCATATGGGCTTGATTAAATTGTTGTATTTTGCCCCACTGCTCGACTTAACCCTTTTTTGTGTGGGATCATTGTTCTGGTATAGAGCATCTGATTTTATTAATATTTCTTTGTAATGTTCATAATCTTGATCTGTATAGCTGCCAGGCCTTTTCCTAGTCATCAGTTCCCACAACCCAGGTGTGCCGGGATATTTAACAAAAGCACCTTTTTCTCCGAGACGAGATTCTGAATATACAATTATATCATCTCCCATAAATGTTACTCTGAAATTGCCAATTCTATGTATGATGCTGCCATCAAGCTCTGTGTCAGCATATAAGCCAAAGACCTCATCTTTGTTGTCTTTAGGTGTGGTTAAATATTTTTGAGCAAGAAGACCCAATTCAATAGGATCCTGAGTAGCTTCAATTCTTCTAGGAGCAATAGGACTAGGTGTATGAATACTGGAAAGTGGGGTGAATGGATAATCTAATATGTTTCTTGCAGCTACAGGCACAAGCTCTGTGATCAAATTTTGATTTTGCTCTGTAACAGTTTTGATATTCTTACCTAATTCACTAATAGCATCAATGATAGGCTGTTCTGTTTGTTTGTGTTGTTCATAAATTCCCCGGTTCTCTGATTTCCATCCCTTAAATCTTTTTACAAGATAATCTCTTAATTTAAGATCATCAATGATTGGCCTTTTCATGTTTATTTATTTATATTTCAATGTCTAGAAAATTGTTGATTTTATTTCTGTATTTGCCGCTATTGGGTGTTCTTGTCATATCAATAGTGACAAACCCATAACTGTCCTGGTTCCAGCACCTGCTGCAAAACTTGGAAAAATCATTGTAGCTCAAGTCCCCACCTACATATTCATCATGTATGTGTTTGAGGTTGGTATGATCTTGATGAAACACACATATAAAATTGCTGTTGTCTCGGATCAGCTGCTTCGGAATTTTAGAAAAAGTCTGTGCCAGGTAGAAGCAATCAATGTTTTTGTGTCGGCCCTGTGTAAAGAAATTTCTAACCTTGTTTTGATTATCCAGTATAATGTCATCAAACACAACAACAGAATTATCGAGACATTCATGAAGTGGCTTAACATCTGGTTCAAAAGTGGCAATATCCAATCCATCATATAGCTTCATCAACTGCTGATATTTTAATTGTTCCAAGCTCTTAGAGAAGATATACAAGTGCCTGTTTTTCCAGTCTAACCAGTTGGGTGCCAATAAAAAATTATCAACCATTAGTGTAGTTTTACCACAAGCAGATGGCCCAACAATAAGACATCTAATATTATCAGGCAGCAATTTTCCATTTCTCTTATTTTGTTGTTCAGGTTCTGGCAGCCTTTTTATAACATCCCAGGTGTTCATATTATCATTTTGTTTGCATCGATCCAGCTGTGTTCTGGGAGTCCTAGCCATTTGACAAATAACTTGCTGCCTTTTCTGCGGATGATTTTTTCTATGAGATATGTGTCAGGCTGTTTAGTTTTGCTGAGCTCTTGTTCATAAAACCTGCCTTTGAGAATTTCTCCTCGGTGATCTTTTATTATATATGTGTTAAGGGTCCCAGGTTTAACTTGAACCACTGTAAATAATTCAGTGCTCCAGTTTCTTGTAAAGCCTCTTTTGAATAAGTACTTATATTTGCTGATTCTTACTTGATCACCCACCCTGTATTTGGCCTTTCTTGTTGTTGGCTGGTATCTAGGATAATAAACAGTACTGATCAATTTTTGCTCATCAGATGAAGTTACTTCAGAGGGTTTCATGTTGATTGTGGAATGGACCGAGTTGTTATATTTATGTAAAAGTTCTGGAAGAATATTAATCCATTTATAATTACCTTGGAGGGTAAATTGTTTATACATAAGATTTTTTAGGGTTTTGTTGAATCTCTCTACAATTGAGGCTTTGAGATCACTGTAACTCGAGTAATGTTTTATTGCCTGGCTTTTAATAAATTGTTGAAACACTGAATTATAAAATTCTTTGCCATTATCTGTTTGCAAATAGCGCGGTGATCTTCCACTCTGATTGATGATTGTCCTGAAGGCTTCTGTAACACATGTTCCAGTCTTGGATTTGAGTGGCACAGCCCAGGCAAATTTTGAAAATGTATCTATTACAGTGAGTAGATACTTGTAGCCCTTGTTGATTTTGTCTAAGTTTTTCAGCTGTCCACTTGCCATCTCAATCAAGTCCCCTTGCCATAAATCATCTATGCCTTTTGTGACTACTGGCAGTCTCTTAAAATTATGCCTGGCTTGTCTGTGTAATTCATCAACAATAATTTGTCTAGACATAATATGTAAACAAAAATATTGCAACTATGGGGTGTTCAGCAGCTGAGACTGCAGGATTTTCTAAATATAATTTGTCTCCTATTTGTATTTTAAATTCCAAAGTGCCATCATCTTCAGTATAGGCTGTTTCTAATGTATTGGGGTCTGTAAAATCCTCTAACTCTACACTGGTGATTTTCACTTTGTTATCAGCATTTGTTATTGATAAGGTGGGGTAGTGGTGTGCCTGTGGTTGAAGCCAATATTTGATCTTGATTGGTCTCAGTGTGCCCCCAACAAAAAACTGGTAATAAAATTGTGCAGGGGACAGCATATATATTTTGCCACCTGGTGTAAATGGTGAATCATATTCTTTGTTGGGGATGCTGTACAATTCAAGAATTACTGAATGTTTTGGATTCTCGATTATGCCTGTTATTTCCTTTTCTGCTGTGAGCAATCTGCTTGTTACAGATTCAAGGTGCTCATTGATGGTTCTAACAACATCATCATGGCCTGGCTTGATTTTTATGTCCACAACAAGTTTCTTGTATTGTTGCACAATTTCTTGTAGCTGGGTGGCAAAAACAGACAGAGCATTTGCTTGATTGGATTCCATGGTTCCTAGCTGTTGCTTGATATTAGCTACAATTTGTTGCAAATTTTCAATAACTGCCAATTTTGAATTTTGAGCAGTAAGATCATGGACCTGTCTTCTGATATCCTCAAACAGGGCATGCAATTCATTAATATGTTGATTGGTTTGGTAGAGTGGCCACTGTCTGAGTGAGATGTTTGATCTCTGCCTGGATATTCTTGACATCTTCTGATTTCAATATCCTATTCACTGCCCTCTTAATATTTTTAAGTTCCTGTGATGTAGGAAGATTTGATACTGTATTTTGCAAAGATTCAAGTGCCAATTTTACATTGTTTAATTCAGAAGCATCAGCCACATTTTGCATAGCATTTTGGAGCAGGGCTATATCTGCCTGAGAGGGTGTGGATTGTTGTAAAATTTCAAGTTTTGTTTGGATATCATCAATCAAGTGATGAAAATGAGATAGTTCAGATTCAGTGTTGAGGTTTTCAAGCTTTGTGATCTGTTCCTGGACACTGACAAGAGTATCTACAATCCCAGGCAGGCGGGATTCTTGTACATTTGCCAAATCACTTTGCACTGCTGCTATTGTACCTTCAAGATGGGTTATGGAACTTTGAATTTTTCCAAAATCTTCATATGTTTCAAGTTGCAGCTTGATGTTGGCAACACTCCGAGTTATTGCATTCAAAGCATCAGAAGATGGCAAATTGTTCATAAAATTTTCAAGAATCTCAATTTTTTCTTTAACCTCGGCTATGGCATTGTGCAGAGGATCCAGATTAGGTATCTGGTGTGATTGAATCTGTTCCTTTAGAGTGGAAATCACTAGATCAAAATCTTCTTGTGTTTTTATGCTTTTGACAATTGTTTGGAGCTGTGTCTGGACATTATTTATCTGCTCTTCCAATTGTTGTTTCAATTGCTCAGAGTTGGTGGCCTGGGTCTTAAATTTGGCTTGAAGAGCTGCTACAGCTTCTTCCAAACTTTGAAAATTATCTAATGTGGCCAAGTCAGTATATTTCTGAAGCAGCACTTTGAGTTCAGAATCAATTTTAAGAAGAGGGTCCATGCATTGTGATTGTAAATTTGTAATTTCTAATTGAAGACTGGCATTGAGTGTGGTCTGTAAAGCTTGTAAATCACTTCTTAATTTCTTGACTCTGACATCAAGCATCAGAATCTCATCACTGTGATCTTCATGCCTTGTATGGCCAAATATATCATTAGGCATTTTTATTTTAATGGTTATTTATTATAGAGTATCTGATTCTTAATTCTATAAAAAAGGGTATAAGCTTGTCATAAGATCCAGGGACCTCAATATATAAGCAGTCACCAGCAGAAACAGTATAAACAGTGCCAGAAACCATGTTTGAGTGCTTAATTCTATAAATATTTCTCCCTACTGAAATCTTGACATCACCCTCAGGGGTTGTAATAAATTGCAATTGACCACCTACAGGTAATTGGTAATGATTTAAATTATTGTTAAATATGTACAATATTTTGCCTATTTCATCATCAACATCTGTAAGTATGCTGTTCAGATGAATAATTAAGAAACCACTCAGTTTAGACAGCATATCAGGAGAGGGTTGTGGTGTTGGCAGCTCCATAATAGCCTGTTTTTTGAACCCAAATAAGTTCATAGGCATGTTTATTTATTTCAAATCATGCTCTGTAATTGGGCATTGATTCCCATTTTTCAAATCACAATGACCCCATGGTAGAGTATGTATGCCACATGATAAAATGCATCTCTTATCATCATGTGGGTCCAGGGCCACTTTTCTTACAATATTTGAAGTCAATAAGTGATCCACACTCTGAATTCTGGATTCTGATGTTTTGATTAAATTCTGGGATTTGAGGCAATTTTTATAATCTTCAAATACAAGCTCTTTTTCAACAGTTACTTTGCCAATACCCTTGGCCTTTTTGGCAACAGCGCCACTACATGTTTCAAAAGTGAACATCTTGGCACTTAACCCAGCAAATTCCACAATAACATCACCAAGTGTCTCATCTTTTAACTTGCCAGGCACCTTTTTGTTGTGGGGTTGAATTAATGTATGTTCACTGGTATCAAAATATTTAAACAATTCAGGCTGTGACATATCTTGATAAACATCTTCTGTCTGAATGTCAAGAACAAAACTATCTGTGTCCATGTACATCAGTTTTACACGATCCTTATAAAAAGGTTTCAACACATCATAATACAATATTAACATATGTAATTTGGCCAATTCCAATATCACAGCCCCTACATAAATAGGTTTATCAAACTTAATCTTTGTTTTCTTCATGTTGAAAAGTGCCATGTGCTCATCATAAATTCTTCTATAATTGAAATTAGGCTTTGCAACCAATTTTTTGCTCAGGCTGGGGTCAGTAATTATTTTAACATCGGTATGTTTTCTGACATTTTCAATAGTTTTGCCATACACAGAATTAACCATCAATTTAAACAAGCCCTTATCAAATTGGCTTTTTGCAGATGTTCGAAGCTCTGTATTTGTATCAATGTATGGTTTCAACCATTCTGAGTGCCTGAACCTCAAAACTTTTCCAATTTTGGTCACTTGAACACCATGTTTCATCAGGAACTGGAGGTTTTTGTAATATATGACATAACCCTGTTTCGGCTCCAGAGTCATCATGAGCTTCTTCTGTTTAGAGCCAGGTGAGCACTTAACCTCAGGAATTGGGGGCAGATCAGAAAATTTATTGTGCAAATCATCAGGAATTGTCAGATCAACTTCTAAGAATAGGCCATAATTACTGTCATCAAAGTCCTGAAGATCCTCAATATTGAAATCTTCAACCCATTCAAGCCCTGCATATGGCAGTTTTTGCATCATGGCGTGACCATAGAGGCTGTTGGCATCTACATACAGTATATAATTTGATGGCAGTGCTGGATCATAATCAGGCATATATTTGTTATTTGCTCTGGCATATCTCTGGGAACATTGCACCATCCCCCCTCTTATACATTTCTCCATAAACAGATACTTATCTTGATCGTGGATCAGATCCAAATGCATGTTAGTGTTCAAAAACGTTGCAGACCATGCTAGGCTCGGGGCACTGAAAAAATATATTGGATCCAGTCTATAATTTTGCATAGAAGATTTTCTGAATGCCTGCAATATATCAGCTAAGAGGGTGACATCAAGTTTTAAATATGCCATGTGATAATCACCAAATGTCTGGCATTTTAAATTGTTCCACATCAACTGAGCATGGTGATAATCTTCATCAGTGATTCCAGATCCTCTGATTTTGCTGTAAAACTCTTCTTGTGGTGGCAGAGAACACTCATCAAATTTAGAAAAATCTGTAACATAGTCATATGGATATACACCCTTCCGCCTAATTAATTTCAGGTCCTGATTTGGAAACAAGGCACGTGTGATTTTGAATTGATCATCAGATAATTGAGTGGCCAGTGTAGCCAGGCTAGCAGATAAAATTCTGTAAGAATCAAGAAATCTTAATTGAATAGAAACACCATTAACTTTAATTATCTTGCTAATAGATATATATTTCTCATCATTTTCAGCTAAAATATTTAAATTCTGCTTGTCAAACCCCTCGTACCTGATC
Organism: Lepisma saccharinum; assembly: GCF_977018435.1. Classification (NCBI taxonomy): domain Eukaryota; kingdom Metazoa; phylum Arthropoda; class Insecta; order Zygentoma; family Lepismatidae; genus Lepisma; species Lepisma saccharinum. The sequence continues at coordinate 12,121,206 of NC_139229.1, forward strand.
AGATGATGGAAATCATAATTGGATGCACCATGGCAAAATATGGGGACAAATTTTGGTCTCTTGATCTTAATATTACAGCTATTACACAGGGCCATTAAGAATTTACCATCTGTATGAGAATGGTGTTTCACCTTGATATTTGTATCTGAAAATTCAGAATCACATACCGGACATTTTTCTGCATTGTTGAAATCTTCAATCTGATCCTCTGTTAAAGGCAACATAGGTTTTGATTTTAATAAGACATTAGATGCTATGTCATGGCACTCATTTTCTATTCTATCTGCAAATATTTTGATGGCATTTGGTCCCATGTATAAGTGTGGCTCACTAGCTACACCATCCCGTATAACTATATAACAAAAGCTGGAAGGTTCATGTAGCTGGTATGGTGTAATTGAAGACTCTTCAGGATCTGGATTGCAGAATGCAAGAGGTTTGAGGTTCGATTCAAAATCACAGACAATATATGCTGGGTGTTCCAACAAGGCTTCAAACTTTTTGAATTTGCAATTTTCACTTGGATTGGGCATCACCATATGAACAGGTTTATGGTTGCCACAGTATTTCAGATGCTCAATTAACTTGTTTTTAGCAATTTCTGCATTTTCTTCCCGAACCCCATTCACCATTTTTCTACCATCAAATACAGTTAAACATCTTCTGCACAACTTGAATATTGTATTGGATTTGTCTAATTGTGTTCTCACTAAAGCTTCAAGATTATGTATCAGAGTGTAATGATATGTGCCATCCCCTTCAATTAAGAGCAGATCAATCGGAACAGCAGAATCATCATCAAATATACTGATTCTGAGAGGTGCTATCAAGCAATTGTCACGGCCAGTAGAACAAATAAATACATTAATAGATAATTGTTTGCCATTGATATGCCTGGCCTTTTTTTCAAATTTATCAATATTCTGAACAGACATTGGATATTCTAAACCCTCCATTGCATCATCAAAATCATTTTCATGTTGTTTATAATAAGTTATTCGCTGAGGATCCTTTGAAACTGGATACAGAGCAGCTAAAATACACCACAAAAAGCATTTCTGGTCATTATTTTTTATATTAACCACGGCTTGTTTGTTTTTAATATTGGCAGGTAATGGCAGATATGTAGAACCTTGTAATGGGCTGAATTCAGAAATATTAACATATAACTTGTGTGGAGAACCGCATAGGCTCCATCCTGACTCTTTTGCCGCAAATTCAGAGTGTTTAATATTCAATTGATTTATCAAGCTGCTTATTATTGTGTCTGAATTTGCGTTTGAATATACTGGTACAGTTTCTGTTATGTGGGGCTGTGTAAATTTTGTGCCATTTGGTTTCTTATATTGTGCAAACAATTTAAGGGACAGTTTATAAGAGCCATTTTGTGCATTAAGAATTGCCTGCAGATCAGAATTTATACTGTTCAAAAAATTCTTAATGTCACATCTTGGCTCTGATACAAACCGGTGATCTCTTAATTGGCCATTAAAACTGCTATGGATGGGTGCATGGCGTGGCTGCTTTGCAGGTCCAGCATTAACAGGTGCTTCTTGCTTTCTTTTCAGACCAGATGTAGATGGTTGTGTTGATGACTGTGCAGAGCAAGTATCTTTATGTGTATATGTGAAGTATTGCATGCTATATTTTTTATGGCATTTGGGGCATATTTTTGTGGGAGTTCTGTATTTGTCTGGGTTACAAATCTTTTGGTGCTTAGCCCAATTGGGGCTGGATATATTCTTATTGCATTGATTACAATGTTTTTGATTCGGCATTTTTGTTGTTGTTTATTATATACAATTTCTTGGGATTCAAATCAAAACTCTATGCTGGATAAAAATATCAGCTGGGTTCAGCACTGTGCTTTGTGTGTGTGTGTGTATGTGTGTATGTGTGTATACACTTAATATTTTTGGCTTTGGTATTTATATACAATTTCTTGGGATTCAAATCAAAACTCTATGCTGGATAAAAATATCAGAAATAGGCCACAACTTGGCCACAAGTGGACCGGAAGTAGGCAAACCGGAAGTGGACCGGAAGTGGACCGGAAGTGGACCGGAAGTAGACCGGAAGTGGACCGGAAGTAGACCGGAAGTGGACCGGAAGTAGACCGGAAGTGGACCGGAAGTAAATATGTGTGGGTGGGTGTAGGTGTATATAGGTGGGTGTGTATGGGTATTGGTGGCCTAGTTTTAAGTGTGGCCAAGAGGGGCATATTTTTAACAAATTCATGGACAACAATCTCACAGAAGTGCCTTTTATAAGTATAGGCAAATCAATCTGAGGAGGTTCATACTTTCCGAGAAATTCCCGAGGGCATTTTTTACAAAAATCTTGGATTAGACGGGGTTCCACACTTGAGCAAAAAGCTCATATGGGCATGTTGAGCTTGTTTTAAGTGTAGACAAATCTGCCAGAGGGGGGTTCATACTTTCCGGCGCTGGTTATACCACAAATACAACTACTGACTTGTGTCTTTACCCGAGTCCCTTCTCTTCAAGGAGCTCTGCGCTTGAAAGGTAACTGAGTCATCCTATCACTTGGTCACCTAGATCAGTGGATCTCAACCCTTGCGAACTCGCGGCTCGGAAATTTCGTTTTTTAATATTCCCGATCCCAACAATTTTACTCGGAAATAGCTTTCTAATTTTGTTAAACTTTACACGTTAATTTCATCCTTCTGGTTCTGACTCGAGAACAGCCAGTCCGTCAACCTCCAAATTTGGAGGCGAGAAGCAACGCGCCCTCGGTTAAACTGTTTGATCCATCATCGCCACTGTCACTAAATCATTTTCTGTTATCGCAGTCGAAAGCAGAACGAAAGGCCATCTTTCCAGGCGGTTGCCAGCTCGGGCTGCAAGTCCCAAACTACACGAGAACCTCTCGCGCCCCGGCAGTTGAGGAACACTGACCTAGATCACCGGATGGCACTCCCCTTGATTTTTTTTTGGGGGAAGGGGGGTTGTAAAATGTGATATTCCTGATTTGCAATGACGTATTTGTGCTGCTATTGAGCTTACATTGTTGGAGAACACATGGAAAAAAGTTGAATTCAGTTTAGACGTCTGTGACACCACAGTGTCCCTGGAATCTCTTGAGGAAGCTAGTGATTGATTGATTGATTGATTTGTTGTTTTAAGTCCACTTTATGCACAGTAAGGCTAATCGGGACTGGACCTACAGTTTAAAGTGGGATCCGAACCACTATGTGCCTCCACCGGGAATCGAACCCGGGACCCCTTGATTACAAGGCGACGACGCTACCACTGCGCCATCGGGGAGGCCGAGGAAGCTAGTGAAAATAAATACTCTGCGCAATTAGGGTTCGACCAATGGACGCGTAAGAGGAGAACCCGGCTACGAGCCTTTTGCAGCAGCGCGCACTGCTTCGCTTCGCCCACATGTTTTCTCCCCTTCTCTAACGTTATGCGAGACACAATGTAAACGAACGGCCATGAAAATATGCGGCTGGGCAGAATTCCGCTGGTGCCACATATGGGAAAAGCAAAGCGAGAGCGGGACAAAAGTAGTTGGTTCCCGCGCACTGTGTGGCAACGTCGACCGGGCTGCGTTGCCTAGTTCGAGCGTCAGAGCGACCCCTTTCCGGGACACTTTTGTGTCATCCCTGATCTTTCGAGCAAATACTGTCAGTTTGCATCACGTGGATTACAAAGACCAACTCTACAACGAGATGTTTCATTTTCTTAAACCTCCGAACACACGGGGTTGTGCTTCGACGTGGCAACAGCGCGAACTTCTGTCACCGGCCTAATTTCATGCCGTGTGTTTAGGTATCTAAAAAAATAGAACATAAAGTTACTGTATTGGCAGGCAAGAACTTCAAGGAAATACTTTATAGAGGTATTATAACTTCCAGGTTATTAATTTTTGTTATTTTACACTTTTAAGTCGAACACCCTGTATCTGAACTACAACTTACTTCTTCCCCTGACTGTACAAGCACAGCTCAACGCTCCGAGCATCTTTTAAGTTTGTTAAAGACAGAATTCTGAAGGGATTTCATGGAACAAGCGTGGGAAATACCATCCCCCAGGACATTCTCAACCATGGGACCATAAAGAAAAGCCTAAGTCCTCTCTTTATTCCTGAGGACAAAAGCTTTGGTGAAGGAAGCAAGAAGTAAATTTACTGCTGATTGTATTATGCCACGAGGCGCCCATGAGTTGAGGGATGTTCGGCGATTCTTCATCTTCTTTCCTTCATTAATCATTTTTATGTCTGCTCTTCATTTACACTCATCTCTACAGGGTGTAATTGGGACCGTTCAATTTCGAGTTACAGCTTACTGCAATCAAATGGTTCGTGATGACGTCAAAGTCGAAGTCATTCTTTTTTACATGGACGCCTCTAAGGAAGGTAAAAGGGGAATCACTAACCCTCTCTTTTCTTTGGAGAAGAAAAATACTTCTGCCTCTTCAGCATTTTATTTTTTACGTTTTCTTGCAATGTATTCTATGAACCTTATCTACAAAGGGAAGTAAACTGCCTTTGCTCCTCCCCCCAGTTTTGGCACTTTGCCCCCCGGTTTTAGAACCCAATCGCCGCCACTGCATCAACTCTAGTAATTGGATACTTATTTATTTTTATTTATTTGAGAAATTCTGAATACAGAAAAATCCATTTTACATCAGGATATCAACTGAAAAAAAATAAAGATAATAAGATGGACACATACACACACATGCATATATATAACAAGAATAATAACAACTATGGCAAAAATGACATTATTTACTCTTCAGCTGCTTTATGCACGCCGTTGTGTAAGTCTGTTTTGGTAAATGGAAGCCCGGAGCGTCTTTTAATGAGTTGTAAATGGTTTGTAGCCTGAAGAGAAGTGATCTTTGGTCTAAAGATAGCCTTGAAGATTTAATGTAAAAGAAGTTGTTGCATTTGCTGTTGCGACTTGGGATTCAGATATTAAGAAGTGGCAAGAGTTCTTTGGTTAAAAGTTGTCCATTAATGATTCTGAAAGGAAGTGTTAAATCTGAGAGTTGACGGCGAAGTGAAAGGTCATGAATTTGTAGAGTGGATAGAATTTCGTGTTTGCAGAAGTTTGCAAGGGTTAAACTCACTGTGTTTGACTATTCTGACGAAAAACTTACAACTTTGTCTGTTTTTTTTTAATATTGCTTTCACATGCCACTGACCAAATACAGGAACCATATTCAAGGATAGGAACAACACACATTGGATAGTAGGTTTTGAGGGCAGAAACGTGTTATGTATGTAAATCTGTAGATTAGTCCAAGTGTTTTCATCGCTTTCGAAGTTATGTAGTCTATGTGGCGATTGAAAGTTAGTTTGCTATCAAAAATGACACCAAGATGCTTCTGCTGTCGTACGAACGGACTAACCTGGTTGCATAATTTCTAGGATGGTGCTGTGGGATTGGATTTTAGGGTAAACCTCATGACTACAGATTTTTACGGATTTAATTTGAGATTCCAGTCTTGACACCAGCGTTCTATGTGTTTGAGATTATCTTGGATATAACATGTGTCTTGAAGTGAGGTAATGTTTCGAAATAATTTGCAGTCATCAGCGTATAATAACATTGAACATTCGGAATAAATTGAATTGATTTGTTTAATTTTGATTTGATTTTTGGTATTTAGCAGGATTCTCTGCCTCTAATGCTAATCGCGACGATGATGATGAGTGATAATATGATGAAACTTATAAAGGAACACTAACAACGAACACCTATGCTCAGGTCGGCATTCGATAAATGATCAAGATTTTATAAATTGAACAGTAAAAATAAATATATCTTTATTTCCTAGTAACATTTTTGTGTTCTGGACGTAACTACTTCTGCTGAAAACATGACTACACTAAGAAAATGTATATATGCAGTATAACACATTGTCATTCAAACATTATATAGTCAGTCATAAGTCATTGAATCAGTCATATACTATAACACTTACATACATCTGAGAATGTGACATTTTGGTTTAACAAATTGCCTATATTTAACCTTTAGATTTTCCGATGTTAGACGAGAGGATAAAAGTGTAAAAATAGAAAAGTAACATACATTGCCTGAATCAAGTTTGCTTTTAATTTCCTCTTTAATATCGCTTTCATTCCTTCAATATTGACTCTAGCTCTTTATATTGAACATCAAAAAGTTCTTCTCGAGCAAGAGTTTAATGTTGGAATTACGCAACGAAGACTTCTATAAAATTTGAACCTTTACTTCTATTTAGCCAGTAATAACAAACGCATTATTAAGTGTTTGTTTAAAGTAAGTTGCGTACAGTTCTACTGTCAGATTCACTAGACTAGCCCGGTTTACATTCAGGATAAAATCACATTTCTGGAGGGCTTGTAATTAAGGGTGCCCGCAGGATTTTTTCCTCAGGGGGGTCAGAGTCATAGAAACGTTTATTATTATTATTACTATTGTTATTATTACTGCTATTGTTATAATATTAATTATTAGTTACTACTACTTTACAAATCATAAAATTCAAATTGGATTGAAAATATTTTGGTGTTGTATACAAGTTCAGACTCGAGTCAACTATTTAGATAGAAAGTGGATTCACCTTTCTTCCTTTCAATAAACCACCTATCACTTTGTTGATGAACAGTAGTTTGTCTTTTTGTACGCTTTCACAATGCACATACATCAATCAGAGTCAGATACCACTTAATATACTGTCCTTCATGGTACCTCTAATCCATGTTTTTACATGCCGAAGGGTACTGTCAAATAATAATAATAATGATAATAGTTGCTGTAACTTACGGCCTGTAAGTCACAGAAAACAATATTTTTTGTTATAAAATATAGCTACAATTTCAAATTATATTAATTCTTTCCAGAAATCTCAGTTTGTAGCAACGAAGGGAGGCGCCGAACAAACGAAATAAGTCAAGAAAAGTTGTTTGCCTTTCTAGCCCCGTCCAGTTCGCTACACTTTTTGGCACATGGTGTAGTGCAGGTGATGCAAGGAAACCGTGTTCCACGAAGTAGACGATAAGCGTTGTTCAGAAGATTCAACAAATGCCTGTCTGCTTCCTTCATCGTTCACTTGATTGGTTAGTACGTACCACGTGACTATATTCCACACCGTGAACCGCTCCAGAACGTAGTGCATGCATACCAAATACACTACGTGACACGAAATCAACGAAGTAGACGGCTCTGTGTCACAGTTTGTAACCAACTAGACGCGTGAGTGCAAAGAGAGTCAAGAAGTGTAGCAAACTAGATTGGGCTTTGAAAGTTTGTGCGGTCACACGTTGTACAGTGGGATCCATGAGTATTGCCCTGCAAATTGTCCATGACTATTTTGATTAATTTTTCTCTTACATCCCACGTATTTTTAAGCAATGGATTTTTATGTATGCTGGTGCAGAAGTTGTCAACAGCTTGTTTTGAGTTTTCTTTTAATTCTTGAAGCTCTTATTGGGTCAAATAAAGTGCACGAACACGGTGATGGACAATTTGCGCGGTAATACTCATGGATCCCACTGTACTTACTGTTTGTACTATATATATATCTAGACTCGAGACCACTGGCGTACGCAGAGGTGAAGGGGGCTGATGAAGTTACAGCCCCTTCCGAAATTTTGAGAAAATCAACAAATTCAAATATAAACAGCGAAGAATTCGGGAAAAACCAGAGTGGTAATTGCAACCCACCCCCTTAAAAGTACCCCCGATTGTAATATTTGAGTGTGGAAAGTTCCAAAAACACAAAATATCTTATCGTGTATGTTGCTTCCCTAGAAAGCAGCTATGTACTATCCATCTATACATTTCCAGCCCCTCCAGAAAAAAAAAATCCTTAGTACGCCAGTGCTCGAGACCGAGAGCTACGCTAATCACTCCGATACGAAGAATGACGAAGAATCTTTCAAAAACCAATTTTTTTACGAAGAAAATTACCTTCGTTAGCAGGTTTAATCAAAATTTTATTAACAGTGGATATGACGTTCTGATTATCATATCGTGCTTACATTAAACGCAGGCCCAATTTGTAACATTATCGTTATTATTAAAAACGGATGGTGTAATCCTGTTGATATAAACTTAAAGTGAATTAGAACCACGGAGTTTCCTCTCGACCTTGAAGTAATCAAGATATTGTCTGGAGAGCGTTGATACTTTCAACGTAAACTCACATGACCCTCTTTTGCTGATCTTAGTTGCTTGTTTGCTTGTTGACGCTTCACCCCAATGTCAATGTTTGCTTCGCCAACAGCGGCATTGGGTTCCCAGCGCTCACATACTAGCTGGTGTGGTACGGTGTCACTTTGTGTTGCACTGAAAGTTTAGCTTCTCCTGTGTAAGTGTACGAAATGAGGGGGGAAGATGAGGAACAAGCGAACTGTATTGTGCGTATACCTTACAGAAATGACTGACAATGAAGGGCCACAAAATCCGGATAATTATCCGTCTCGGATGAAACGGATAATATGGATATCCAAATATCCGGAAAGAACAGATTTGATGAAGGATTTGTAGAAAATCCGAACAGTGAAATACGAAAATGACGAATATAAGAATATGCGCCTTAAAACGGATAACCACGGATAAACGATAAAATTTTCCGGAGAAAGCACACATTCGAATATCCGGACATTTCGAGTAATCCGAATATCCATATATCCGAATAAATTCGAATATCCGGATAATTAAGATAATGCAAATATCGGATATCTGAATAATCCGGACAACTCAGATATGGTAAAAATTTGTATATCCGGACGTCAGAATATCCGATATCGGGATATTTGAAATTCCGGACAGAAAATTATCACATTTCTGGATAAAATTTTACTCGGATTTGGCCATCCCTAGACCAAAGTGTTGTCGCGCAATTCCGATTTCTATGTAGTGCATTGGATAGACGATATCGAGATATAATACATACCACAAAATTCATATCTGCTATGGACAATATGCACAGGAAGTATGAGCCTCTCTGTGTAGTGACAAAAAATGAATCCAATACTTCTCCGAATGCTAGTGACAACGGTTCTACATTAGTATGCAATGTTAATTGTACATTATCCATTGCCTACTGGTTTTAACTATACCAATGCTAACTCCACCTTTCGAGAGAGCGCCTCTTTCTCTTGTCTTCAGGTAAACAAATTTATGTTTGCCAGTGGGTGGGATCGAACCTAGACAGACCTGTGCCCTAACCAACTACTTCATGGTGTCCATCGAAATTCTATACTAATTTTTGCTGTACACTTAACATTATGCTATTTTTTTCTATTTTTTGAGGAGAGGGGACCATATTTACTTGAAATCTACGCTGGGATGTCTTACAGCAGTGGTTCTCAAACTGTAGTACGCGTACCTCCAGGGGTACATGAACGATTAGCTCGGAAGAGAAATGTCGAGAATACCCACACGACAACATTTGTGTAGAGCAGACTTCATAGTTTTAACACTCAACAGGAAAATGAGCTGTTTTTGTCACTGACACTTATTTTTGTTTCATATGTTTTGAAATAAAATACTCGTTCGAAATCTATAATAGACTAAATTTGTAGCCGAATCTCCGCTTGAAAGTTTCAAGTGCATAGCCAGACATTAAGAAACTGTATGCAGGCACATCTTTCTCACTAGTAACTCGGAGGATTTACAATAAAAACTCCAAATTGTGCTTGACACTTTGTTTACAAACATATTTTTGTTCTTTACTTTTTTTAATAACTGTGAAAAAAAATGAAAATTAAAGTTTGTCATATACTTCTTAGCATACATATGTTCCACATTTTTATTCTTGTAACTAATCATAAAGATTGTAAAGGTAGGAACACCCAATAAAATAATAAACGTAGGATTCTAATGCTTATTTGTTTACCATATGTCCACATATAGCCCGAATGCCATTTTGCTCTATTTCAGATACACAACACCTCCAACATATCAAAAACGCCCTACCAATCAGGCAGCCAAAAAATTCTCCAAAACCCATTATTAGGATAAATCCTGTAGTGGGGGGATACATTACACGTTTAGTTACGACTGAAGGGCACAATGAAAAAAAAATTGAGAACTGTCTTAAAGGGTTTTGGACCTTTGCTTTGCAGGCTGCTTCTTCGATTTTTCTTAGTTTCCAATTTGGTTCTTTTTGTAGTACTGTTACGTTGCTCCACTGAATTCTATGTCAACCATTCCATGCATGCTAGGCTATTTTTGACTATTTTCTTTAGCTTGCTTGAAACCGTATTTAACTTAGTATGGGCCACTTGGCGAACATTTGCACGCGCCTCATTCTACAATTCGCTTCTAAAGCATTGCCATTACGTGTTCTTTTCTCAGGATGGGCGTGAAACACGTGCGTGTCGTTGCGTACGTGCCTGATGGTATGGCATGCCTTACGTGCGCTACGCACCACTATACTCGTACAGACGTCTTAACCTGCATTGTTTGGCCGCCACACACATGACAATTATATGGAACCACAATCAGCTTGACGATTTAATCAACCTCATATATGCAAGTCTCTTTTTGTCAGTAAATTTGGCTTCGTGTCCACTTCTGTTTGAGAGGGAGTCAGCTTCTAAAAGTGATAATGGATCTTCAGGTTCGTAGCGAGAGCTGAAGACTGGGGCGCCATTCAAAGCTTTTTTTTATATTTTTTTTTATTTTTTTAAAGACAGCAAAGTCAGAACATGCGACGGAGAAATTACGCTTGGCAAAGGTAAGGGGAGAAGGAAAACATACAAGGTGTTACTCGCCTCATGTTCACATTGAAGAGTTTCAACTGATGGAGTGACCACTATTTTTTCTAGATACTTCTCTGGGGGGGGGAGGGGTGTTACCACGTGAAAATAGATGTCAGCATTCAACTAGGTACAGGGCGTTCCCTGTTCGACCACGTTACTATACCTTTTCCGCGCTTAGAAGGGACTGTACTGTAAACACAAGGGCAAAGGTATTACTCCGCCAGGCTTCAGCGATTGGATGATTCTGCTGCTTCCACCACGTGTGAGAGAAAGTTGGCGCGAAAGCAATGTTACAAGCTACGAGAAATTAAATAAAAAGGAAAACTATAACTATTCACAAGATAAGCTGAACTTCTGTACTTAAGAATTTAATTTGAAGATATAAAAGTGTTTTACTTGCCTAAGCAGAGTCAGATAGAAAGTCGATTCCTTCCATAGATTCCTCCCCTTCACTGCTGGTGCCGCCGCTACTGCTATCAGCTGGATTGATAACAAGTCGGTCAACAACAGTGTCGCACATGTAATCTGATTCCCAGAAGCATTCCTCTTCTTTCTCCAATATGCAATACAATAAGGCGTCTGCCTTTGCCGGTCGGGTTTCTTAGCCCTGTGGTTAATCCTTAGAGGAAAGTCTGTTTTTTTAGAATTTACGGCAGAATCTACCTACACCTTAGAAACAATATGGCCTTCATTCACCCACGTTTCATCAAGGAAATACAACTTTCGCCCCTCCCGCCTGTATTCGCGTATTTTTCTCAGGTAGTTCCGGCGCCACAACAATATGTCTTCTCGGTCAACAATAATATTTTTTCTGTTGCGTTGCACAAACTCGAAGCTGATTTCTTTCAGAAGTGTGTGGAAACTTGTTTTCTTAAGGTTCGGCAGATCCGGATCACTATTCACACTCACCAACACTTTATTTATTGTTGGCGCTTCGTTCCTCTCAAAAAAGTGATGAACCTTACGACGGATGGCACGTCTCGCAAACTCATCGCACTGAACTTGTAACACAGGCTTTTGACGTTGACGCTTTTTCCCTGGTGTTGTTAAAATGCCCTTATTTAGAACCTCACTGCGCGCAGATTTTACAGTTTTAACAGACACCAGTAAACTCAGATGTCAATTTCATCACGTCCTGGATAACCATAGTTGGATATTTCTCGCAAAACTTTGCGAACACATTCAATACAATTTGTTTCTCGGCGCTTTTCAACGGTTTCCCGCTGCAGTGTTTAACGTAGCCAACGCGAACATCCATCTCGCACAAATTGAAATTCCCTCCCGCATGCCCAGCCTTTACGCATGCGTGTTGTACCCAGAGTAAAAATTGTCACGTCTTGTGTATTTATGCCAACCTGGAGTTCATTTACATACTAAATATTGGTTATGATAATTCTAGAGTACGATAATTACAATTGTGTTGAAGGAATGTTCTATTCTTGCAAGTTAGAAAGTGGACTATATTTTGTTGCGCGTGGCAGGGTCTGTTGTTCAAGCAGACTCAACGAGAAGTGTTGCCAATCCGCCTATTCTTTTGCTAAAATTAGCTGTTTTGAACTTTTTGGTCCTGCATTGGTGACAATAATGGCTTTCAGATATTTGCACAGTAGTATCATACTTATTTGACTTCATTCAAAAATAGGCACGGAAGTGACCTATTTTTCGTTTGTTTATTTATTTTCTTTAACAGCAGTATTAATCCTTGTGGTATTGTTGCAGATGTTCCTATTCGAACGTTGTCTACGTCGCTGTTTGTAAATATGATGCTAGATTTTAAAAAATTTGAAAAATGGAAGAAATAAAGTGGCTGAAGTTCCATTTCGTTGGTAATTTTCGATTCGTCAAACCTCTTACGATTTTTGAGTAAATTAGACGAAATTCTGCACATATATTCTCTACGTCCATTGCAAGATAGGGTCTACTTCATTTTTTGATAGCATAAAAAAAGAAAATCGCGGATCCACGATATTGGATTTTTTTTCAAATTCTCTTACAATTTTTGTCCAATTTGCGTGAAATTTGGAAAACTCTAAAAATGTATGCAAAACTACTCTAGTTATGTGAATATGTTTATACTACATATATATATTTAATAAACCTACGGATATACAAAGATAACACTCGGAAAGAACTGGCCATTCAAAAAATGGCTTTTCTTGTGAGGGAAGTGAGGAGGAAAATTTGTATTCTTTATTCTATGAAAACTAGCAACAAATAGGGTATGACGTGTCCACATTGTGATTATGGTGATTATCCATAAAAAGCATTTCTACAATATAATCTAGAACCCTACACACTGTGAGAATTCGCTTTTCGCTATATTCTGCAGTTATTGGTTGGCAACACTGTATTCATACACTTGCATTTGTTTACAGTACAGTTCCTTCTAAGTCATAAAAATAATTTCTACAATATAATGTAGAAACTACACACTGTGATAATTCGCTTTTCGCTATATTCTGCAGTTATTGGTTGGCAACACTGTATTCATACACGTGCATTTGTTTACCGTACAGTTCCTTCTAAGCGCGGATCCAGTATATAAGATCTCTAGCATAAAATCTATTGATATTAAGTTACAGACATACCCTGTATGCAGATATATGGGCCCAAGTTCCGATTGTTTTTTTTTTTTTTTTTTTTTGGGATTTCATGTTGCTCCGAATACAATTTTAACATGGTTCGTTTTCGATTTACTTCTGTTAACACATACTGCGGAGTTTTAGCGATTATTTAAGATTTTGTTCAATATATGCTTTCGTGGTTAGGTTAGGCAGGTTAGGTTTGGTTCTCCTAGCATTACAATAAAGCCCCTAAATGCATTGCACTAAGGTTCCAATTTACTTCTACATTAATTCCCACTAGTTTACGATACTTACAGTCGCTTGTCAACGGAAAATATATTGTTCATGGGAAGCGTGCATGCTTGCGTAAGGTAATTTTAAGTTGTTTTTTCTACATAAATCATTTCTATTTAATCCAAACAATGCTCATTACTTTAAGCCGGCTTAAGACGAAAGCATTTCCTTTAACAGTTTTGCTAGCATAAATGCTACGTAAATGCTTCCAAAAATTTTATAACAGATACTACTTTACACGAAAGCATTTTATGGAACATTTCGGTTGCCTGTTCCAATTACAATGTACAATACATACAGCACGAAAGGCACGTCGAGTTACACCGTCAATGCTGTACACGGTGTTTACAATTGAAAAAGCTAAAATATTATTCCATACGTGTACAGTAAACGTTGTAAAGTATGTATTTAATCAGCGCCGTTCTTCTCTACCTAAAACCATTTAATGCGATGCGATATTTTTCTCGGTTGAATAGTTATCGTCGTTTAAAAGTGTGAAGTGATACGTTGTTTACATCTCACGCGACCGCCATTACATTTGTACTCGTGACCATGAGGTCGCTTCTGATTGGTTATGCTACGAAAATGCTACGGAAATAGAGCCTTGAGGAATGCCATGAAATATGCCATGGCATCTGAAATGCCATAACATTTCTCACTTTACACGGTAGCTTTTTTTGGTCATGGCATAAATGTTAAAAGAAATGCTAAGGAAAATGCTTTCATCTAAAGCGGGCCTTAAGGAAGGTTCAAATTTCGTGTGGCAATGATTTACAAAATTCTACCATAATTAGTCTTTCTGCTAGGAGAATTAAAAAAAATCATAAAACAATCTGAACCATTACCGATATGTTTTACATGATACTTACTGACATTCTCAAATTTCCCCGAAATGTTTTTCTTTGTGATTCCCTTCCGAAAAATAAAAAACTCTGCCTACACCTTGCCGCTGTTAGTGGTAGCAAAAAAAGTACGTTTTCAAAGATGTTCTTCAGACGCTAAGACATAACTGAAATATTCTTAAATATGCTGACATTTTTTTTAAAATCACAAATGTAAACTACAAATCTTTAATATTTCTTTCCTCATTTCAAAATTGGTAGGATGTAAATATCACAAACCATGGCATAAGAAAAAAATACCAAGTGACGCACATAAAATGTTGATATTTGGTAATGTGAGGGGAGCACCATACAAAACTACAACCCTTCATAGGGCGCCAAAATATCTAATGTTAAGGTGAGGAGGGACAATTTCGCACCAGGCATGCATTTATTTAAATATCGTCGGAATTGGCACGGCTACTAAACAAAATCCACGGATAATTTGAGAGTATGAATTTCTCCCCATGTTGCAACTGGAAGCGGTTTTTAAAGTTGATTTTTAAGCTACCTAGTAGATACCATGTTTGAAAAATGTGATGAATACGTATTTACAGATTTCCATGCATCCCTTGTGGAGAGACAACTTCAAATTGAAGTTACGGCTAAACAAATGGGAGTTTCGACTATTTCTAGCGCAAATATCATCTTCAATGGATCCTTTACCCGATCATATATTTTTTTCCGCCATCGGAAGTTTGATATCTCCAAGAAAACGAGTAAAATAATTCTCCTATAAGCGTAATGCATTTCTCCTTGCCTCCTACAGCCATCCTGGCAGTGTTACCAAACCTGATGTGCATAAAAGAGCTAAATTTCACCTTAAATTGAGCTAAGTTGACTTTCAAGGAGCTAGATTTACGAAGTCTGGATAAAGTGCCTCCCATGGTAATTTTAGTTGTCAAGAGGGTGGGGAGGGGCGCTGCTATTACCAGTAACTTTAAAGTGATGACAATCTATTCTTAGTTTTCACCTTGTAGATCTGACGGCATCACAGCCAAGCGAGTGCACGAAAGAGCCAGATCTGGCCTCAGAAGAGTTAAGTTGGCAACAGTGCTTCCAGCTACCTCAGAGAGAAGGACCTTGGGGAATTGTCCCTCTCCCCCTTAAGGCTAGGCTGGACATATGGCTCAGTCACCTGAACCGTTTTCCAAATTATCTTCTTTCGAAAAAATGTGCTATTCGAAATTCTGAAAAACTGCACTGGGTTGGAATTCCTTCTAGACCAGTTGTTCTCATCTTTCTTTGGACCGCGACCCGGTAAATTCTTTTTTTAAAGTCGATGCTCCGATTCCAATAATTTTGTTCGTATTCAAAGCTCCACACACATTAATAAATATATTAATATGTATCCTTGGAGTTAAATGTTATTAAATAACTTATGATCATAAAGAGTAATAATTTAATTATGTCCAGACTTGTTGACAAATAAAAATTAAGTTTAAATTTGTGGTCCGCCACTAGATCTAACGAAATCTTGTAGTTTCCTTAGGACAACGTCTTTAAATTAATTAGTAAATGTTGATTTTCATTGTCATGTTGCATTTTCAACACCGGAAACTTCCAATGAATACTAATTGGGAAATCATTGATGTTACTCGGACAATTGATAACTAATGTTATATCATTATTTTGATTTGAATTATGTTGGGGAGAAACTGTATTCAGAAAATATTTATGCACTCAACTCATCAATTCTCTAAGGTAAATAGAGAAAACGGCAGAAGGACATTAACCTGTCGCTGGAATATTTATCACACGGATACGTCAAATATGTATGTGCAAGTTAGGTATTTTTATATTTGTTAGTGGGAAGTGTGGAGCAAACTACAATGACAAATTTCAGAACTTTTCGCGGCCCGGTATAATCGTTGTCAGGTCCCGGTGATTGAGCAATACTTGTCTAGACTCTAGACCAGTGGTTCTCAACCTTTTTCAATCTGGGATCCATCTTGAAGGATATTACACTTCATGGGACCCATAAGCGTGGGCGCCGGCAGAATTACTTGTAGGGGTATGCACCCAGTTTATAATCATATTTTTGTTAACATCGAGTACTTTAAGAAGCTCTCTTTCGTTGCTTTATTAATTGTTTTATTTTTTACTCACTGAATAAGCATAAGCTGAGGTATGTTGGTTTCAATGGTGGTTAACTTAAAATCGTAAATCTGAGTGCACGTCAAGTCTATTTCTGTACTTGTTTTTCACTTGAATCTGAGATGAAAATATCTTTTCACACAAATATGAAGTGGAGAACGGCATGGTCAACTTTAATGCCTCATCCGAAAGTTCAGGATACTCACCTCTTAAAGATATCCAAAACTTTCTTAAGTCTGAATCTAAAGAATTAGTTTTAAAGTCAGAATCACACCTGATATCACACAGTTGTTCTGTTAGTTTTACTGACAACATGTTTGAACTTTCAGAATACGGGAATGGGTCTCGAATGAAAATTCACTGTTACTTTATGTATTATCTGATCTCTCTGATCTTGGTAACGAGATTGAAAATTATTTTCTGGAAAGTAATTTTCAATCTCGTTACCGAGATCAGAGAGATCAGATAATATAGAATCGCAAAACTCACTAAAGGAAAGGTCATTCTCACTTACAAAATATTCTAAGGATCTGGAAGGCAGAGAAGTTACTATTGTTTACATACTCTGACCCTAAAGTGATTTTTTTTATGGAATGCCTTGACTTTGTCATAAGCTTGGAACTCAGCAATTTAAATGTAATAGGTTTTTAAGACACAGTAAATCAATTATCGAGCCCGACTTCGAGACCCACCAAACGCCCTCTCGGGACCCAGCAGTGGGTCGCGCCCCATAGGTTGAGAGCACTAACGTGAATCTTTGTATGATTTGCTTTTGTTCTTTCGGAATAGTTTCGTGGCTATTAAACTATTGCGGATATTCAGGTAATAACGAAAGCAAATCTCACAAAGGTTCATGTGAATGCTCTACAAGGAATTCTAAACAGATATAATTTTTCAGTATTTGGATATCGTAGCGGGTTTTCGAGAGGAGAGGAAATGTCGAAGACTGCTTCCTTGATGTCAACCGGAGCCATAACCCAGTGCTAGGTTTCACTCAAGCCCCGTTTCCATTACCACAAATTTGCCGCGCAACATGACGCCCGGCATGCGACGCGGCATGTGCCAAGCATGTGTTGAAATGGAAACTGTCTGCAACATGCCGGGAACAAAATTGCCCCAGACGATTTTGACGCACAACATGCGCCGCAGACAATGGAAACAGCCTGCAGCAAGTTCCTGGGGCACGGGCATGCGTACTAGAGTAGAAACAGACGACGCGACGACAATCACGTGCTCGCTGTTCGGACTGAAGCGGCGTCACGACACAACGTCCTGTTATTTGAGTGTAGTTGGTTGTGTATAGGGTGACCAGATGCATACATTAAAAAAAAGAGGACAGACATGGTGAAAAAGGAGGACAAATCACAAAAAAAGAGGACACCACAAAAAATGCAAAGATATTTGTCATTAATCTTAATTTAATCACTATAAAAATCTTACCTACAGTTTGCTTACACATACTTATCAGATGATCTGATTTTTTCCAACAACTTTGGAGTTTTTAAAAGATAATCGTAGAAGTCAATACAAGAATATTCTTTGAAATTGTATTGAATCATGATAAGCCCCTTTACAGAATCTACACTCAACCTGTTCCTTTCATCTGTCCATTGTGTTGATATTAGTGAGAAAATTCTCTCCACATTTGCATTATGTCCAGGTATCGAAAAGAAATATTCTGCTATCTTTAGAAGTTCAGAATGGCAGTCAGAAGACTTGCTTGATTGGAAATATGTGGTCCATTTCTCATTACAGCTCATATTTTGTAATTCAGGATTACCACTAACAAACTGCTTCAAGTTACAAAATTGGTCAAAACATTTAACATCGTCAATGTGAATTGCTTTGGACCCTAAGTATTTCATACATTCTTCAACATCACTGTACTTCAGATTTGTTAAATTCATCCACTTAAAACACTTAAACTCATCAAAACTTTGTGACCACTTTTGTATGTATTCAACACAAGACTCATACAGCAACATAGCATCCTTCATGAATTGTTCTATCTCTTTAACAAACCCATCTTTTTCAGCACTTTCAATAATTTCTCTTACCTTTAAACAAAGAAAGCTACCTTCTAATCTATTCGTCAACACCTGACAAACATAACTAAGAATGTCTATAATCTCAAGCACAGAATTTTGCTCTTTTTCCAATTCTTGGATTTTAGAATGGAATATGCCCATAATTGAATGTAAATGCAACAAATAAGCTTTACTTAACCTGTTTTCAAAGAACTGAATTAAAATTTTAGGTGGCTTAGGTTCTGACAAGAAATACGATTTTAATGCCGTGAACATTTCCAGCACTCTTTCAATGGCAGGGAAAAGTGACAACCACCTTGTTTTGGAATGGGACAGCAATTGCTTGTAATTAATATCAACAAACTCGCAGAAAGACTTTAGCTCCTCTGTTCTAACAGTATAAATTGAAAAATAATTGTACATTTTCAAGATTATACACTCTATGTCTATTGATAAATTATCAGCTCCATGCTGTACAGCATTGTGTAAAATATGAGCTGGACAACCCACACCTAATAGATTCTCATTTAGTGATTTCTTTAGGTTGCTGTAAATATTCTTCCCTTCTCTTCGATTGACTCCTCCAAAATT
Source organism: Lepisma saccharinum (assembly GCF_977018435.1). Classification (NCBI taxonomy): domain Eukaryota; kingdom Metazoa; phylum Arthropoda; class Insecta; order Zygentoma; family Lepismatidae; genus Lepisma; species Lepisma saccharinum. Next base: position 12,140,394 of record NC_139229.1, read on the forward strand.
AGTATTTGTATTGTCCCCTGCAAAAGCTACACACTTATCTGACAAACCTAGATTTTCTAATGTTTCCTTAACATAACTTGTTATGGTTTCAGCTTTCTCATTTGGAGTTGTCTTTAGTTCAATTACTTTTGTTTTGATGCCACCCACTTTGTAATTGTAGTACTGTATTAGAATAGGAAACATTTTCATACACCCATGGTTACTTCCATCAGTTGATACTCCAAAACAAGAAATTCCCTTCAAACACTGAATAGTTACATCTAAGGAATGTGGAGCAATAACATTATTTATAATACACTGAGTTTTTGTTCTTCCTGTCGATACTTTCTTTGCAATATCTGAATCACTGTATATAACTTGATTTAATTTTGGTGTACAATCCATAGATCTGTAGCTAAAATTGTGCCTAACTGTATGAAATGCTAGACGTCCCTCGGCTGCAAGTACACGATGAGCTAGCGCTAAAGTAGACTCTTGTTGAAGAAATATCTTTTCCAGTGGAGTTGATGAACTGGAACACTGAAGGCTTTTCTTGTGTTTATGGGATGCAATATGATGTTCCAAATCTTGACTACCTGTAACAAAATGTTTTAATATTAGGGCTCGGAAGTTGATGACCTAAAAAATGTAAAAAAAAAAGACCACCCCTTAACAATGAAAGCTTGATTTTTCACAAATTACAAGAGTAGTTGAATAATTTGATAAAATCAGTTTCATGGTTTAAACTATGAAAGCAAAGGGAAAAAAAGCAGTTAAGTGCTATGTAATTTTCTATAATTTTACTTCAAGGTTATTTTAAATACTCCACAAGTCATTCACCTCCTTTCAGAATGGGCCTTGCATGACAGTAGTCAGTCAGAACCTGAAAATACAGTTTTGCTTCGTGAGCAATTGTGCTGATCACAGACCACTTAATTTCGGTTATTTTGCAATTTGTACGCGTGACCGCCAAATTTTAACTGCAGATTCGTAATTAGGAGAGCAAAAGTAGTGAGTATGTCGAATTTGAAACAAATTGGAGAAAGTCCCGGTATTGTAAAATCGCTTCACAATCATGGCCTAAAAATAATAGTGCCCTCTTGAATTGACCATATTTATGATTAATGGCATACTTGCTAATAAGATGACCATGTGTGGTAATTTGGTTCTAGTTAGATATAGCGAAAACACATTTAACTCGTTTATTTTCAAATTAATTTCATTTGTACTTACCTCATATGCATAGTGAAACATTTTTCAACTTGGGATTCACGCTGTCTATCGTCAGCTGATATGCAGTGTTACCAAACTTATGAACCGATAATTGCCGCACAAACTATTCACAAAGGTTTTTTAAGCGAAAATTGATCCACAAACCATTCACGGAAGGTTAGGTTAGGCAAACATAGAAAATTGAATTAAAAAAAAAAAAACTCGCACGTTATCTTGTAAAACTACTGTGTGGTTGCTACACTAACACTTATTAACTGAAAAATGATTGTTTTTAAGCTAAAATTGATCCACAAACCATTCACGGAAGGTTAGGTTAGGTTCAGTTAGGTTAGGCAAACAGAAAATTAAATTGAAAAAAAAAAAACCCTCACACGTCATCTTGTAAAACTACCGCGTGGTTGCTACACTGACAGGGGGTTACATAATCGAAGGCACGGAACATTTGATTCACGTATTCCACGGTAATGGTGGCTGCTACCTTCATTTGGTGCAAAGGTACATAAACCTTAATCTTAAAACTCAGCTAGCTTATCTACAGGGTAGGGTTCTTTGTAGACAACGAAACCAGACAGGATATCTTCCAATGGAGACGTTTAAACGAATATATTATTTAAACACAGGATACATGGAGTAAGAATTTTACATGATAAGCTACATTCTTCTATAATTTTCTCGTTACAGTAAATTTTCATCTCAATATTCTTTTTATTATTTATTTTCTTTATTTGGATATTCTTCTATATGTACTTCCTTCGTAGTGGGCAGATCTGGATCGGGACTTCCTTCTCAATGGGCGGTCTGGACTTCCCTCTTAATGGACGTTCTGGGTCGGGACTTCCTTCTTGATGGACGACCTGGATCGGAACTTCCTTCTCAATGGACGTTCTGGATCGGGACTTCCCTCTGGATTTCAATTTAGGTTTTGACTATTTCACGAATGCCTTTACCCTTTTCCAACTTTTTCCTCCAAGCTTTGGGAATAATACTAATATCCTCCCTTGGGGCTGCAATTGGAACGCGCCACCACTAACTAGGTACAACAGAGTGTATACTTGGTGCAGCCGATTGACATGCGCATCCAAGTAGGTGCTACAGTTAAACTGCGCAACCAAAAAGTGCTGTGGGGCGTCGATCAGAACGCGCTCGCCACTGATGTAAACAAAATTTCCCCTATAGGAATGGTAAATCAATCATACAGATGCAATATCTGTTCAAAGACACAAACTTGTATCAGTGCTTTGACTTCCTTAATGTTCATATTAACTTACATGTGATCATTGATTTGATTTATAAGATATATATATATTAATTTACTTCTTTCATATTTATTTTTTGTCTTCTTATAATATATTCTATTGTTTTTCATCTTTCCGATTTGCTTTGTTCTTATTTATAAAGTTATTCACATATATTATGCCAATTCTTAACCTTGCACGCCTGGTGCTGCCATCTCTATTCGTCTTTGGCAAACTATTCACATTACTTGGTCCTATTGGGTACGTAACACAATATTCCCCCCGTTGGCCATAAAAAAAAATTGTCGTAATATATATATATATATATATATATATATATATATATATATATGCAGATACATTTTTTTTTCAAATTATCTATGTACAAGTCTATTATTTCTTCTTGACGCTTTCTTTCTTCTCTTCTGTACAATTATATCTTCTAATGTTATCTAAATTCTCTCTCCTTTCTACATCTGTTTTTATGTGCTTTAGAAGAACTGTATTTCTAAAAGTACTTATCACTTCATATGGGCCTTCATATATGAAAAATAGCTTTTTGATAGCTTTCTCTGAAGCTTTGCTCACCGGATGTGTTTTACAAAACACCAAATCTCCTTTCTTGATATCTATTTTCTTAACCTTCTTCTCTTCCTTTGTCTTTCTTCTATTTCTCTTTTTATACAGCTCTAATATCACTTTCTTCATTTCGCTCTTTTGCTCCATCATATCTGGCCACTCCAATTCTTCAAACACATATGGTTCCTCCAAGTATCCGAGAAATAATTCAGCAGGGCTTCTTCCTGTTTCTTCTGACAATGCGTTATTTAACAATTTAGTTATTTTATTAACAACAGTTGACCATCGTGTATGGTTATCGTGGCAGTATGTTCTTAACAGTCTGACTATTTGTCCATTGTATCGTTCTATGGGATTCGAGCTGGGGTGGTATCGCGTTACATTTATTACTTTGACTCCTTTGAATTGCATATAGTCCATGAAATACTCCGATACAAACTGTGTGCCATTATCTGTTAACACCTTTCTAGGAATTCCATAGTGTTTAGTGAAACCGTCTTCGAAACATTTAACTATCTCTTTTGATGTTGCTTTTCTTATGTTGTAACACATTACAAATTTACTACTTATGTCCACGCATGTAAGGATGTATTGGAATCCTCTTGATCTCGGCAGTGGTCCAATTAAGTCTATGGATATTAAATCCAATGGCCTTCGAGCTATAACGTGTAATTCTTCCTTTCTTAATTTCCATTTAGATGGCTTAGTCTGTATGCATACAACGCAGTTTCTAACATGGTCCACAACATCCTTTTTCAGAGTCTTCCAAAAATAAAAACGACGTGCCATCCTCAAAGTTTTGTCTGTCCCAAAATGTCCTGACTCTTCATGTACTGTTGTTAAGATCTTATAGATCATTGCTTTGGGTACACATAACCTTACTTGGTGTGGATTTTCAATGTTCACTTTAAAAATCATGCCTTCTATAATTCTGTAATTCCCTTTGATTCTGGCTTTTCTCATCTTCGTTTCTCTAACAATAGTTTCTCCTTCCAATATTTTAAATATAGTACTAAGTTCTTCATCATCTTTCATCTCTTTTATCCATTCTTCTTTTACTATATTCTTAATTTCTTCCTCCACAATCGCATTTATGGACAATTTGATTATCTCTTCTGGTTCTTGTTGGGGTCTTATTGGAGCTCTGCTTAATGCATCGGCAATTTGATTATCCCTGCCCTTTATATCAATCACTTCAAAGCTATATTCTTGTATTAACAGGGCCCATCTGGTAAGTCTAGGATTCCACTGCTTTGCCGAATTTAACCAGACCAAGCTTTTGTGATCGCTGAATACCTTAAATCTCCTTCCTTTGAGGTATGGTGAGAACTTTTGTATTCCGAATAGGATGGCTAGGCATTCGAGTTCACTTATAGTATAGGATTTCTCAAAAGTCTTAAGAGAACGGCTGGCATACTGGATGACTTGGTCTTCTCCATTCCCGTCCTTCTGGAATAGATACGCCCCTAGTCCTATATTAGATGCATCGGTTCCCAAGCAAAATGTTTTCTCGAAATTCGGTTGGCTTATGGCAGGCGATGATATGAGATCGTTCTTCAGTACACCGAAAGCTTTATCTTCTTCTTCTCCCCAATTCCACTTGTTATTTTTCTTTAATAGCTCATACAATGGTCTTGCCTTTTGTGCAAAATCTCTAATGAACTTGCTTCTCCAATTACACATTCCAAGAAATCTCTGTAATTGTTTCTTTGTAATTGGCTTAGGGAAAAGTCTTATCGCTTCATCCTTATCTGTACATAGCTTAATTTCTCCACCGGATATAACATGGCCTAAAAACTTAACTTCCTTTCTGACAAAAGAGCATTTCTCCAGTTTGACGGTTAATCCTGCTTTTCCTAATTTGCTCAATACCCAATCGATTCTTCTTATATGTGAATCCCAGTCTTTACTGTGAATGCACATGTCATCTACATATATGGCTAACCAATGCTTAGTTTCTATCCCAAATATCTTGTTCAACGCAGTCATAAATGCCGAAACAGATGAATTTAAACCATATGGCAATCTTCTGAATTGAAACAATCTTGAGCCATATCTGAATGCTGTATACTTTCTTGACTTCTTCTCGATCTCAATTTGAAAATATCCCAGGGTCAAATCAAAAGAAGTAAAGTATCTGCTTCCTGCAAATGAGTGTAGCATCTCATCTATTCTATCCACCTGGTTTCTTGGAAGTAATACGTGTTTGTTTAGTTCTCTCAGATCTAAGACTGGTCTAACTCCTCCATTGGGTTTGTCAACTACATGCATCGGGCTTACATGTATGCTATTTGAATCTTCTATAATTTCCCATCTTAACCATTTCTGAAGTTCTTCTTCTACAGCTTTTCTTTTCGCAAAAGGTATCGGATACTGTTTAGATACTATAGGTCTTTCTGTATCTACTTCTATTTCGTAGGAATACCCTCTGGCGAGTCCTGGCTTTTGGCTAAACAAGTTCCTATGTTCTAACAAAACTTCTTGTAATTGCTTCCTCTCTTCTCTGGAGATATCTTTGCACTCATCAACCTTATTCTTTATCTCTTCAACAGATGCAGTGTATTCATCATTTTCTTTATTCATTTCACTTTCAATTTCTCCACATATATCATTTGGTACTGCCTTCATCTGTCCGTACATTAAATTGAGGTTGCCAATGCATTCTTTTCTCTCCATTTCGTTGTTTACAGTTTCCATAGGAACATCTAGTCTTTCTTCTTCCAATGACTCTAGATTCAATCTTCTATCTTTGATATAAATATGGCCATCATATTTTTCCAAAAATGGTATTCCTAATACCATATCGCTTCTTAGACCTTTTACTACGAGAAATCTGACAGGAAAATTTAACCCTTGAAGGTTCATCATTACGCCGACGGTTCCCTGTATTTTATATTCTTCTTTCCCTGCTGCCATGACCAATCTTATTTTATCCCTTTCTGATGCATCTAGACGAGCTTGTGGATATTTTCCTTTTATCCGTTTCCAACAATCATAACTCATTACTTCTACCACACTACCACAATCTATTAGGCATTTTACTTCTAATTCTATAATTTTTGCCTTTACATAAAAAGTTCTCCCTGGCTTCAGGTCATTGAAATTCGGCTCTTCTATTAAATATAACTCAAGACTTTCTCTTTTACTATGTATATTTCTATTTACAATTTCTCCCTGCCTTACATTTCTCTCTGTTTTTGCTCTCACACCTGGGAGATGCTGCAAGAGCATTACATGTTTGACCCTCTATTCTCTTCTGCATTCCTTGAATCTTCATCTGCTGTAATTCCCTCTTGGAATCTTCTTGCGTCATTACAATAATTTGTGGCTAATTCTATGGCTTCGTCTCTTTCTACATCAGGAAATGCATTTCTTCTTTCCATTTCTTCATTGGGCACACTTACTCGGTATTCTCTTTCATTCTGTTCATATATGTTCCTCCATCGCTGATTTCCTCCTCTTCCGTATCTTCGGAGATTATTTCGGCCTCTCAGGTTTCTCCAATTTCCTCGATATCTATCATCGTTTCTCTCTCTTTCTTCCACAGAGTCTATGTTTCTTTCATATCTTCCATTGTTTCTTCCTAAATCTCTTCTTTCTGCACTTGGTCTCTGGTTTCTAACTTCTATTCTTCTTACATCAAATTCTTGTCTCCTGAACTTTGGTTTTGGGCGCCCTTCTTCTTCTGAATGTTGCCTCTTTCCATAGAATCTTCCTTCCTTATCGTTCCAGGAATTCTGAGTTTTTGTTAGCACATCTTCGGTTCTTAGATATTCAATCAAATCATCAACTGCTTTTATCTTAACCGCTGCTATAGCTCTCTGTATTCTTAATGGCAATGTTTGGACAACTTGTTTAACCAGCTCCTCTTCACTGCATCCTTCCTTTAGGTTTTTGAAGCTTCTAAGAGTCTCCCATGTATGTTCTTCCAGGCTGTCGACTTTTGACCAATCTACATATCTTCTTTTTAATGCTTCCAGCTGCCTTTCCTTTATGTCTTCACTGCAGTAGTAATTCAGGAATTTTCGGCTGAATTCCTTAAAATTTCTAAATTTGTGCTCATTTAGTTGATACCATCCTGCTGCCGACTGTTCAAAACATGTCTCTATGACGTTCAAAATCATTTCTTCGGGGATCCTCATAAGTCTGACATTTGTTGTTAGTTCCCTTAAAAACTTTCTGGGACATTTATCAGATATATTCCCATTGAATTTTGGAAGATGCTGCAATTCTTGTGGCCTAGGTATCCTGGTCCTATAGTTCTCGTCTCTCGGGAATTCATTTTCCAATATCTCTAATAGCCTTTCATTATTACTTCCATCTTCGCTATTCTTCCATTTCCTTTTCTTGTGACCTCCCGCTATTCTATATCTCTTATGCTTCTCTTCTTCCTCCGTCGTCGATTCATCGCTTGAACTCTCTTCTCTCAGCTCTTTCTTAACCTTCGTTTCTTCACTTTCTCGAAACCTAGGATTTATGTTTCCTTCTTTGATTAATAGCTTTCCTAACTTTCTTTCCACTTCTTCTACTTTCTTTTCTGTCTTCTCTATCTTTGACACTGCCCCATTTAATTTTCTGTCTAATTCCTTTCCTTTCTTATCTGCTGCATTAATTTTATTTTGATTTTTCGCAATGTCCTTCTCCATACTGCTAGTTTTTTCTTGAACTTCTTGCAGTTCCCGCGTCTTTACTTCTCTCAGTTTTAGAACTTCCTTTTCCATTCTATTGCGTGTTTCCCAGCTTCTATCTTCCATTAGAACCTTTGCTTCCTCTATCTTGCTTTCATTTGCATCTACTCTAGAAGATACTGCTTCTATTTGCGATTTATTTTCAACAATTTTTCTTTCCATACTGTCGGTTCTGTGTATATTCTCCTCTCTAAGTTTTGAAACTTCTTCCTCGATCGTCCTATTTATATCCACACTTTTGTTTTCAATTAGCAGTGTTGTTTCTTCTATCTTCTTTTCCAATGATCTTCTATTTTCTTCACATGTCTCTGCTATTTTCTCGTACATCTTCTTGCTTTCATTTCTTACTGCTTCTAATTTTCTATTATTTTCATCGAGCCTTTCTTTCACTTCCTTGTTATTTTCTTCTAACTTTTCTTTTACTTCTCTGTTGTTCTCTTCCGCCTTCCTATTACTTTCTTCAATCTTCTTCTTCAGATCTCTGTTATTTTCATTTATCTGCATTGACAGCTTTTGGAACAATTCCATCAAGTTTATTTCTTCTGTCTTCTTCTGCTTTTCTTTTAGCTTTTCCTTCTTGCATTCCTTACATGTATAATCTTCTTCCCTTTTACTTATTGCTATGTATTTCTCCTTTCTTATTCCTTCGCATGTCCAATGTTTCATTTCCTTACATGTGACACAGAAAATAATTTCTTCCTTGTTTCCTTCCTCTCCGCAACAAATGAAAGTTTCCTTTTTTTCTCCGTCTTCCTTCATTGTAGCTTCTCCATTCTCATTTCCATCTTTATCCTTTTCCTCCATTTTCAATTATTCTTTCTCTCTTCGCTGTCTGGTTCCTAATTCTCTAGCCCCAAAAGTTGGTCGCCATTTATTTATGCTACCTTCATTTGGTGCAAAGGTACATAAACCTTAATCTTAAAACTCAGCTAGCTTATCTACAGGGTAGGGTTCTTTGTAGACAACGAAACCAGACAGGATGTCTTCCAATGGAGACGTTTAAACGAATATATTATTTAAACACAGGATACATGGAGTAAGAATTTTACATGATAAGCTACGTTCTTCTATAATTTTCTCGTTACAGTAAATTTTCATCTCAATATTCTTTTTATTATTTATTTTCTTTATTTGGATATTCTTCTATATGTACTTCCTTCGTAGTGGGCAGATCTGGATCGGGACTTCCTTCTCAATGGGCGGTCTGGACTTCCCTCTTAATGGACGTTCTGGGTCGGGACTTCCTTCTTGATGGACGGCCTGGATCGGAACTTCCTTCTCAATGGACGTTCTGGATCGGGACTTCCCTCTGGATTTCAATTTAGGTTTTGACTATTTAACGAATGCCTTTACCCTTTTCCAACTTTTTCCTCCAAGCTTTGGGAATAATACTAATATCCTCCCTTGGGGCTGCAATTGGAACGCGCCACCACTAACTAGGTACAACAGAGTGTATACTTGGTGCAGCCGATTGACATGCGCATCCAAGTAGGTGCTACAGTTAAACTGCGCAACCAAAAAGTGCTGTGGGGCGTCGATCAGAACGCGCTCGCCACTGATGTAAACAAAATTTCCCCTATAGGAATGGTAAATCAATCATACAGATGCAATATCTGTTCAAAGACACAAACTTGTATCAGTGCTTTGACTTCCTTAATGTTCATATTAACTTACATGTGATCATTGATTTGATTTATAAGATATATATATATTAATTTACTTCTTTCATATTTATTTTTTGTCTTCTTATAATATATTCTATTGTTTTTCATCTTTCCGATTTGCTTTGTTCTTATTTATAAAGTTATTCACATATATTATGCCAATTCTTAACCTTGCACGCCTGGTGCTGCCATCTCTATTCGTCTTTGGCAAACTATTCACATTACTTGGTCCTATTGGGTACGTAACATGGCACAAGCTATCGTGCAACGGAGATACATGAATGTCGAAAATTAAATTATTTACCGGCCAAATAAATTGCAGGAATGGAAAAAACACTATTCCCAGCTTCCAAAAGTGCACAGAAACTCAATTCCATAAGTACTTTCCCGTCTTTTCTCCTGTAAATTTCAAGAAATGTATTTTCGCTATATCTAACTGTTACCGGTAATTTATGTAAGGTATGCTAGCAAATGCATTTAAAATTCTTGAAACAACTGGGAGAAAAAAATGATACGAAAAATGCAACAAAAACAGGAATAATACTGCAAAAATGGACTAAAACCAAAAGGGCAGAAAATGCAAAATAAAAACAATATTTTCTGGTTCTGACTGAAGTGAGACAGACTAGTTTCATGTTTAGTATTCTCTTCAACGCCCAGAAAAAAGATGATTTGTCAATTCCCTGACCCTATTTATGATAGCTACTCAATGAAGTACTATGTAATGAATAGTGTTATGATTAATAATAATTGCAATTTCGTTCCATCACTATTTGTTTTAGCATTAAAAGTGGCATTCGATCGATTTCGATGCTTTTTGCAATATGAAATGTGTCTCAGTGTATGAAAACAACAAACAACAGATATAGGCTATTTCATCCTAAAGTACTTCCACCATTTATTCTTAAAATTTGGCTTTATGCACACACTATAGAAAAAAAAAAACCAAAAAAAACCCTTGCAAATGATTTATCACACCTAACACTCCAAACACAACAATCTACAATTATAAACACTACTAAATCTCAAACAATCTAAAATTGTAAACACTACTAAATCTAGCCCTTGTAACGATAATTTTAAATTTTGGTTTCGTTTTCAGTACGTCGTGTTTAATTTGCTTTATTTGATAATACATTTTAATGTAATGAATGGTTGCAATGTTGGAAACATGACTATTACTTTCCATATGCAAACATGTGTTCTTACTACGTATTTATCTACTTGAATTATTACATGTACCTACCTTTGTTTGCTACTGAGACGTAAGTTCCAGCAGTGCATATCTTACATTCAGCTTCATATTTGTTTCTTCCTTCCTTAAAAGCAGGATATTTTCTTCCGAGGTCGTTAGTGAATTTACACTTTCGCTTCGGCATTTCATGAAAAGAAAATTCTCACCACATTTTTCTGTATCGCTCGTATGACCCAGGGGGTGCTCGTTGCTATGTGAAGTACGTAGGCATCAAGGTAACTTAATATACTATAAGGTAGCGCCATCCGAAAATTGCCGATCATGCACGAACGCGTGACGTCATGTGGGAGGATCGGTTATGCTCGGTGACCCTTCGGTTATGTTCGTTCGGGGCTTGGCAGAAGCAAACGGCCGCTATCATTTCTATGCGAGTTTCAGAGAGGGAAAGTGTTTCATTACTTTGAGGGGTAAATATTAATTATCATACTTCGGGATGGTATTGAGGTATTCCTTTAATGATTAGTAACATAATTAAAACATGCTACTTTTAAAAGAGGGGAAAATTGCACATGCAAAAGTATTGTAAAAATTCATTTTTCTGAAACATCATCGGTATATTACAAAGAAGGTTGTCCGTGTTCTAATTAGAATTTCAGATTTCATCATTTCATAAATCGTATTATGATTTTAATAAGAAACGTTGCATGCTAAAGAAGAATTGCATAGTGAAAGAGTTACAAAGAAAGAACTGATTGACAGATTTGGTTTATTTTTGCTTTTCTGTCTTTTTTAAATATGAAAGGAAAACCCATAAGAGATAGTCCCCCCTTTCTATCTCTTTCTTTGTTTCCACAAACCGGCCTCCTTGGCGTAGTGGTTAGCACATCGCACTTCAACGCCAGAGGTTTGGGTTCGAATCCTGGCTTGGGCATGGATGTTTGTGAGTGTTCATTCATCATTTCATCACTCATCCTATCTTCGCAAATTAGCCAAAAGTGGCACAAGAAGCGAAGTAAAATGAAGCAAATCAATCAATCAATATTTGTTTTCACATATACTATCACATTTACTAAATTCTCAATTTTCCCATTAAGGACAAATCAATATCTTGCCCGATTGGATTCGAATCCGGGACCCCTGGCGTCGAAGCGCGATGTGCTAAGCACTACGCCAAGGAGATCGACAGAGGCCTCCGAGGTACAACGGGCTCACAGAAAGTCACAGGAGTACTATCGGATTATAAATTATGGATATTAGAGTTTGGATAATAAATAAATAAATTATATAATATATAATCTATAAATAAAAAAACACCCGTTCTTTATTTATAGAATCTCAAAGAGAGCGATAGTTTGCCAAACTAAAAAAATAATCCTATCTTGTTCTCACGATAATAAAAATAGAAGGCATAAACAAAAATAAATTGGTAACTATAGATTGACACAGAATTGAATAAGCTGAATTTTCATGTAACTCGTTTTTATGTGGTTCTACTGATTAACTTTTAATTGGAGTCCAAACTTGAATAACCGTAATTTCTAATGCGATAGTAGCCCGGTATAATCTATTTACAACATTTAACACAAAGCAGTACAAATGCCTAATATTTAGTTTTCTGACTAAATAGTTCCTTCTTATTCATTCAGAACGTTGCAATCATTTCCAGGAACATTTCAAATTTTACATAACATCAGAAAGTATTAAAATTATACTGATATACTTAAAATCCAATCTTTACCATTCACCATAATGTAACTTTATTTTTGAAGTTATCAAGTGAAAGAAGCAACATACAACCTAGATAAATTTTTACTCTGCATTTGATACTTACTCTAAATTCGAAAGAATTCCCAACCTTCTTCATATATTTATTTACTGTACAATAATTTACGTACGGATCAAAGTTCCACATGCAAAATTTTTTTGAAAAGTTTTATGTGGAGGAAGAATGATGAAATAGTTTGTAAGATAGTAGTTTCAGACTTTGAAAACGCAATTCCAGTTTGTAATTTGCAGATATTTTTAATTTCTCTGGTTCAAATTTGGCTGCAAGTTATCGTTGTCATAGTTCTAAAAAGTATTTTTTCGTATTTAGAACTTTACATACAAACGCGTGCTGAAGATGAGTCAAAGTGTACAAGTACTAATTTAACTAAGTTAACCTACTCGAAATACTTGATGAGTACTAGGAACATCAAACTTAAATGTCTTAACCTACTAATTCAAGCCTATAGAAATAGATTTTTGATCACACGGTAAATGAAACGCTTTGAGAATATCGATGAAAATATCTTAGTTTAATTAAACAATAAAGGAGAAAAGTTACATGAACTCGCAATGATTGACCGTGCAAGTGTACGAATTATTATACGTTAAAGGACTTTGTCCGCAGATTTTCCATTTCCATTCCCATGTGTGTCTGAGTTGTATAACCCGAAAATATACTCCAAGGCTGATATGCGACACACATTTGTACATTAACGATGTAACTTGCATTACACGAATCTTAGATCTTGCTCTTTTTGACAGAAATGTACTACAAAGAAATAATGTAACATCCATTGGTTTATATTGAGTACAAGGGTACAAAATTATTCACAATATATTTGTGAAATACCAAAATTGAACAAAGTTGAAACATTTTAATGATGGGTGTAATATTCACTCATGCAATATTTACCATCGTGCATACAACTCTATGTAACTCGAATTGAAGATGTACTAAGTGAATTTAATTTCCAATAGCTTGGAAGTTAGTACGCGATCTTCGAAATGCATATTTCCGACAACGTTCTTCACGATAATGTGAACATACGAATCACAATCAACATCGGTCTGTGTTAAATGAATTTGTTAATAATTATAAAACCGACTTTCATAAAATGTACATAACAAATCAGTTAGGCTCACTACGTACTTCGCACTAGTTGAACACATTTTCAAGATATTGATGACTTTTCTTGTGCTACTGTCGGTTAGGTTACGTTGTAGATTTTGGACTTCTTTATTCAGTTAAAGCAGGTTGATAGAGGTTGTTTGTAATCTTTAATTTATTTGCTTCGTTATGCAGACGTGTGTTTCTCCTTTGTAAACCATCGAATATGTTTTCCAACAACGAAACATTGCTTGCAGTTTGTGCATATACCTTCGTCTATATATTTTTCTCTTTTCTGGCAGCATAGTCTTTAGCTTCTTTAGGGCACGTCTCCTTATTGCATATCTTTCGTAGCGTACAGCTCTGCAAACCTTATCAGCACGTCCTACAAGCGAAGCATATTGTGAAGATAAGTGTTTAGGAGAACTACACCATTTCCTCGATTATTTGATACTAAAGTAATTGGATGTAATTTTAGCGATGGCACTGCAGTTGGCTTCAGCACGTTCTTTGGTGGAAAATACAGAAATTCTGCTTTTAGATCTCGCACATAGTCTTCTTCACAATAATTGGCACTGCACACTTGCATTTTTTACATTTCGTCTACAAGCATGAATCCACTGTTTACTTACGCAATTATCGACTGGAAATTATGATATTTTATGTCAGTTCCTTTAGTTTTCTGGTTATAGTTTTCATAGCTTGCTACAGCACAATTAGACATGATTGCAGTCTAGAAGTACAAAAATACAATAAAAATAAATCGAACGCTACAAAATCAACAACCTGCTTGTTCCGATTTTTGCGACGTGTTAGTAGCTAAATGCCTTGGCTAAATGTACCCAGCACCAAACTTACTGCACATAGCAATGAGCACCGTCAAACCCGATCCTCCCAGATGACGTAATGCATACGTACTTCACATAGCAACGAGCACCCCCTGCGTAGGCATTACGTCATCTGGGAGGATCGGGTTTGACGGTGCTCGTTGCTATGTGCAGTAAGTTTGGTGCGGAGTACATTTAGCTACTAACACGTCGCAAAAATCGGAACAAGCAGGTTGTTGATTTTGTAGCGTTCGATTTATTTTTATTGTATTTTTGTACTTGTAGACTGCAATCATGTCTAATTGTGCTGTAGCAAGCTATGAAAACTATAAACAGAAAACTAAAGGAACTGACATAAAATATCATAGATTTCCAGTCGATAATTGCGTAAGTAAACAGTGGGCATGGTTGTAGACGAAATGTAAAAAACGCAAGTGTGCAGTGCCAATTATTGTGAAGAAGACTATGTGCGAGATCTAAAAGCAAAATTTCTGTATTTTCCACCAAAGAACGTGCTGAAGCCAACTGCAGTGCTATCGCTAAAATTACACCCAATTACTTTAGTACCAAATAATCGAGGAAATGGTGTAGTTCTCCTAAACACTTATCTTCACAATATGATTCGCTTGTAGGACGTGTTGATAAGGTTTGCAGAGATGTACGCTACGAAAGATATGCAAAAAGGAGACGTGCCCTAAACAAGCTTAAGACTATGCTGCCAGAAAAGAGAAAAATATATAGACGAAGGTATATGCACAAACTGCAAGCAATGGTTTGTTGTTGTAAAACATATTCAATCGTTTACAAAGGAGAAACACACGTCTGCATAATGAAGCAAATAAATTAAAGATTACAAACAACCTCTATCAACCTGATTTAACTGAATAAAGAAGTTCAAAATCTACAACGTAACCTAACCGACAGTACCACAAGAAAAGTCATCAATATCTTGAAAATGTGTTCAACTAGTGCGAAGTACGTAGTGAGCCTAACTGATTTGTTGTGTACATTTTATGTAAGTCGGATTTATAATTATTAACAATTTCATTTAACACAGACCGATGTTGATTGTGATTTGTATGTTCACATTATTGTGAAAAACGTTGTCGGAAATGGGCATTTCGAAGATCGTGTACTAACTTTCATGCTATTCGAAATGAAATTCACTTAGTACATCTTCAATTCGAGTTACATAGCGTTGTATGCACGATGGTAAATATTGCATGAGTGAATTACACCCATCATTGAAATTTTTGCAACTTCGTTCAATTTTGGTATTTCACAAATATATTGTGAATAATTTTGTACCCTTGTACTCAATATAAACCAATGGATGTTACATTATTTCTTTGTAGTACATTTCTGTCAAAAAGAGCAAGATCTAAGATTAGTGTAATGCAAGTTACTTCGTCAATGTACAGATGTGTGTCGCATATCAGCCTTGGAGTATATTTTCCGGTTATACAACTCAGACACACATGGAAATGGAAATGGAAAATCTGCGGACAAAGTCCTTTAACGAATAATGATTCGTACAGTTGCACGGTCAATCATTGTGAGTTCATGTAACTTTTCTCCTTTATTGTTTAATTAAACTAATATATTTTCATCGATATTCTCAAAGCGTTTCATTTACCGTGTGATCATAAATCTATTTCTATAGGCTGGAATTAATAGGTTAAGAGAATTAAGTTTGATGTTCCTAGCACTCAAGTATTTCGAGTAGGTTAACTTAGTTAAATTAGTACTTGTACATTTTGGCTCGTCTTCTGCACGCGTTTGTATGTAAAGTTCTTAATACGAAAAAATACTTTTTAGAACTATGACAACGATAACTTGCAGCCAAATTTGAACCAGAGAAATTTAAAATATATGCAAATCACAAACTGGAATTGCGTTTTCAAAGTCTGAAACTACTATCTTACAAACTATTTCATCATTCTTCCTCCACATAAAAGTTTCCAAAAAAATTTTTGCATGCGGAACTTTGATCCGTACGTAAATTATTGTACAGTAAATAAATATATGAAGAAGGTTGGGAATTCTTTCGAATTGAGAGTAAGTTTCAAATACAGAGTAAAATTTTATCTAGATTGTATATTGCCTCTTTCACTTGATATTTTCAAAAATAAAGTTACATTATGGAGAATGGTAAAGATTGGATTTTAAGTATATCAGTATAATTTTAATACTTTCTGATGTTATGTAAAATTTGAAAAGTTCCTGGAAATGATTGCAACGTTCTGAATGAATAAGAAGGAACTATTCAGTCAGAAAACTAAATATTAGGCATTTGTACTGCTTTGTGTTAAATGTTGTAAATAGATTATACCAGACTACTATCGGATTAAAAATTACGGATATTCAAGTTTGGACTTCAATTAAAAGTTAATCAGTAGAACCACATAAAAACGAGTTACATGAAAATTCAGCTTATTCAATTCTGTGTCAATCTATAGTCACCAATTTATTGTTGATTATGCCTTCTATTTTTACCAGCGTGAGAACAAAATAGGATTATTTTTTAGTTTGGTAAACTATAGCTCTCTTTGAGATTCTATAAATAAAGAACGGGTGTTTTTTAATATAGATTATATATTATATAATTTATTTATTTATTATCCAAACTCTAATATCCATAATTTACAATCCGATAGTACTCCTGTGACGTTCTGTGAGGCCCGTAGTACCTCGGAGGCCTCTTTCGATCTCCTTGGCGTAGTGGTTAGCACATCGCGCTTCGACGCCAGGGATCCCGGATTCGAATCCAATCGGGTAAGACATTGATTTTTCCTTAATGAGAAAATTGAGAATTTAGTAAATGTGATAGTATATGTGAAAACAAATATTGATTGATTGATTTGCTTCATTTACTTCGCTTCTTGTGCCACTTTTGGCTAATTTGCGAAGATAGGGATGAGTGATGAAATGATGAATGAACACTCACAAACATTCATGCCCAAGCCAGGATTCGAACCCAAACCTCTGGCGTTGAAGTTCGATGTGCTAACCACTACGCCAAGGAGGCCGGCTTGTGGAAACAAATAAAGAGATCCTCTTATGGGTTTTACTTTCATATTTAAAAAAGACAGAAAAGCAAAAATAAACCAAATCTGTCAATCAATTCTTTCTTTGTAACTCTTTCACTATGCAATTCTTCTTTAGCATGCAACGTTTCTTATTAAAATCATAATGCGATTTACGAAATTATGAAATCTGAAATTCTAATGAGAACACGGACAACCTTCTTTGTAATATATCGATCAGGTTTCAGAAACATGAATTTTTGCAATACGTTTGCAGGTGCAATTTTCCCTCTTTTAAAAGTAGCATGTTTTAATTATGTTACTAATCATTAAAGGAATACCTCAATACCACCCCGAAGTATGATAATTAATATTTACCCCTCAAAGTAATGAAACACTTTCCCTCTCTGAAACTCGCATAGAAATTATAGCGGCCGTTTGCTTCGGCCAAGCCCCGAACGAACATAACCGAAGGGGCACCGAGCATAACCGATCCTCCCACATGACGTCATGCGCTCGTGCATGATCGGCAATTTTCGGATGGCGCTACCTTATAGTATATTAAGTTACCTTGCGTATGACCCACGTGTATCACAGATAAAACTTGCGGCGAATGAAAAACTGCACTCGTAAACAAGGTTAATGCACAGACTAAATGCACACACGCTATATGCGCACAGATTAGAAATAGGCTATATACGTTTCCGCTTGCATCTGGGACGCATCCAGTATCTACGCGTTCAGCGGGCAAAGCAACGAGGAGTTGGAATCTGATGACTGATTCGTGTAAAGTGTTCGTGGTTCGGATCGCAGATGATGATCAGTGAGCATTGCTCGAATACTTAACACGCCAAGTGAGGTTTTTGGACGTAAAATAACAAGTGGTGATCGTTATGCGTGGAACAATTTCATGAGCAGTATATTGACAATGGTCCAAAAAGGAGGACATTTTCCGATTTTTCAGAAATCCGCCCGGACGCCGGACAGACACCAAAAAAGGAGGACATGTCCGGATAAAAGAGGACGTCTGGTCACCCTAGTTGTGTAGTTGTACGTACGTAAGTGTTTGTTTTGTGGACAATATGTAGTGGTCGAAAGATAAAGTATAAAACTTATAGAGCAATATGAACAGGAGACAGTGTTGTGGAATGTCAGCAGTACGCGCCTACCATAACGACAAAACTCCTCATAGCTGTATTATCCATCTTTACACAAGTTAAATCACCACCAAATTATTACAATACAAGAGAAGAAACACTGAACTAGTCTAAAGCACTGCGGTCCTGCACTCCAGTGTTGTTGCGGGCGTATTTTGCAGAAGTTTTGAATTGGAAACAGTGCACTAAATGACGTGCAACTTGCGCCGGCGCATGTTGCGCGTCATGAATCTGGAAGTTGTCAGAATGGAAACTAGGCTTCACCAATACGCCGTGCATTTCTTAACAAGCTAGCAGTGGCGTAGCGTTATAGTACGCCCGTACGCCCGGCGTTCCCAGATTTAAAATTTCAAAAATGCTAAAATGCTGTGATTATATAGTAAAACGTGACTAATTTCAAATATGTTTGACCTTCATGGCATTATAATAGCTATTTTTCGCGATCCGCTTGCAACGCTCCACTCTCAACACTCGTTCTAGCATCTCTTTTCAATGCCTTTCCCGGCCGGATGCCGAGCAGGTTCGGCGTACAGGACTCCTATATTCCTTGCTGTCTTTATGGAGGGTCTTTATGCCCTCTAGGACAAAAGCTTTTTGCTGTGGCCTTAAACCAACTTTGCGCCGCCCACATGAGCTCGTTGTCATCTACAAACTTCTGACACCGCAGTTGTTCTTTCAAACGTCCAAACAAGTGAAAGTACGATGGCGCCAAGTCCGGACTGTACGGCGGATGTTTTAAGACCTCAACACGTACTGTCCGTCGAACTATATGGGGACAGCCATTGTCGTGAAACAAGACAATGAGAGTAGTTTCCGGAGCTTCAACTTCTTCACTAGCTTATTCACTAACTTGTTTTTGTTACTATATAATATATAGTATACCGTGTGGTACCGTACAAAGTTTTGTAGGTATACAGATCTTTATGTTAAAAACTTTTCATTCTTGACAATTTTTTTTTCGGTTTAAACACTACAGAAACGAAATTTTATGCTCTGGAGAGGTTAACAAGTTATCACAAATGGGTTGAAATGTACGATAAACAAAATCTAAGTAAATATTCGCTTGCTGTTTGAATAAGTTCCACAGTAAAGTTTTCGAAATATCTTATGTCAATCGAATGATACCGAGAGTCGTGGGCATGACGTCATCTCGTGACAGTCTCGGTACGGAACAAGTAACAAGTTATCGATAGCAATGTTTATTCTCTTTGTTGTACTCAAAGAGATTTTCAGGAATTGGAACAAAATGCCAAACAAGCTTCTGACAATGCAGTCCTAAAATCCACCCAGGATTCAAGAGAAAATTTAATGAAAATAGTCACGGACACTTTACCGAGCTATACCTGTGCATCCTACTGTACACACTAAATGACGCTCTATACTTTAAGCATGGTAGAAACACAATACCTAATGTAGAAATCAGAATGACATCAACATTGAGGTTAACTGCAGCAATGTAACACATAATTTTGGTAGCACATATGGCCCAGGTACATCTTGCGAGTAACCGAATTCAGTGTGGGTCTCGCATGGAAATTAAACAAATACATACCTGGAGTTTGAGGAGTGTACACACATACTTTGCTGCAGGCAAAATCACCTGAGTCCATCCAAACCTTCCACCAGTTGGATTCGTGCTGGCTGCAATATTGAGTTACGACTAGTTGTGTTTGTTTTTGCCTCGCACCGAGTTCTTTTGCATTTAAGCTTTTAGCAATGATGACCATCGTGCTAATTCGAAGGTAAACACTGGACAGGGAAAGGGAATGGTTTAATGGAACGTATGGAATGACGTGCGCGGCTATTTCCTGGAAGAGTGATAGTCTGTGTGCTGGAGCGTGCATTACGCCAATTTACATTTTAACGGTTAGAAGATATGGATTCCTATAACCTAAAGAAAAGGATAGAACACATGGACAGTTTGCACAACTGATTTACTTCCGGTTTAACCAACATAGCGGAAAGTCAACGTGAAATTCGGTCTTCATTGATCAGTTTGAAATTCTAGGAGTTAGAAGGGAGGAGTGGGGTAAGTTCTTCTGAAGTGACACAATGAAAAGCCAAGCGCCAGGCTTGAACTCTGCTTGCATTGGCCTCATTATCTATTTCATAAGTTCATCATATATCCTCATCGACGCGATTAACTAGATAAATACTTAGTTTCGTACATTAAGGTGTATTTCTGCCTTTAAAGTAACAGCGGCGACGACAAATACAAAGCGGCAAACCTTTATCAAACATCCTTCGCACAGTTTCTCTAGGAATCAAAAACATAGAAAAAGCAAGTTCTGACGAGGATTGGAACTTCTAAGTTTCTATTGATTTTGTAATATTGTGTTTTAGAAAACTATAATTTGTGATTACATAACAGGTATTCTTATATTCTGATGTATTTTTTAAATATTTTAAAGCACAATTCTGGTAAGTTGATGCTTATAATTAGAGTGAAATAGATGTCCACTAATATTAATCAATATTTTGAACAACTTTTTAAAATTGTTACAATTTTCAAGCATCGGTATCAGTGGAAATCGGTATCGGCTTATATATACAATTACACACAATCATACACAAAAAATCATCCATCTATACATATATATGGATGTTTAAATTGTGTATCGCCCAAATTAAAAACGTTTCTATGCCACTGCTAGGAAGTTGTAACTACATTGTACAGTGGGATCCAAGAGTATTACCGTGCAAATTGTCCATGACTATTTCCATTAATTTTTTTCTTATATCCTATGTGTTTTAAAGCAATGTATTTTTATGTATGCTGGTTCAGAAGTTGTCAACAGCTTTTCTTGAGTTTTCTTTTAATTCTTGAAGCTCTTATTGGGTCAAATAAAGTGCACGAACGTGCTGATGGACAATTTGCACGATAATACTCATGGATCCCACTGTACAGTTGGATGCTCAAGTATTGTCAGCGACTATTTTCATTAATTTTTCTCTTGCATCCTACATGTTTTTAAGGAATAGGTTTTTGCGTATGCTGGTACAGAGGCTGTCAGCAGCTTGTTAGGCGTTTTGTTTGAACCTCTCATTGCGAAAACAAATAGAATAAATATTGTGATGGACAGTTTGCGTGGTAATACTTATGCACCCCACTGTACAACTCGTTTCTCCGAAATATCCAGGAAAGAAATCTGACTGTAGCGCCAAATTTGTTAAGGGCAATGGAACTCCACGAACGCTTGCACGTACTAGTTCGGAGCAAGTTCTCTCTGCGTGTCCTACGGGATACTTTTGAGTACAGCACTCTCATCTGAGCGGAAAGTTTAAGTCGTGTCTGGGCGCGTATCGGCGGATTACCCACTAATTTATTCCCACGGAGCGTCCCGTTGGAAGATAGAAGCCCCCCTCCCCCACCAACATCCTTTCCTTTCCCTCAGAGGCAACCGTGTTCTTCCTTCGGGGAAAGAAATTCCCTCAGGCCGCTTGAACTGAGCTCATGAATATTTCAATCATCCGCCACTGAGCAATTCTGAAAAGGGGCATGCGGTCAGCTGGAATAAGTTTCCTCTGAAACCACATTGCTGGAGTCATCTACCTCCGCAACTGGATAACTCTTCTCCAGAACTTCGAAACTGTGTTCCTTCCCTTGCCAATCCCGTATTCTGAGACACACACACACACCGCTTCCATGTGTTTCGTAGAGATACTATATATGTACCTGTGCGGAGACATGACATTAGAACTTACGCTGTTGCCAGATCGATCCTGCTCACGTTCGAATACAGTATAGATCTCGTCTTGTTTTGTATCTCGCAGCAACTTTTTTCTTTTTTACTCGTGGCGGGTATGCAAGCTACGACCGATTTGTGTATACTGAAATAAGATACTATCCCCGTAATAGAATAATAATAGTTTTTCTTGTATGTACGCATTGTTTGCATTGTAGAATTATTTTCCTGTAATTTACGGTTATTACAAGCATAAGAAAACAGTTTTTCGTTGTGACGTTTCAGGAGAACACACGCTCCCTTCATCAGACATTTATTTTCATTTTGACTAAAGATACAGTTATAACAATGGTTAGTAATTTTTTAAACAAAAAGAATGTAACATTGACAACATCCATTATATAACGGATTCTGTTTGTTTTAAAAATTGCTAACCATTGTTATAACTGAATCTTTAGTCAAAATGAAAATAAATGTCTGATGAAGGGAGCGTGTGTTCTCCTGAAACGTCACAACGAAAAACTGTTTTCTTATGCTTGTAATAACCGTAAACTACAGGAAAATAAGATACTATCCTACTTATGTAAAGCTTAAAATACTACTGCCTCCGTGGCAGAGTGGTTAGCACAACGCGATACGACGCCATGGATCCTGGGTTCGAGTCCCCACCTGAGCATGGGTATTCTTATGATTGTACCCTCATCATCACTCATCCACATCTTGTATAAGTACGATGAAATTCGCGAGGGGACACTCACCATACCCAGGTCTGGATTCGAACCCGGGACCCCTGGTGTCGTAGCACACTATGCTAACCACTCCGCCACAGAGGCCGGCTAATAATTAAAACAACAACAACAATAATAATAAGCCTCCCCGATGGCGCAGTGATAGCGCCGTCGCCTTGTAAGCAAGGGATGCCGGGTTCGATTCCCTGTGGAGGCACATAGTGGTTCGGATTCCACTTTAAACTGTAGGTCTAGTCCCGATTAGCCTTACTGTGCATAAAGTGGACTTAAAACACCAAATCAATCCAATCCAATAATAATAATAATAAATAATAGTTGAATACATTAAAATAAATATAAACGACAATAAATGTTGTCATCATATAAAAGCTTTTGATATATAAATGTATTTATTTTCCATTTTATAATACATAACTAACAAATTTGTCCTAATGTAAGCGATAAGATGCTAGTATAATTGAGGAACGTTCAAACTGAACTATAAACAAAGAAATAAACAGGTTTATAAATACATGCATTTGATTGTTGAAAGCGTGAGTCTTAACAAGCTCAAAGTAATGAATCTCTAAAGAGAATGTCTGAGGTTACATATAATTCACATAAGGAGCGTTAGGGGCTGGTTCAAATAGATGCGTAGCGTAGTTAGCATAATTATGCTCAGCAGCATGGACGGAATTGCTGTAACTGTTTCTGTATCTGCGGTGTTGACCTGCTATCATCGAAGCCAAAATCACACTTGCTATCTGCAAACGGAACAAGCAAGGTTAGAGGAATGGATCACAGCATGACAATGGGATGCAGGGTTGTTCAAGGTCCAGAAATTGCAAATACCAGGTGATCCGTTTGAGATATCAGAAAAGTAAACCTTTATGAACAAGAGGTTAATGTACGTATCATCTCCGAGCAGCTTGTTGTAATATAAGCAGAAAGGATGTAAGTTTCGAATGAGTGGAGGTTTACTGACTTCAGCTGCGTGGCGGCAGTAGCATGCATTAATACTCGAAAATTTCGCATCCCATACGACATACTGTGTGCACTGTTGCGACGTGATCACCACCTTTGTTACCATGCACATTAGCGCCGTCATGTGGCTGAAGTGTGTAAACCTCCACTCACTCGAAACTAACATCTTTTCTGCTTATATTACAACAAACTGTGTGTATAAAGGTTTACTTTTCTGACATCTCAAACGGATCACCAGGTATATTCAATTCCGTTCCGGGAGAGAAAATCAGAAAGCGTTCTGGACGGTAAAGTACCTTTTTATAATTCAATAATTTCAATTTTGTCCCAGAACTTTTCTTTCCGGTTCAATTTAAATACGGTCCAAGTACGGTATTGAAAAGAAACATTACGAAACTTGGACCGAATTTAAATTGTGTGAGAAAAAAAAGGTTTTGGACCTGTTACATAATCCAATAGAATCCATTAGAATTTATGAGTTCCTGGACGTTTAACAACCTTGATGGGATGTCCTTATAGTGTAAAAAATGTAACTCGAAATGCGTCAACTCAAAGTGGATGCACTTTTCATGCATCGATTGACACGATTCATTTTGGTTTATTGAAATTATCGTGTTTGATCTTCTCAGTTGATGCATTTTCGTGCATCATACGGAACAACAGCGGATAGAAGTCCTTTCTGATGTATTTTTATGTAGCCGAGAGCGCTTAAGTGCTCGACTTTCTATCTCCCCACCGAAGTTACTGAGAGAACAACACTTTCGTCGTCTTCAAACCTTCTTCCATATATTGAGTCCTTCAATGGTTCGAACAGATATAAATCTGATGGGGCAAGATCAGGGTTGTAGGGTGGATGGAGGAGCACAGACCAACCAAGTTTAGCGTTTGCCTCCATTGTCCTCAGGCTTGTGTGAGGTTCGACATTGTCGTGGAGAAGACGGAGTTGCTTATGGATGATCTTTGTAAGAGTCCCTTCATCATTTTCATATAAATATTACTTATCTTCATCGTCGCGATTATCCGAAAGTGCAAAAAAATAATGCTAAATGACAACAACTCAACTTTCAAAATGTTCACAGTTTTTTCTTTACGGTAGTTTTATGGTAGCGGAAATTGACGATCAGCAACGCACACTGCTTTGCTCCGCCCACTTGCTCTCCCCTCTTCCCTGCCATTATACCCGGCCTTGCTCTACAGTCTACTCGGACGTAGTATAGTGGCGAATGTGTTGCGTTATTGCATGTATGCAGGATAAATTCCGTTTTCTCTGGTGTTCGTAGCAACGAAACGAGGCGTCGAACAAAAAAAAATACTTTGTTTAAGAAAGCTGTTTGTCTTAATGACCTCTACACGCTATTTGTGGGCTGTATATTTGGACTCGTCTCGTCTCGCTATAGTCCACAAAGTAATAAAGAACCTAGATCGAATTGTATGCTTCCCTTCAACGAGAACTCGGTCTATACGCACGTAATTAACAGCCATTATTAACCTGTAATAGGGCATGCAAATTTCTTTGTTTCGATACTCTGGATGCCTTAAAACGAAGAAGAATAAAGAAAAGGGATTAAAAAAAAAAGTCGGAACTATCTTTAAACGTGATGGACAGAGTTTCCTATTTGGGCTATGTTCTACGAGCGAAAGATCTTTTAAGAAAGAAACAGTTGCATTGTCACCCCCCTCCCCCTTTATCGACTCAACAGCTCACCATGAAGAAAGCCTTTGAATGCCCTTTAAGGAGATGCCCCAACGAGTATAGAATCGCCAGGGCGGCTGAAAGGTTGAAATCGATCGTCTTTTGTCGAGCGGAGTCTTGCCTAACTATTTCTGCCAGCAGCTAGCGCATGAGAGGCAAGTTCCAACTTGCATCTGCATAACCTAATCATGTTGCCCGGGACTTGTTTGCATCCAAAATATGCGCAATTTATAGGAAAACCACTGAAATATCTTAAATTATGCACGAATATGTAAATATGTTTCATTTTTCGAAGTCTTTGACTATTTTCTTCACCCCTTAATTATTTTTTATGTTCCTGGCAGTAAAACAAGTAATTGTAATAAATTACGAGGGAAAGTCAGTAAATATATGGTTTTAACATTGTAATTCGCCGATATTTGCCATTTTTGCTTAGCTGCAAGGAAGAAGGGGCATAGATCGAGAAAGCGAAGGAGAGAGATGGAGAGAGAGACTGAGAGAGAACAACACTTTCGTCGTCTTCAAACTTTCTTCCGCACATTGAGTCCTTAATTGGGTCGAGCAGATAGAAATCTCATGGGGCAAGATCCGGGTTGTAGGGTGGATTGAGGAGCACAGACCAACCAAGTTTAGCGTTTGCCTCCATTGTCCTCAGGCTTGTGTGAGGTTGGGCATTGTCGTGGAGAAGAACTGGATCTCTGTTAGGCTGCACTCGCCGGAGTTGCTTATGGAGTTTGTGCAGGGTGCTGAAGTAAGCGTTGGAGCTCACCTCGTGGCACCACATCCGCAAGAACAACATGTCTGGGTTAGTGTCTGAAGGCGTGGCGAATCATTCATCTTCGCTTCTCCCCGTTTTGACAATGATTCGCTTAGCACAGTACCCGACTGTACTCCTATCGAGTGCAACACTTATGTAGACAAAACACAATTATCACAGTTTCGTTTTTCGCCACTAAGAATTCAAGGACGGTTCAAGTTTGTCTCTCACTTTCGAATTCTTAACTGACTGCTACAAAGGCACTGCAATCATGAAATTGCACACATGTACGCGCAAGATGTCAAACTTGCTAGATACAAATTCATCCCTTGATATCTTGCTTCTGGACTGAGAAAGAAAGAGGGGCATTACTTTTTGAACAACCTTCGTACATGCAAAGGAAAAATATGTATCAAAGTCCTGACCCTTTTGACCTTACCAAAAGCGTGTTCCTTTACGACCAATAGTAAGGCACATCTTCGCCTTCAATTTGCTTCTCGAGAGAAACCTATGCAGCCACTCCAGAACGTCCCCCGGCTCTTGACGTGGGTATTTCGCAATCACACAGCGGAAAGTCATTCGAACCTTATGAGCTCGCAACGAAAAGAAGGAAGAAATGAAATAAGAGAAAATTGAAGGGGGGCATTTTTCTGATATGAACCATAGACGAACGCAAAACTGGGAAGAGCCCTCAAAGTGTGTTTTTGACGTCAAATACTTTCTTCCCTCTTGGTTGCTGTCTTTTTATATCCTGCAAAGGTATATGTGGGGAGGAAGAAATCGAAGAACGACACTCGAAGTTACCAATCTCTCTGTCAACAAAACCTGTTCTGATGAAAAGGAAGAAGAAAATGCAAGACAAAGAAAAGTGTGCTATTGAGGTATAATGGGGCCATTTCCCTTAAGCACATGCTTACTTCAAACACACAATTCAAATCGCAATATCTCGTTCCTGAACACGAGGCTTGCAGGAGTTCTGCTGTACATTATTAATGGAGAAACTTTCTTTGTTGAGTCGGAAAGATACGCATAACAACTGTTGATGATGAAAACAGTGAATAGGGCATATAGGGCGTAGGTATGGGAAATGAAACCCGTAAAGGCTATATTTATCACAATTTGACTGCGCAATGTCCTCACATTGAAAAAATGTTTATTGTATTTACTGCAGTGTATTCGACTTAGTTATGTCTTTGTAAAGGGTACTTGTACACTGTGAAATGGACAGTCAATTTCAGTTGCCTTTTAATTTGCACTTTCAAGTCCACTCTGCGCAGATAGGGTACTCTATCGTTTGATTTAGTTTATTTATCGTTGCATTTCTTCCGTTTTGCCCAATCGCGACGATGGAGAGGAATGGTGATAAGATGAAATGGATGAAACACACAGAGGATTATACTGGCTGTGATTTCAGACGCTATAGCCTGGTTATAGGCCCGTACCAAATATGTATTTTTTCCTTTGGGGGGGGGGGGGGCAGATCTGAAAATGTAGAAGAAAGAGATCGGGAATACTGTTGGGTTGATTGAATTTGGTTATTTTATGTCGCTTTTCTGCCACGTTTGTCTAATCGCGATGGCGAGGATGAGTGATGATATGATGAAATTAATGAACATACTCCAGCAGTGCAGGGTTTAGTACGTACAAGAGACGTTGACATTTGGGTGTCTTCACAAGGGGCCACCCCTTACATCCCTCGCAGATAGGTTAATCGGAATTCGGCCTCATAAAGTGGGATCCGAACTAGAGATTGCCAGATCCGGATGCTGGCGGATCAGAAATCCGG
Organism: Lepisma saccharinum; assembly: GCF_977018435.1. NCBI lineage: Eukaryota > Metazoa > Arthropoda > Insecta > Zygentoma > Lepismatidae > Lepisma > Lepisma saccharinum. The sequence goes on from NC_139229.1 coordinate 12,168,486, forward strand.
ATCCGGTTAGTTCCGGATCTGTTTGGCCAACCCACATGAGCGCTTCTTTGGAAAGTAAGAATGTGTTTATAACATATTGTTACCTGCTAATATACACGCATATATATATATAAAGGTAAAGAAAAAGGTAAAGTGCTCCCCTGTGCATAGCACCACGCCATGAAGGCGTATAGGGGGTGTGGGGGTATATACATATATAGTGATATAGTGTGTGTGCGCGATTTGTAATTAATACACTTACGTTAGTCTTACACTTTGAAATTATATCTAACTAACTAACTAACTAACTAACTCCCTAGCCTTCTTAAACCCGAAGGTTCATGGCTGCAGCAACACATGCCTTCCATCTTTCCCTATCTTGAGCAAGTTCTATATACTCTTTTCCTACCCTACCGATTTCCCTTAGGTCCATCTCAACGTTGTCCCTCCATCTTCGTCTTGGCCTTCCTACAGGTCTCTTACCATCAGGTTTCCCAACAAGAATCCTGTAAACTCCTCTTTCCTCTCCCATTCGTGCCACATGGCCTGCCCACCTAAGTCTTCTTGATTTCATTATTCTAATAATATCTGGACATGAATACAAATTATGTAGTTCTAAATTATGTAACCTTCTCCACTCACCTGTCTCCTCATCCCTTTTAGGTCCAAAGATTTTCCTAAGGATATTTTTTTCAAATACTCTCAATTTATGTTCCTCTTTCAATGTAAGGGACCAAGTTTCACACCCATATAATACTACAGGCAAAATTACTGTTTTGTATATTTTAACTTTTAGTTTCTTAGATATTAAACGAGAAGACAAAAGTTTATGAAGAGAGAAGTAACATGCATTTCCTGAATTAAGTCTACTTTTTATTTCCTCTTTAATATAATTTTCATTTGTTAATATTACTTCTAAGTATTTGAATTTGGAAACTGGTTCAAACGAGTTGTTATCAATAATTAGATTTTGATTATTACCTAACACTTGGTTTCGGCCTGTAAGCATATATTTAGTTTTCTCTTTGTTAACTTCCAAACCTATCTCTTTAGCAGTTTTGAAAAATATTTTAGCATTATTCTAAATTGTATTCACATCATCCCCCAGTAAGTCTACATCATCTGCATATGCTAACAACTGAGTCACACCATTTAATTTTAGTCCTTCTTTAGTTTCTTTTACCTTCCTAACAGCATATTCTAAGGCAAAATTAAAGAGCAATGGAGATAATGCATCTCCTTGTTTTAACCCATCATGAATTGTAAATTTGTCAGACATATTACTACCCACACGAATTTTACTTTCTGTTTCACTGGTGCATATTTTTATCATACTAACAAGCTTCTTAGGTATTCCAAACTCTACTAATATATTATATAATTTATCTCTTTTGACCGAATCATATGCTTTTTTGAAATCAATGAATAGCTGATGGACATTTTGATTAGATTCCCACTTTTTTCAAGTGTCTGTCTGATGTGAAAAATTTGATCTGTAGTTGATCTGTTACGTTTAAATCCATATTGATAATCACCTATAATTTCATTAGCATAGGGGGTTAGTTTTGTTAAAAGAATGTTAGATAATATTTTATATGTTGTTGAGAGTAGAGAAATTCCACGGTAATTATTGCAGTTCATTTTATCACCTTTTTTAAACACAGGAACAATTATGGATTCTTTCCACTGTTGAGGGATTACTTCTTTATTCCATATTAAACAAATTAATTTATGAATTTGACATATTAATGAATTTCCACCATATTTAATTAACTCAGCTGGTATTAAATCAATGCCAAGTGCTTTGTTATTCTTTAGCCTTTTAATAGCATCTTTAACTTCAGTCAAGTTAGGTTCTGGAACTAAAGGTTCTGCTGTGTGTACTTCATTTACTTCTGATTTATCTCCTACATGGACATTTAAAAGGTCATTAAAGTAGTTCTTCCATCTATTTAGAATATCACTTGGGTCAGCTAGAAAATCACCGTCTTTATCTTTTATCAAGTTTACTTTAGGTTGCCACCCCTTTCTAAACTCATTTACACCTTTATATAAATCTCTGATATTTTTATTTTTGCTGTTTGTTTCAATTTCGATAATTTTGCTTTTCAAGTAATCTCTTTTTTTTACTTCTAAACGTTCGGTTAACTTCTCGCTTTATTCTATTATAATTGTTTAGATTTGTATTATCAGAGTTATTTAACCACCTAAGTCTAGCCTGATTTCTTATTTCTATTAGATTATGACATTCATTATCAAACCATGACTTACTTTTTCTTGGTTTATGGTATCCTATACTTTCTTTAGCTGCTGATTCTATTGCATTACGTATGTGCTCCCAATTCTTATTTACGTCTGTTTCATTTATATTTTCATCATCATTTAAATCCTGCAAAACATCAAATCTATTTGACAGTTTAATTTGATAATCTTTCTTAATTCTTTCATCAGTAAACTTTCCTGTATCAAATTTTAGAACTTTTAGATTTTGTTGCTTGTGATTTATCACTGAGAGTCTTTCTCTTAATTTAGCAATTACTAAATAATGGTCACTGGCACAGTCAGCACCTCTATGTGTACGAACGTCAATTATACTTGTATGCCTTCTCTTATCAATGAGAATATGATCTATCTGATTATGAGTTTTACCATCTGGAGAAGACCAGGTATATTTATGGATATCTTTATGTTTAAAAGTGGTAAAGGTAAAAAAGGTAAAGTGCTCCCCTGTGCTTAGCACCACGCCATGAAGGCGTATAGGGGGTGTGGGGGTAACGCCCCACACTTTCTTGATCCGGTCGTGAGTGGGGGTGATGTGATCAGCATCACGCCCCTGACCGCCTTTACCCCCCAGGGTTTCCCCCAGGTACCCATGTTATTCGACGCTGGGTGGACGCCGGGGCCGCTTCCATCGTTAGAAAAGTTCCCGGATTTTAACCGGCCAGGGATCGAACCCGTGACCTTTAGCATGGTAGTCAGATGCGTTACCGACTGAGCCACCGCGGCCAACCAGTGGTACTTTTCACAATTAAATTCTTTGAGGTTGCAAAAGTAATCATTCTTATACCATTATCATTACTTAATTCATGAACACTTTCTTTACCAATCGTGTTTTTAGTTTTACAATTCCCTTCTCCTGGCCACCTAACTTCCTGGACAGCTACTACATCTAATTTATACTTAACTATCTCATTAACTGTACACTGAAATGCCCCAGGCCGGTAAAGTCTCAGAACATTCCAGGTGCCTAATTTAATAGCCTTATTCCTTACGTAGATTTTATCCTTAGTCCAGGGACTAAGGATAAAATTACTTTGAAATTATATAACACTGCATATATTATAATGTTTTATTTTAATTTGTAAAACTGTAACTGTAGAACAATTGTATAATTTTTGTATAACATTTCTATCTTGTTAAATGTGTTAAAGATTTCATCCTGGAATGGAATGTCTCACATTTATGTGTGTTTCCATTTCCAATACATTCGAATGAATACATATTCGTTTCAATGGCATTTACAAAATCACCTCTGACATTTTATGTTAAACAAGTAAGATTATTTTTGTGCACGAGTGTGTTAGCCGATGCGTAGCAAAGTATTTTACGAACAACACTTGAAAAAATCTTGAATGACTAACTAATGAAAAACTTCTTTGTAATAGATCATAATACCTTTTAAGGTGTGGTAATATTTTAATGGTCCTCCTCCGTAGCCGAGCGGGATAAGGCGTTCACTCCTCTTCAGATCGTTCGCTGCGAGACGGCGTAGGTTCGAATCCGGCTCTGGTCGGAATTTATTTGGCCTACGTATAGGGCCGGTGGCAACCGACCATCGTGAGCTCCGAGTGAGTGAGCGTAATCCGGTCGCGAAGTCCTACAACGGCTGGGGGTCGGTCGGGCTGACCACCCGTCCCCCTAGTCTGGCTGCAGATCTCCACGCCCCCTTGATGGCTCGCGTGGGAGGGAGGCCAGCAGTCGGTAGGTAACCCTTGGCCCCATATTGGGCTGTTGCGTTATTGGATTATAATATTATAATGGGATTGAGATACGAAACCCTCGGATCAGGAATTTTCGGATCCGGATTCGTTTAGCCATCCCTAATCCGGACCACTCTGTGCCTTCACCGGCTATCGAATCCGAACATAATTTTTTTAAAATTATGGTGCACTCAGCCACTATTTACAATCATTACCTATCTTTATGCAAATTTAAATAAAAGAAACGGTTGTCCTGTTTTTGTAAATTGACACACACACTGATATATTTTAATGATAACTTCTTATAGTGTAACCAAATTCATCATGTAATTGTTAATAAAGTCTTCGTTTTTACAATGACTTTAATGTGGTTTACGTACTTCGCGCACCTCATTTGTAAGAGCTAATAATACAATATGTTGAAACATCAGTTAGAAAAGACAACAGAATTTGCAACATTAAAATACAATACATTGTATTCTTGAAAGCATTATTTAAAGACAGCTTCCCAAATTCTCGCCAAGACATTATATATGTAACGTGCATTTTTTTAAAAATTTAAGCAAGCCATAAGCCTGAACGATGATTAGATGAAATTGAAGAAGGACCACCAACACATACCCAGGCCAAGATTCGATTTCGGAATATTCATTGACCTAGATCCTGAATAGACAACTCAACGCGGCTTCTTGAGCAAGGAAAAGTGAAAATTTAAGTAATTAAGTAAGTAATTAAAGTTAAAAACAGTCCCTATATGAGCTGATTATGACAAATGTTTCTAGGAGGCTATTTTTTTTTGTATGCGTCAAGCCTCGAACGAAGGATGGCAAATACTTTTAAGTCGTTAGAAAGAAGGCATTAAATCAGGGGGGGGGGAATAATTGGTTCATTTAATTAAATTAAGTGCTGACTAGACTACATGAGGTGATCAACTTTACTCAATCCATGCAGTGGGAGGAAAAAGAAAATGGAAGAAGGAAAGACTCTTAATCGATTGCACTGAGCATGAGCTTAAACTGAAGTTTTTCCTCGAGCTCCATTTTTATTTTTAGAGGAATGAGTCGGATGTGTGTATCGACAGGAAGATTGGGAGCAAGTACTTCGACAGAAAATTTCCTAAGGGTGTTCAAAATCGAAAAGTTGTTGTTCTTAGATATATTGACATTATGTTTTCGAGTCATGAAAAGAGAACTGTTTTAGGGAGGAAGATAAAAGAGAAGAAATGAAAGAAGCGATAGAGAATGAAGGAAAGTGATAGAAATAAGAAACAAGCCAGAGGGGTGGAGAGAAGGAAGGTGGATGAAAGGAGAGAAATAGAGAGAGAACGAACATAAATAAAGGAAGTGAGAGCCAGACAAAGAGGAAGATAGAGATGTAAGAAGAGACAGATGTAAAGAATTAAGAGACAGAGATAGAAACGAAGATAAATAAAATAAGAGAGAGAGAGACGGGGAAAAGGGAAATAAATGATGCGAGAGAGAGAGAAAGACAATTAAAGGAGAGAAAAGGAAAGGAGAGAAATAAGAGAGAGAGGGAGGAAAGAAGAAATAAAATGAGAAAGAGAGAGGGGAAGTGTGTTTGAGAGAAAAGCAAAACAAATATATATATATATATATATATATATATATATATATATATATATATATACAACCTTGGTGACAATGACGTTCGACCAGAAAGGAATACGTGATTAAATGCACAGAGGCATAGGCGGTGGAATGGGTGACCCGCAGAAGTGACGCATGTGTGTAAGAGGAGGCGTGTGAGCAGGCAAGAATCGTGATCCCAGCATGTTGCACCCAAGGTCACGTAAAGAACGAAAACGGGGAACTATACGCGTGTCATTGAACTTCGACCAGGCACCAGACCCATACGGTAAATTCCAGATAGTGGCGCATTCGACGGAAGCATGACGTCACGGACACGATAAGGGAGTCCGCCGTATATAAGCGCGTGCTGTGCACCGAGGAACCGCAGTGCATCATCACCATGGCCAGGGGCAAACCTATTGACAACACCGTGAGGAGAAGAATGGTGGAGTTGCAACGGGATGGACTCAGTGAACGGGAAATAGGGCGCCAACTGAACTTACCCAAGTCAACCGTTCACTGCATCATCAAACACCACCAAAATACGGGTACTACAGAGCCCCGGTCGAAAACGCCTGCTGAGCGTGCGTGATCTACGGATATTTAGGCGCTATATCCAGACCAACAATCATGTTTCTGTGGCCGAATTACGACTGTGGACTCGAGAACGCTTTCACATTGAAGTGTCAACCAGAACCATTCGCCGTTACCTACAGCGATGCGGTTACCGAGTGTACAAGGCGAAACGTAAACCCTTCCTTTCCATGTTGAACAAAGGCAATCGACTACGGTGGGCACGAATGTACCGGGGATGGACATTTCGGCAGTGGAACAGGGTTTTGTGGATGGACAAATCCATTTTCAATGTTGTGTACGGGAAAATACGGAAAACAGTCATTTGTCGGAAGGAGGAACAGAATGAAGCAAAATTTTATGCACGTCGGGTACAGAAACCTGCGTCAGTGATGGTATGGGGATGCATGACGGCATCTGGGGTTGGCCCACTACACGTCAGTGAGGGCATTGTGAATGCACACGCCTATACACGCATACTGGAGCGGCATCTTCCCACAGTGCGAAGGCACCTGTTCCACAGGCGGCGTCTCATCTTTCAACACGACAATGCCAGGCCTCATACAGCGCGGCTGACAAGAGAATGGTCGACTCGCCATCACGTGCGAACTCTGCCATGGCCACCATCGAGTCCCGACCTCTCGCCCATTGAGAATGTGTGGCGTGTTCTTAAGCGACGTGTGCAACAGAAGGGACCCACGACAGTGGCTACTCTTATCGCCTGCCTGCAGGAGGAATGGCACCGCATCGATGTGGAATACCTTGAACGACTCGTCCGCAGCATTCACCGACGCATTGCCACAGTTATTCGCCGACGGGGCGGCGTCACACCATGGTAAACAGGATCCCCTCTAACAGTGGTCGAACTTCAATGTCACGTGTAGATGGACGAAAATGTTTTATTTTGTGTGGACACCATACATTGCTGCGTTGCAGCGCAAATTTATGTTTTCCTTTGTTCCATGTAGCCTGCTGAATAAAATATGTTCAGCATATGCATGTGTTCTCCTTCTTTCACAACGCACTCCTATATTTGTGACTGGTCGAACTTCATTGTCACTAAGGTTGTATATATATATATATATAGAGAGAGAGAGAGAGAGAGAAAGAGAGAGAGGAACAAGAGACAGATAGATAGAGGAGTATCACACAGACATAAATAAATGGAAATAAATGAAAGTACATAAGACAGAAAAAGAGGGAGAGGAAGGGAAAGGGAAATAAATAAAAGAACAACAGAGAATCATAATGAGAGTAAAAGGCAATTTCTCCTCCCTTTTTTGACCCTCTTGAATGGCCATGGTTGGAAGTTATGGAAGTAAGCCAAGGATGTGAATTTGCCCCATCATACATTGAATCAGTTCATCATCCATTCTCATCGTCGCGATTGATGCAGTTTAGAAAACCGGCGTAAAATAACCAGCACAGAAATAGAATCAGAAGACTAAAAGATGATAAACACGGAGAAACAAGGTGCCAACATTTTCAGCTTACATTGGTGTGTGTTAAGAAAATTCAACAACGGTGCCTTCCCTATGAACACTTGTCAGATTCTGCCGTTGTAAATTTTCCACTACAGTGAAGCGCCATTTTAGAATGCACTCACTAGATAGTTATATTGTACTAACTCTAGTTACACAGATCATGTTCTGCCGTTCCCTGTGGCGGAGTGGTTAGCACAATGCGTGCGCTACGAGCCAGGGGTCCCGGGTTCGAATCCAGGCCTGGGCATGAGTTTTCTTTGTGAGTGTCCGTTCATTAATTTCATCACATCATCACTCATTCTTGCCGTTGTAGTTGTGTCACAGTAACTCCAATTACACAGATCACTCTCGGAGCCTCCCTGATAGCGCAGTGGTAACATCGTTGCCTTGTTATCAAGGGGTCCCAGGTTGGACATAGAGTTTCACCCAGGTTACAATTTTTCAAGTTAAAAAGTTAATAACTGTTAACAACATTACTTCTATTGCAAATAAGTAACTCTGTTACAGCTACTTACTTTTGAAGGTAGCTAGTTACAGTTAGAATTCCTTTAAGAAGTAACTGTTCCTTGTAACTGTGTTTAGAGCAGGTTGGTTTAATATAAATCAGGTTGATTTCAATCACGATTTAAATCGCGAATTAAATCATTTGATTTTTTTAAAAGAAAATCACTGATTTAAATCACTCTAAATAAATAATTTATAGAATAATGTACATAAGGATTTTGTAGGTATCAGAAACACTTTTGGTGAAAGTACATTACTCTCGTAATCATTTAATGGTGATTATTAGGTTCTAAGATGGGAAAGTAAAGGAAATAAAGTAAATGTACTCATACGAAAGGACATGTAAACACAGGATTTCTCTTGATTTAAATTCAATAATTTTATGGGCAAAAATAGCAAACATTTTGTGTAGAAAAATATACAAAATACTAATCATGTTAAACCATAAACAGTGTCAATAACATTAAACTGTAAATAAACATGGCAGATGATATTTTTCGAACTATCATTAAAACAAATCTCCAAAATTCAGGTTCAAAGACTATAAAAATATTTAAGTTAATATTTTAAGTTACAATTATAGAGTACATCCAGAATATTTTAGTTTCACTGGAAGAAATGTTACTGAAATTATTTTTAGTTTTATTAACAAACTCAACAAACATTTCCATAGTAGTTACAGTATCAGAAACAGAAAGATGTATGTTTACGTATATTTTTATTTGCTCTAAACTATTCAAATATTTTACAGGAACATTTACTAAGAAAAGCCTGTGCATGGTGCTAAAAACCATGCAAACAATTTTAAGCATGTTTTAAAAAAATTAAAAAAAAAATCGATTTAAATAAAAAATCAACAAAAATGATGTTTTAAAATAAGAATCATGATTTTTATACACCCTGGCTTAGAGTAACTAGTTTCTTTGTAGGGAGCATTTAGCGTTAATTAAGTTGGATTATTGTCAGGAGCTGGAACCAAAATGTCAAATCAGCTAACTATAAAAGTGAGTAATATACGAGGGTCATCCAAAAAAATGGAACGTTTTGGTGTAAGACACCAACAACCAAAGATGTGCCAAAACGTTATGGTACAGAAACTATTCCGTACTTTTTCACTATTCGCCACACCCATACTTATCATAGCGTGATGTCAATTTCTTGATACATCCTTGTACTTCGGTTCCGCATCTTTGTGTTCATCAACCGTGGCAAAGTGCTTTGCGGAAAGAAGGAACATTCAACCCTAGCACACTCACCTACGGAGGCCTTGAAGACAAAGATTGATGAAGCAATCCAGGCTGACCGACCTTTCACATTATACATTCTACATGAATCTTTTCCTGCAATTTCACGATCTCTTCTTCAGGAAATCGTTACGGTACACCTTCGGCACAAGAAAATCCGTGCCCGACCCTGTGGCCGAGTGGTTAGCACATCGCGCTGCGACGCCAAGGGTCCCGGGTTCGAATCCCGGTCGGGCTTGGTTGTTTGTGAATGTCCATTCATCAATTTCATCATTTCATCACTCATTCCCATCTTCGCAAATTAGCCAAGAGGCACAAAACGCGAAGTAAAATAAACTAAATCAAATCAAAATCAAGAAAAGAAAATCCGTGCCGGATGGGTCCCTCTATTGCTGACTGAGGAACACACTGTCACTACATGGTTGAATACATTGGCTGCAATCGAGTACAATGACGGTATCAACAAACTGGTATCACGCTATGATAAGTACTTGAATGAGTATGCCGAATATGTGAAAAAGCTGTATTGTTTCTGGACCATAATTTTTTTAAGCCGCAGGTCTGTTCCCGATTAGCCTTTCTGTGCATAAAGTGGACTTAAAACAACAATTCAATCAAATCAATCAATCGTATGCTTCAAATCGATCACAGCCTATATAGGAATACAGGAATGGACTTGCCTGTAAGAGAATGCTGGGTAGGCCGATCAAACCGCTTACAACCAAGTAATTCTCCATTTCCTGAGCAAGAATGTCGAAGCATCCGATCTGGTACAGGCCTCTTCCAGTCTTCCGGCAGTCCACAACCTCTTCCCTACAGCAGCTGATTGGAGTTTCAAGTTTCAAATTGACCCAATCAAATTCGCCTCTGACGCCACAGCATTCTTTCTGGAAGTTGAGAGAGTTAGAGAGTTAGCCAATAGAACAGGTATAACGGATTTAAAAAGCTTTGGATTTCTGTTTTGACTTGTAAAGCGATTAAAAGCACGTTGAGAATAAGAGAAGGCAGATGGAAGAAAATTAGATCCGAGAAAATGAAGTGAAGGATATAATGTGGAGGAAATAATGGTTCCGAAACGTGGGCAATAGAGGGCTGCATGAAGAGGATTTCGGTCGAGCGCCAAAATAGTTCGCACGGACGACACTAGATAGCGTACGGGATTGAGAACTTCTTCGCTCGAGTGAATAACGCTCGAACAGGCAAAACGAGCTCCATCATATCCCACCGTATCCCACCGTTGCGAGATGGTGCCGTGAGTTGAACTGTGGCAGACAGTCATGCGAAGATGCCCACGTAGGTGAACCAATAGTGACAGTCACCACCGAGGAAAACATCGAGAAGATCCTTGACATGGTTATGGCAGACAGACGAGTCACCATCAAGTATTTAGCAGAGAGTACAGGGTTGTCAACCAGCACAGTTCATAACATCTCAACCAATCATTTGTGTTTGAAGAAAGTTTCGGCACGATGGGTCCCGCGAAATGTGAATGCTGATCAGAAGAGAAGCAGAGTGACATGTTCAAGGCAACTTTTGGACATGTATCCTGCAGATCCAGAGGACGTTTTGGCCAGATTTCTGACGGTGGACGAAACATGGGTCCACCACTTTGATCCCGAATCCAAACAAAGCTCCATGCAATGAAAGCAAATCAGCTTCCAAACCCCGAAGAAATTTCGTGTTCGACAGTCAGCCAGAAAGGTTATGGCAACTGTATTCTAGGATGCAAAGGGAATACTGCTGTTGGATTATCTGGAACACGCAACCACCATTACGGGCCAGTAATATGCTGATCTTATGCCAAAATTGCGAGCTGCAATAAAGAGCAAGAGACGAAGAATATTAACACGTGGAGTGCTTCTGCAGCAGGACAATGCTCCCGTCCAGAAGTCTGGTGTTGCCATGGCTGCAATTCATACAGCTGGATTTAAATTGGTGCTCATCCCCCATATTTGCCTGACCTAGCCCTAAGTGACTTCCACTTGTTCCCACATTTGAAGCAGCATCTCCGTGGGCACGTTTTTCGGGATGAAAATGCCGTCATGGATGCTGTGAATGCATGGCTGCAGGAGCAAGAGGACATCTTCTTCCAACAGGGTATAGAAGCTTTGGAGTGGCGATGGACAAAGTGCATTGAAAGGGCAGGGGTCTATGTTGAAAAATAACCATATTTTCATTTCTGTTATATTTTGTTTTCTTGGTGAGTATTAGAGCAAACTGAATGTCCCTCGTATATCTGCTTGTTTAGGATTTAACTCAGCTTATATCTCAGTTTTGTATTTATGCTGTATTGTTCTTTTTACGTCACTTTTCTGTTACTTCAGGCTAAATCGCTATCAACGAAGGATAATTCTCTCTTGTCTAGTAACATGGATGATTGCAAAGAAAATATTCAAAATGTTATGTACACAAATTTTCAAAATTTTCGAAAGTAATAATCACTGAACCATAAAAAATCTTTCCGTCATAACTAGGAAATCGTTGTATTTTAATGTACAGCTTGATCACGATAAGAATGTTCCTGTGGCACCGTAGTCGAATTTTCAACTCTAAGCGAGCGAAGGAAGCGTGGGCGATGCAATCAGCTGCTTGCAATGTTCCCGTGTTCCTGCGTTGCCAAATTCTGCACACTGCCAAAGGCACGGGAAATAGGAAGAGAGAGGACAAAACAAAGGAATGTGCACTTTAGTTCGCGAGTTTGTTAAGGAACATTTTCATCTTGGTTAACCTGTATAGATTGTGACTTACCTTCGTTTGTATAGCATCCCAGGCTGCTGCAGGCATAGGATTTCTGGTGGTAACATTTCTCGCCGTTTCCCACATGGTAGACTTCAAGTGTACCAAGAAAGAGTTGTTTGTTCGCAGAATTATAAGAGTTATCAGAATTTCCTTGACAAGCAAGAGGAATATTATTACTGCATACTGAAAGAAATATAGAAGAAAATGTAGTTCGTTTGGTCTGCTTTACTGAATCTTTAGAAATATTATCTCTATCTTTGTAAAAAAAATTGAGGTCTGAAATACATTTTTATTACCTAGAAAAGCACATCATCACTATCATAATGAATTTCGGTAGACTTAATTAATATTAGTAGTTGCTTATGAAAAGTGAGATAAATATTTATTTTGCTTTTTGTATGGAATATAATGAGCAAAACACTAAAACTGTATTGCTGTTTCAATATAATATACTTGAAAAGACACCATCAGATAGTTTATATAATTATTTGCTGCGAAATTATACATCATAGAAGAGTTAAAATATTTAAATCGGACATTAGTATATTAGAACAGTCAAGGAATATTTATGAAAGATAAATTTAAGACAAGGATTATGAAAACTTCCACTTACTGTCGAAATTTTTGTTATAGCACAGATAAAGATTTAACATTTTGCGAGAAAATATTTATGTTTTTGAACTTTTGATGGCTTAGTTCTGTTTTACTTTCATAATAATAATAATAATAATAATAATAATAATAATAATAATAATAATAATAATTATTATTATTATTATTATTTTAATAAAATTAATAATAATAATATATATTCAACTTTTGCCAACTTCTGATATCCTATTTTTTCTTTCTTTGACATTTAACTCTGTGCTGGCTACTTTTTTGGAGCTTAGGAAAGAAAGTTAGTACGAAATTTAGCTGTAAATGTATAACTATAGTTTTAACTATAAATGAAGATCTGAATTATGATTTTTATATAACCTTTATATTACAATTGTGAAAACTATTTAAGTGAACGTTATTGACAATATGTTTCATGTTTAAAAATATAATGTTTTTCACCTTTAGGAAATTGTTTTTTTACATAAGAATTGCAATTCCCTATAATTTTTTATGAATCTATTGTCCATTTTAACTGGATTTTTGCTAATTTATGTGTATCATTATTTTTAATATAAATATCTAAAGAAAAATGTTTAACTTACCCAAGTTAGCGTTCGTGGTGAATGCGACTGCCACGCAAAATACCCGATCATAGACACACAGAATATGCCAAAGCCAGCATATACGAGTAGCATTGGTGGTCCAAAATATGCCCAATGGCCTTTCCAGAATTGTGTAAACTTGTAAACATCGCTTTCCAGAAGGCCACCAATACAAATGATCACGAATCCTACAGCCTGGAATGAAATAATAATAGTTATGTTTTAGAAACTCAACATATTGTGGAGAACCTACTACGATATTATTTGAAAATTTTGACGAGCATTCTACGAAGTGTAGTCCTACTCCATGTAAATAGCAATATGAATCAATCTGGAAATTATTATAGTTTTTAATTGCATTAGGGTTTAAATGTTTGTGAATGCATGTACCTAATTAACATATTTCACCAACAAAAATTATTAGCATCTGTATAGTGAAACAACACGCAAAAGAACCTACGCAGACCTGCGACTCCAATGCGTCGTCCTCCAGCGTGGAGGGGAGGGCTAGAGTGGAGCATTCTTGCTTATGGCCCGAGTTGAATGGGTGAAGGGGCAAATACGCGAAGGATTTTGGCCGAAGGTTCTTTTGTTTGTGATCCCTCTACAGCAGTCATGCCAAACTCGTAACCGATAATGTCAAAACTGTCAGGGCCGCACATCTCCAAATCCAACCCCTTGAAGTTCAAAACTAAGGGGATTCGCACCCGAGAAGGGTTGGGGTGGGGTGAAGGGGGATTCCAGGGATTACTCTTGCAGCATTGATTGTTGTGAGCATGAACAACTTAATGGAGGAAAGAAACGTTCGTCAGTCGTTCTTGATCGTTGGGCTCTTTTATTAATTTTCATAATGGAGAACAGCTGTTCACAAAGGTAAGTACATCGCTAAACTTTCAGCAGAAATGGCTTATTCCAGGATATTACTGTGGGAGGTAGGAGAAAAATCTCGAGATATATATCTTTCAATACTGATCGCGGCATCAAAAAGAAAGGGAGCAGTAAACAAGGAAAATTTCCCCTTTGCAGTATTTGAAGTCTTTGAAACCTGTTTTCAAATTCATGAAGCCGGACCCAGTGGCCGAGTGGTGTCGGCCCCCGTGGCGGAGTGGTTTGCACACCGCGCTACGATGCCGGGGGTCCCGGGTTCGATTCCCGGCTCGGACATGGATGTATGTGATTGTCTGTCCTGAAAAGTCCTGAAATTGAAAATTGAGTGAAATGATATGAGTGAATGAAGTGTGATGGAGAAAGCTTCCGCTTAGGGACTTTAAATGGTTAGCTCATCGCGATGCAACGTTAGGGGCCGCGGGTTCGAATCCCGCTCGGGCTTGGATGTTTATGTTTGTCCGAATAATGAGAACAAATGTGAATACAGTGAAACGAGTATTGACTTTAATCAGGTTCACAGAATGGCCGTTGATATTCCTGGCAAGTTGTCGTTATTAAAATATCTCTCAATGCAAACGGCTTCCTCTCTGCTCTGCCGCTTACTGGCCTTGGAAGTGTAGTGTGCACCATCATGGACGTCCGCAGGATTTTTTCCAGGGAGGGGCAAGGAAGGTATTTTTTCCAGGGGGGGGGGCAAAAAAAGTCACATTTTTCCCCAAAAGAGTGTTGTTCCCTAAAAAAACATTGCTTAAATTTGAATTTATGGTGTTCATGCAATAATTAACACATATTATTGTGGCTAAAATGAAATTTTATATGTGAAATACATAATTTTTGGTTCACTTTCATTTTCCAGGGGGGGGCCACGGCCCCCCTTGCCCCCCTTCCGGACGCCCATGTGCACCATATGGAGCTCTCTGTACCCAACAAGCGCACGCGGTTTACCCAAACTTGTACTACACCATAAGTACACGTTACAACTATATTTGGTGCTACTCCAGTGTAAATTCTTCTACTGTGTAACAGGAAGGAATACTGTATTGATTTTTCTTCATGGACACCAAAAGAGAGAGAATATTTATTAGTCTGAGCTGTTCAAGCAGACGATGTTTATTGTCCATCATTCAGCACTCACCTCACTGAACAGAACTGAAACATGGGATATGACCACGGTGGTTATGTCATTCGCTCGTCCAAATGCGCCGGTAAAGTTCAATAAACAACGTCGAGTTTATTTCTACAGCTCTGGAGAATATTCAGAATGACGTAGTTTCCTGCAAAGCGGAAGATCTCCTAAGAGCAATATGTTCTGAGGCGCTGAGTGAATATTACTTTTGCCTGTAAACTATGAAACTAGAGACTCTTTCTTTCTCTGGGTCTATCAATAGCTCAAAATATACCGTCATCGGTTTTTCTTGACTTCTTTCTGCTAAATAGCTTTCCTTTCTAGCATAAAGAAACAACAAACGTTCACTCAAATGCACATAAGTGTGCAGTTCATTTCTTTATAATCAGGGTTTAGGTGAATAATTTAATCTACTGATCATTTATATTAGAATTTAGTTATTACGAATAATTATAAGAGAAGAATCATAAAATACATTAAATGTCAAGTTCTGATTGTAACTCTTTGAAAAGACACAAGAAAAATGTGTCAAGACGTTGAGTAATTTATGAACTGTAGTCACTAAAATACAACTTTATTGTTTTTATTTATAGCGCTAGCAACTACAACTATTATCTTAGTTGTTTGCTGTTAATACAGTAATCGTGTTGCACAATAGTGACTGCACCCACCTAGGGTCGGCTCTGGCTAGGCGGGTCAGGTTTAGGGCGCTTAGCATTAAAATAGCGACTCTAAATGCTTCCAACACCTGATCACATACCTGGTTTCAAGTACGAAACTCCCCTTCAAGCGTCACGGGAAAATCGGCTGATTATCATTATCTGTGTTTGAGACCAATGTAAGCGAAGGACGGCTGCTCGCTGTGAAGCGTGGATACTCGCGTAAGCTACTTTTGAAATCGTAATTTCTCCTGTCAATAATGTTTAGTGAAGCTTCTTTGCTAATTTGTTTCTCCAAGCTTCAAACTTACTTCCATAATCGTTTCCAGGATTCTGAAACTCTTCCCAACACACCTATGAAATTTTCGAAAATCATTAAACTTCCAGAACCGTTAACCCATGCCCCATTTAGGACAAATTCAAAATTAATTTTTGTTTATTCGTTACTTTTTCGTGGAAGAACTTCTCAATTGAACGTATTTCGTAAAATTATTTTTCGCAATGCACTGTAACATTACTGAATGAACATATATTTTCGTAACTTCGTCGAACTTAATATTTATACAATTATTTATATTTTGTAACTAATGTTAAATAGTTCATGTTTTCACTTAAAAGAACCAATACTTACTCCATAAAACAGCATGCAAGTAAAAAGAAGGTTTGATTTACACGAATGCATCTTGAGCACGAATTATTCTCGGTTCCTTCCTTGTCATCATCATCAACACATTTTATTGGACTTAACAGCTTTACATCTGGCTGTTTAAGCCCACCATACATTTTTATTCTTTCCTTGTTACGATAATTCAGATCCAAGATTCATAAATTGAGGTTCAACCGTAACTTGTAGAAATGCATTTATTGGGCACCAGAAAATCCTCATTTCGTATGTACCATAAAATAAATTCGATAATTTTATTATGCGAGTAAAATTCATTCCCAGTACTGTATAATCTACAGTGTATTGAATTATCGGTGGAATATAGTGCAGTCGAGAACTATTTTTCCATCATGGTTGCCATTCCTGCTCTGAACTCATATGGAACGCTTGCTCGAATTCATATGCCTGATATGAGCGGACATAGTTGCAGTGTTGAGGAACGGCTAGTGAGGCGTGTGTGGCTGCACGAACGACAACGCACGGGGCAAACGATGTACTGTAACGTAACGTAAAGTTCCCAAGTATGTTATATTGTAAATAAATAGATACATACATATGTTACAATCTATTATATAAGTATGTCATGTACGAGGGTAGTCTCAAACACAAGAAAGGGAACTCGTACAAACGAAATACTCTTGTGAAACCAACAACGTTGATTCGTGCATATTTCTACCTACAATCCTATCGCGTGTGGAATGGTCCTTTCGAGCTAGTCTCGTATTTCGCAGTCGGACAGTACACAAAATACCGATCACCCGTATCTCTCACACAAGGTAAACAAAGCATGAAATATTAATCGCAACACTGTTTCTAATCGGCACAGAAGTTGACGCCCGACAAAGTGGCGCAGAACACACAAGCTTTCAGACTTGCAGCAAACATGATTGATTTTGGCACAAGTTGACATTCACAAATTAATAAAACACACTGAATGAGCACGCGAAGTACACATTAGGTTATATGGCTCATTTTTCTGTGTGAGTTGTCGATTTTATCTTTTAGGGTGAATAGTAACGAAGTCTTCCAGCGATAATTCTAGACACAACGATATCTCTTTTCATTTATATATGAGTATTTTGAACTTGTTGGTTTGGAGTTGCGTTTCTTTGACTAATTGAGAAAGGGGTACTGCGTTCAGAGTTCACACATTGCACATAAACATTCGTCGAATGAACTCACGTAGATTCCTTTTGACGTAATTCGCAGTATAATTACTAATATATATGAGAATGTTTATGTAAGAGCGTTTACTTGACTGAAAACTATCCACAATATTTTGCTGCACATGTGATATCATAGTGGGCGTCCGCCGCGGCAGTGACGTTAACAGTTTTTTTTGGAGGGGGTAGGTTAGGCCCAAGAGTGGACAAAATATATCCAGGTGGGTTAAGATTCTCTGTCAATCACGCGCGCGCTCTTCTAAATATATTTAAATGATTAAACGCCGTGTTGACATTCTTTTTTCTAATGATTTTTGCAGAGTTCTCATGTGGGTTCCCCTATTCGGTGAGGAGGTCTCTTTATTTTCTTTTTCTATTAATTGCGACGACGAGCGCAGAATAATGATGAGATAAATCGACTAAAATTACAAAATAAATAAATACTTGAAGTTTGGTATGACACCACTTTATACTTCGGCAGGCTAATTGGAACCCGACCTACAGTTTAAGGTGAGATCTTATACGCTGTTCATCGTGACTTCACGGAAAATCGAGCCCTGTACAAATCGAGTGTTACCGTCACACAGTATGGTAGGTTCACTTGAAACTTGCAAAAAAAAAAACAAACTCTAATGACAATTAAATCCAGCTTTTTTCATTAATTTTCTGCAGCCTCGGTTGTGTGTTCTCTCAAGATTACTACGTCCCGGTAACCTGCCCAATCCCCTTGCGAGGTAAGGTTATAAGACTCTCCTTAAAATAATGACTTCAGTTTCTCAGGGCGTTTTGACAAAATTGGAAACGTGATGTCTAACTTATGCTCAGGGTTTATTGAAACTTTATCACTACGAACCCTCACAGCAATACAATGTCACTATTGTTATGTAAAACTCTAACAACATCTCAGTACAACGATCATTTTAAAACTCTCTTCCATAAACTTAGCATCTTCTCAGGTATCCGGTATCACGCGGAATCGAGCCCTGTACTAATCGACAGTGTTACCGCTACACCCTTTAATGACAATTAAAATTCTAATTGTGTTTCTTAACTTACATAACCTACATTCCCGAATTTAAATAATCCTATAAGAACGAAATATCATTTGTTTTACTAAGATAATCCTGAAATATTGAGAAACACAAAAAACAACGTTTAAATTTCTATACACGCCTCGTACATAGATAAATCGAATATAAATATTGGGAATTATGTATCATAGCTTTTTGCCTCCTTCCTCGACAAGCAATATATAAAGTGTATAAAAATATACCACTATAACGTATATAAACAGTGCTAATTGCAGATGGGGGTGTTGTGTATGGCATTATACTTCAAACTTTATTAGGCTCGTTTTGAATATGCCCAGACTTCTCATGAATATTAGTGAAATATATATTTGTAAAAACAATTTAGAATATTTCAATACGAAAATTGTTATTAAATTAATGTGTTAATGTGTTCATTACGTGTTTTAGTTATTGTGTAATTATATGGGGAGTTGTTGACTTAAAATCCAACAATTTTCTGACAAAAGACTATCGAAATTAGATCACAAATTAGAGACATCTACTGGGACTAGCCAAGTTCTGGAAATATACCACTTTCATGATTCATTAACCCAAGCATTCCAAAGCTATTAGGTTTTTTGTCTCATTTCGTTTTCCTTAATCCAGTAATTTTACCTTGTGGTAAAACCTTTTGAGTTTCGTCTCGTGTAGCTTAACCTTCTTACCCCAATGTACGATCACCTAGAACGTGAAGATACTAATGCATATTTTATGACCATCATTACGCACTTACCTAGTTCTCGTCTTAATCTTCCCCCGCCTCCTCAAACTGAAAACAGAAACTCAGAGGAGAACCTTATTACATAGGAAATGCTTAAATGCAATCTGGTGGTTTCCATCCAAGAGTAAGGCCTCCCCGATGGCGCAGTGGTAGCGTCGTCACCTTGTAATCAAGGGTCCTGGTTTCGATACCCGGTGGAGGCACATAGTAGTTCGGATTCCACTTAAACTGTAGGTCCAGTCCCGATTAGCCTTACTGTTCATAAAGTGGACTTAAACACCAATTCAACTCAACCCAGCCAAGAGTATATCCAGATTTTTAGCCTGGCGGACTGAGGCGTAGGAATACTATGGCGGTGGTGGAAGTTGCTATTGAAAATTTGCTATTAATATCCACTTATTGCCGTAGAGTTAGGCAACACACAGAGTACCTTACAGGAAAGCTAGTATTTAGGCATCGTATTTTTATTGCTGGTAACTGTACCTCGAGACGTGAAACAAGACCGAGACATTGTCTTTGAAACCCTCACGAGACCGAGACTGTAGTGATGATTTGGAGACGAGACCGAAAACGAGATAGTCTTTCTCTATACTCGAGATGAGTTTGGTCAAGTCTTGTCTTATTTCTTGTTGTCATCCCTATCAGTAACTATTAAATCTTTAGAGAACGTTGCATACAGCATCTGAAGTTACGATTATGGCTACTACACTGGAAAAAATATTTGTGTTAAAGCAACAAACCACACTTTGGTGAACGTTTAACCACAGTGCTGTTTAAAATGGTGTAGATTACAACCATCTGTTGTTTTAACACCACTTTGCATGGGCGTTACTAGACTTCTTTTTTATTATCATACGTAGTTGCTATTGTTGTTATGCAATTATAACTATCATAAACTAAAGAAATAAACCCATTTTATTTCAAACTTTTATTATTATTATTATTATTATATCCTTCTCGACCCACTGGGATGAGTGAATGTCTAAATCAAATTTTTAAGCATTTCATAGTGAAATGCATAGTAATTCTATTTTGTTACTAACTATTACACAAAAAAGTTATGGGCAAATTTTAGTCATAAAGTTTATTTTATGTAACCTCTCACATAAAAACTCTAATTTCTGGAATTTTGAAAACTGTGGAACTATTTATTCTTTGAATTAATAGTATAACATGATAACTTAATCTGGTTCCAGTATTTCGATCTAATGTAGTTTTTACTTTCCTTATTCTGTTCGAATGTTAACTAAGTGAACTCTCTTTCTGTTATTAAGAATTAAAATATGAAGATTTATTATTTTTTATAACTTGATATGAACTATTGTGCCGCTTCAACACCAATTTTTTGTACAGTGTGCAGGAAGTGAACTTGAATACAAATTTTCCTTGATATTCTCCAGTCGAGGAGTTTTGGGTAAACAAAAACGGGTTTCCAGAGCAGAAAGCACGCTCTACCAGTGTAGCTGAACGAGTTTTCAAAGCAATTATTCCAGTACCAATGAATTTCAATTGATTCCAAGCATCCAGTCACGTATTTCCCTAGCTTGCGCTTTCATAGTATCCTTCCCCCTCCCCTCCCCCATCTTCTTTTCGCCAAGAGTCATCCAGAAGGAATTCCTCTAAAACGAGAGCTTTTCTGTCGGAATTGGTATCTTGTCTGGCAACATTGAATGCGAAGAAATTGCACTGTGCATTGGAGCTTACGGCAATCACCACCAGAGCGTCTAGGGCGCTCGTTTCTTCCTCGGCAAAGACTAAACATCCAGTGTTCTTATTACACCAGAACCACACGAGAAATTCAGTGGAGAGGACAACGAAGCACCAAAATCAAATTAAATGGGGTTGCGATCATTGTAAGATTCCCTTCTCAGCTCTTGCACTAAGAATCATCCCAGAAGGTGCTCTATGGCCTGGAACAAACCACAAGCGCACAGGCTCCTCCTCACCCACCTGCCAATCATTTCGTTATAGCTAGCCCACAAAGCGTTGTTGCCAAATTTCATTTGATTTTTAATGCTGACACCTGCGGGTGTCTCAATGCTATATTTTAGGTCTCCCCGATAGCGTAGCGGTAACGTCATCACCTTGTAATCAAGGGACCCCGGGTGCGATACTCAGTGCACAGTGGTTCGGATCAAACTTTTTTTGTATGTCCAGTCCCGGATAGTCTATCTGTGCATAAAGTGGACTTAAAACAACATTTCAGTGTCATATTTTCTATAAAATGAGGACATGCATGCATTTATAACTGGCAAACACTGTAAGATATTGCTACAACTTGTTTATATAATGACTAGTACGTTTAATAATTTTCTGTTGTTATTACTCTTAATTATTGACTTCATCGTTGATGGAGTTACTTTGAAGAATGGAGAGAAAAGAAGAAACCTTTATCTTTAAGTTTAAACCAAATCGAACCGTATCTCTGCAAATTTAGCTGATCCTTGTACACTTAAAAACATCAAACAGTACTACCACAGGTAATGTACTATGACGTACTCTAAGTTTCAATCAAAATAGGCTCTTCTTACTTTTAATGGATATATAGGAAGGCACAAAAAGTGTTAAAATCCGATAGGTGGGGGGTTGTGGCTCAGTAGCTGAGAGCATTATGTGGTCCAATTTCATATTCGCCACCGAAGATCCAGGGCATTTGTGTTCTTTGTGAATGCCCCTTCCCTTCCGCGATTAGCCGTACCAACCGTGCCAGTTTCACCGCAAAATCCGTCCGTCCACAGCTTCTCGTGCAAGAAACTTAATCACTACATACTTTACAAAAGCTGAAAACGTGACGATACAAAGTGAAAAGACCTAAGCCGTGTTCCTAATAGCAACGCGGAAACTGGTATTAACGTATAAAGTCGCTTCGTTATCTTTAATCTGAGTAAAAACTGCCAATGGAAGCTTCATGCAGCAGCAAAATGTTCGCGGTTTGCAACGTCAGCTTATGTAATGGTGTTGCGTAGGGATTACACCCTACCCCAGGGTCGTTCAGACACACTGAGAAGTGAACGTTCAATATGCACGAAAATGAATCAAATTCCCAAGCACGCTTCTGTTTACTTCTGCAAATATCGATTACCCTGACACGTGCATTCCCGATTCGCCTAACGGCTCATCAGCACACACTTATGACCTGACCACTATTTTAGACGAAACGGGAATTGCCACATGATTCCCGTTTGGAATCTAATCTAATCTAATCTAAGCTGGAGGAGAATATTTGAAATGAGGGATATTCGTAAGCCACAACCTCTTCTTTAGCGAATAACCCACTTATTTCTCGCCAAAATTTCCTTCATTTGAAATATTTCCCTTCCAGCTTAGACGAAATATTAACAATATCGCCTAAAATAGTCATAAATCTTGAGTTGCAAAGCCAGTAGGCGAACCGGTAACTTCCGTTTCCTCTAAAATGATCATAATCCTTGTGTAGCTAAACTATTGAGGGAAACCGTAACTCCTCCTCCTAAAAGTATCATAAATCTTGTGTTGCTAAAGCATTATGAGACTGTGTAGTTCCCGTATCGCCTAAAATTAGCATAATCCTTGTGTTGCTAAACCATTAGGAGAACAGCAACTCTCGTTTCCACTAAAATTATCACAGGCCTTACGTTGCTAAACCATTAGGAGAAACTGTACCTCCGGTTTCGCCTAAAAATTAGCATAATCCTTGTATTACTAAACCATTAGGGGAAACATCATCTCTCATTTCCTCTAAAATTATCACAAACCTTGTGTTGCTAAGCCATTAGAAGAAACTGTAACTCCCGTTTCGCCTAAAAATTAGCACAATTCTTGTGTTACTAAACCATTAGGGGAAACCGCATGTATCATTTTCTAAAAATATATCACAAACCTTGTGTTGTTAAACCATTAAAAGGAACGGAAACCCCTTTCGCCTAATATAACCATGAAGCTTGAGTTGTTGAGCGAAACGGGAAATCTTCTGAGATGTCTTTGGTGCAAGTTGCTGTTTCTCGTGAATCCAACAGCTTTTTGCACGAGTAATTGAAACCGCAAACTTCGGTTGATTTCCAAAGGTGGGGATTCTATTATTGACGAATACGACGAAACCGCAACGAAGAGGAATTTACATCGGGCCTTGACAATAGGTCGAATGGTGATAATGAAAGTGGTTGCACCAAAGGACCTGTCATAGCCGGGAACGCGGCTTGTTGTGCGTGGTTTGTCCTGCGGCCACCGTGGTCTGCAAACGTCACCCTCAGTAGCGGAACAAGCAGACATTGATTCCACACGAGGTTTCCAGGGTAATGGGATTTGCGAAATCCGGCTATGGTTAACATACCGCAAGACGAGTTGCTTCAGCGAGTGATTAGTTCCTGAAGAAAAAAAACGTTAACCAATCGAGGAATAACCTCATCATCCCCGTAGCTAGAGAATTTGGCGCCCTATGCAGGATTGTGATTTGTCGCCAAGCACCGAAATTTTATGTGCGTTTTGGAATATTTTCTTCTGCCATGGTTTGTGATATTTACTTCCTACAAATATTGAAATGAGGAAACGAAATAAAGTTATTGTGATGAGCATAACCTGAAAATTACCAATGACGAAGGGAATAGAGTGGCAACTCGTTTGACAAGTCTCTAAATTTCATCTAACTTTTAAAATAAATATGTTTTGATTTGGTTAGCAGTATTCGCGAATGCGTGCTCAAAAAATGGTCTTCGTTTACAGGCTAACTTAAAATCCTTCTACGTTGCATCCTGAAGATGCGTAAGGCAAGTCAAACGGTGCTCTGTTGAATTTTACCTCTGTTTTTTGATCAGGTAGGCTAATTGGGACTAACCCTACAGTTTGAACTGCCACTAGAGGGATGCCTAAGGTTTTCCTCGAAACTTCGATATAACGTTTCTTGGTTAAGTTGCGAGGATGAGGATGAATACTAAATTGATGAAATACTTTTAAAAATGAAATGTTGTTATTGTACGCCCCTTTTCTGCCTTTTAGGCTAATCGCGACGATGAAGATGTGTAGATGAAATATACGAAGGGCATTCACAAATTGCTGTTACCCATGTCTACGCCAGAACTCAAATCTTGGACCTTTCGGTGGCGAAATAGTGAGTCCAGTACACAACGCAATCGAACACTGTGTTACGCCTTATTTTCTGACTATTTTTCTATATTTGTTTACTGTTGCTGTTTGTGGTATTATTGAATTCATTATTATTGAAATTGACGTTGAAGTATGTTCATTATACGCAGTACAAGGAACTAAATTTTATCTTTCAGATGCCGCAAGTTTCCCCAGGACCAGACTGTTGGTGAGTGACATTGAATATTTACATTTAGTTTCAATAAGGACATCTTATATTTATATTTTATAGATTAGTTTTGGTAACAATACGATCTCATTTGACATAAATAGATAATAATATCGACAACGCCTTTGTCGTGTCGACAGTGTAGTTGTGTAGGATCCTAGAACGTCTGCACCGGAAGCTGAATCTATTTCCGGTTTCGTGAAGCTTCTGTGGAAATTTCCAGAATCTAACAAAGAAAAATCTGGTGTGGAACAGTTTATAATTGCAACAGGTTGCGATTGAGATACCGGAGAAGATGCTAAGTTTATGAAAGAGAGTTTGAAAAAAGATCGCTGTATTGAGATTTTAGTGTTTTACATAAAAATAGTGACATTGCATTTCTATGAGTGTTCGTAGTGATAAAGTTTCAATAAACCTTGGACATAAGGTAAAACATTGCGGTTCCATTTTTGTCAAAACGTCCTGAGAAACTGTGCAGTCATAATTTTAAGGAGAGTCTCATAACCTTACCTCGCAAGGGGATTGGGCAGGTTACCATGACGTAGTAATCTTGAGAGAACACACAATCGAGGCCGCAGAAAATTAATGAAACAAGCAGGATTTAAATCTAGGAATACTGAATTCGTAGCACGCAAAGCTATTCGTCCAGGAAGGCTACGTACAGTCACGAACACTTCTGGATTGTGACAGTCCCATTAACTTTCAAATGGAATCGTTACAACCCAGAAGTGTCCGTGACTGTACAAGACGCAGATTCAATGGCCACACTAGAAAATAACAAATCAGTTGAAAAGAATTATACTCGAGCAAAATAAAGTGGATAAAAATTTAATCGTATTGAAATTAAAGTTTGATTGTATAGGGTGTTAGAGAAGTTACCATTCTTTTCGATTATATTACATAGTAAACTTACTCATATATATATATATATATATATATATATATATATATATGGTATGTTTATTTATTGTATTGTATTATATATCTATTTATTTACATTCTAACATACTTACGAACTTTACGTTACAATATGTCTCGCGTTGTGGCCGGCTACGAAAAGCGCGCAGGTTTGAGTCTAGTGGGGGAAGCGTAACAACTTTTCTCCTGAGATTTCGGCGTGTGTGTGGCACCGATGGGCACTCACCAACGTGAGGAAATTGGGGAGCTACCAATGAGTAGTGTAACCCGGTCATGGAAACCTACAACAACGGCTGGGGTTCGTAGGGCCGACTACACTTCGCCCCGTAACTGGTTAGATGATCTACCACCTCTGGTGGGAGTGAGGCCAGCAGTCGGTAGGTAGGCACTGGTCCTCACAGGCTGTTACGCTACGGGTTATAACGTCACACTATTTCGATTGTCCATTGCGTTGTCTTCCGTGCACCCACACAACACACACACACGTCACTAGCCGTTCCTCAGCACTGTACAGTAACTATGTCCGCTCACATCAGCCGTGGCGCAACAACTGACATACGAATTCGAGCGAGCGTTCCATGTGACCTTCAGAGCAGAGATGTCAACCACGAAAACGAAATCATTCCCAAGCAACCGAATACCGGCCAATTTTCAACACGATAGCAATAGAATACACGCAAGTAGGGGTACGGATACTTCTCGAACACTCTGTAGAATGTAAGGATGGCTAAATCCGGATAAAGTTTTATCTGGGTATCAGATAATTTTCTAGTCGGTTCTCAAATATCCGGATATCGGATATTCTGATATCCGTATATCCTAATTGTTCGCATTATCCGGATGTCCTAATTGTTTGGATTATTCGGATATCATAATTGTTTGGATTATCCGGATGTCCTAATCGTTTGGATTATCCGGATATCCTAATTGTTTGGATTATCCGGATGTCCTAATTGTTTGGATTTTCCGGATATCCTAATTGTTTGGATTATCCAGATATCCTAATTGTTTGGATTTTCCGGATATCCTAATTGTTCGGATTATCCGAATGTCCTAATTGTTCGAATTATCCGTATATTCTAATTGTTTGGATTTTCCGGATATCCTAATTGTTCGGATTATCCGGATATCCTAATTGTTTGGATTATCCGGATGTCCTAATTGTTTGGATTATCCGGATGTCCTAATTATTTGGATTATCCGGATGTCCTAATTATTCGGGTTATCCGGATATCCTAATTGTTCGGATTTTCCGAATATTCGAATTAACCGGATATTCGGTTTATCGAGAAATTCGAATTATCCAGATATCCGATATTCGGATTATCTGAAATGGTCGGATATCCGAATGCGTTCATTATCCGGACGGTTTTTTCGTTTATGCGTTTTACGGGCTATCCACATATTCTTGTATTCGTCATTTTCGTATTTCACTACTAATTTTCTACACATCCTTCATCAAATCGGTTCTATCCGGATATCAGATGTTCGGATTATTCGTAGCGTCCGGATACCAGGATTGTCCGGATATTTGGATTATCCGGATATCTGAGTTCTACTGATATTCGGATATCAGGATTATCTGTTGAATCCGACACGGATATATGATAATTTGAAATCCGCATATTCGTTATCCTGATTTTGTTGACATTCCGAATAGAAACATGGAAGTTTCAAGGATGGAAGGAAGTTCTATCAGGAGTAAGGACAATATATCCTCCTCGTTCCACCAGGATGACAAATACGACTTTCGTTGTCATCCGCTCAGCCATTACGCTTCAACAAATGAAATGTTAATACCATGATAAATTCTCCTCTTGAAAGAGAAAAGCGGACAATATTGACCCAGAATCCCATTCCAAAAGGCACAATTAACTAAAGTTCGGTACGTGCTAGGCAAAATGTCCATCGAAAGAGCGAAGGGGCCTACGTGATTGCTCTGCAGTTTTTATGAACCATAATTTCATAGAGTCCTTTCCTCCTACCTTGCGCCATTTTTCCCGCGTTGGAAATTACATCGGCGGCGGACACGCTCGACAATTAAAGTCCTCAGGTTTCGTCAATATTTGGACGTCGCCTGGTAACCTCACCCTGTTACTCCTCCTCCCCTGGGAGGTCTTGCCTCGAATGAACTGCTAATTATCGCAAGCAAACATGGCGGTTCATAAAAAATTGCGGCTACTGTATGCGTCGATGCGGCGTACAGATTTCTTCCACGTAACCACGTTTAAAGAGTTGTAGAGAATTGCGAATGTCATTGGATTTATTTCGACCTTTTGAAGCTAAGAGACTTAGTTTAGTTTATTCCTAAGTGTGATAAAATCACACCTAAACTAGTTCTGTGATAGTAGTATAAAATACGGTATTATTGGGACAAAATTTTTCTTGTATTAAAATTAGGCTAAGATGCCTATAAAAGTTTATTATTCAAGTGCCTCCCTCTATCAAATTTAAGATTTTTTGCAATATTACTGGGATGAAGAGGGAAGAGAAAAGATGACCCCCCCAAATTGATGTGGCAAAACCTAAATTTGCTAAAATTGCTGTTTATAAATGTGTTAAAAATATGGCTTTTCTCGATATTGTTTTGACCACACTTAAAACTAAGGCAAAATGTTTATAAAATCTTATTGCTACTGTGTAAAACCTACGATTTTTGAGCTTCTGAGAAAAGATGACCTCTTTTTTTAGATTAATTTGGATACAGCTGTATCTGTCAGATTGTTTTTCATAAGATTGTTAAAAATATGTCTCTCTCGACACTATTTTAGCTTTACTTAAAACTAATCCAATAAGCTCATAAGAGTTTTTTGATTACACTGTAGTATACTGTAATATAATCTTAAATATTTATTTATTTAAAATATTTTTATATTATTATATTATATATATTAACTTATAATATTCTGAATTAGGACTAGGCTCAACTTGATTATCTAATACTAAAACAATATAATATGCAAAACTCTTCTAGAATTGCTCTGTGACTCTTTCATCTCTTACATCATAAACATATGATTTTTCACCTATAAGAATAACACTACATATGGTATCATCAGGAAGTGTATCATGGAATTCACAGATTATTTTAATGTTTGTCCTGTCATTAACCACAACTTGTTTTCTTTTTGAGGTGTT
Organism: Lepisma saccharinum; assembly: GCF_977018435.1. Classification (NCBI taxonomy): domain Eukaryota; kingdom Metazoa; phylum Arthropoda; class Insecta; order Zygentoma; family Lepismatidae; genus Lepisma; species Lepisma saccharinum. The sequence continues at coordinate 12,197,417 of NC_139229.1, forward strand.
GATGACAAACATGGGTCTCTGTGCTTTGAATTCATCTGGTGAGTAATACATGTCAGTATTCCCAATTGTGACCCTTTTGAATGCTGTAAATCCCTCATATAATTTGAGGAAATCATCCTTGGACATGTTTAAATTATAACTTTCTCTAGGGAACACCTCATTTCTGCCATTTTTAAGATAAATGTTTTTGATGTTGCAGTTATCAAATTTAATTGAATTTTTTTCTTGATTATTGTGTCTTCCAGTCTGAAACAGTACCACCACAAAATCTGGCATGTCATATTGTATACTGGAGAATGAGTTTGTAGCATCAAATTCATAATAGCTACCAGTGGCAGGCTTCTGCACACATTGATATGTATAAAATTGTAAAGGCACCTGTGGATTTTTTAGTATATCTGCTTTGTATTTAAGAGCATAACTGGCCTCATATTCAACTACTGGAATTCTTAGCTCCATAGTCTGAATAAGGCATTTGCCTTCATCAGGTAGGGTATTAGGCAGAGCTGCCCCAGTAGAATTTAATGAACTGTACCTCATCAAAGCATTATTATCATTGGCAGCTCTTCTAAATGTAATTCTTAAACCACCCTTCCACATAATTTCTTTGTAATCTGAGAAGAATCCTGGCAACAAGCGCATAGGAAACAATACTGTGTGACTCTTAGATATTATCTTATCACCAGCTTCAAATCCACCTATTTTGTAGTATGAGGCCTCGGTCTTGGATAATTTTAGTGTGGCCAAAGCGGTAGAGGTAATACCAGGGTAGTCTACTCTGTTTATAACAACACCATGTTTTCTAATCTCAATTTCAGAGAACAGATGTGGCACAAAATTGTCTACCAATCTTATATTTGAGTTAGCCGGATAATCTGTACCATCGAGCTTGACAACATCAAATTTAATGTATAGGTCTGCTCTGTGAGGGTGTATAAATCCATCTCCTACATCAAGGTCAACCTCAATCTCTGTGTTGGCTTGATTTAAATTTGCAAATGTCCTCCGGTTTGGGGGGAATGATTGTAACTCATAACTCTCAATATTTTCCATTTTATTTATTTATTTATTTATTTTAGTATGTATTTTTATTTAAATATTAATTTCTATGATAGCAGTTGTTGTGGCTCCAGCAAAATCAACTAATTCTTCTTTTTCATTAGTGACCATCAACTCAATATAATCTATTCTATTATGGCACACAGGAAAATATAATGTTGGCGATGGAGTATAGATGATCGGTTCCATGAATTCAGAGTTAGGTTTAAATGTCGCAATAATGCCAGTTTGTTTGTGAGTGCCTATGCCATTTGATTTGGTGATCATACCCTCGGCCACATTACAGTGAATATTTAGAGTTTCTATAGCTAGGAATTTAGGTATATTAATAGCAGTGTGTTTAATGGCTGGTTCAAGTTTTGTGTTGTTCTCGAATCCTAATAGCTCTCCTATAGTACCCAGATCTACTGTTTCTGTAGCAGACACAATTTCTACTCTGTGAGTAACAGAATTTTGAGTTAACAATATACCTCTAGGTAACTGAGCATTTAGAGTAGACAAATTATATTGCCCTGGAGTGATGACAATTTTTTGGTTACCAACTGTGATTGTATTGTTGTGGTGTGTAATATTAGGTATCAAGTACATGCCATAGAATGCTCTAGGAGCTACTGTTTTGGGATATACCATATCATCATGTAGTTTAAGTTTCAATATTGAATTTTGGCTGGTGAGATGGAATACTCCCATGATGTTTTAGATACCAGAAAGCTTTTTGAAAATTTTCAATTGATGGTTTATTTATTTGAGACAGATATCTAAGAACAGATAAACACAAATGTCCACAATTAATATCTTTGAAATTTTGAACACGGGTATTATTATAATAAAGATTAGTTGATTTTAGGTATTTTACTAAATTCTCAGGTGGAACACCTCCAAATGAATCAAACACAAATGCCTCATTGTTTAAATATTTAAGATAACAAATCCAGTGAGTGCCCTGATTTTCGTACTTATCCAAATTAACTATGCCACACTCTTTTTTGAGTGGTTGTTCTGGTAAAGAATCAGACACGTATACTCCTCTAAAATGTTTGATGCCCAGTGGTTTGATTAAAGCTTCAATATCTTGGTTGGTAAGCGGCTCTTGTTTTTTTTAAACTTATTTATAACTTTTTTAACACCTTTGCCTTGTTTTTCCATAGCCAGATTATGGCGCTTTTGTTCATCTAATTCTGCCTTATTTTTTTTGGCATCTATTACTGTTTTTGCTATAGCAGTCGACCCCCCAGCCAAGCTCCCAACGGCCCCCAATGCTGCTAAAATAGCTGGGATACTAAATATGAATGCACCTATATGTGATTTTTTTCTAGATTGCTGTAATTTTTTTAATTGTGGGGTACTAAGTAATAATTTCATACCATGTTCCTTGGCAAGACAAGAACTTTTCTTCTTGCGCTGCTTTTTGGTTAGAAGACTATCAATAGTTTTAAGAGATTTAAGACCTGCATAAGGTATCTGATACATAACACCTGTGGCCTTCATTTTTTGGTTTATTATATACATATTCTGGGATTAACTACTTCAATTAAGTTGTAGCTAATTTTATTTTAATCTGTTACAACCCCCACCCCAGTTTTTGTTTGGTGTTCATAGCTATGGTGGTCCCCAATGCTACTATTCTCTCACCCAAAGAAGCATTTTTGCTTACAAATCTACCAAATGCAGTTTCTTCTAATTTTTTGTCTGCCACATGTCGCTTGTCAAGGTCGGTATGTGTGTTGTATGCTATGTCATGGTCTCTGCAAGCAGCATCTAGAGGATTAACATCAGGGTCACCTCTGTTTAATCTATGGTCTAATTTGGTACCAGGACCACAATACTGATATCCTGGTATGTGTAGCTCAAATGGCAACTTGTTTATGATGTCATTAACTAGCCCTCGACCCTCGGAGATATTCCAAAATTTAGGTGGTAGAGTATTAATAATTTTTATAAGATATCCAATGCCCTTAGTGTCATTCACTATAAAATTAGACAATTTGGTGCTTATCATGTCCATAATTCCAACCTTTTCATTGTAAAAATTGTGGTTACCGGCATTTTATTCCCCAGCTATCACCAGCAATCTATCTACAAGCTTCCTGACATCGTCAACCCAGACAAATTCTTTAGGCAATGTGTTGTATTGTTTGATCCCACTACCTGTCTTGATCTGTGACCATATGGGCTTGATTAAGTTATTGTATTTTGCTCCAGTGCTAGACTTGACTCTTTTTTGTGTGGGATCATTGTTCTGGTATAGAGCATCTGATTTTATTAATATTTCTTTGTAGTGCTCATAATCTTGATATGTATAGTTGCCAGGTCTCTTCCTAGTCATCAGTTCCCACAATCCAGGTGTGCCAGGATACTTAACAAAAGCACCTCTTTCTCCAAGATGAGATTCTGAATATACTATTAGATCATCTCCCATAAATGTTACTCTAAAATTGCCAATTCTATGTATGATGCTACCATCAAGTTCTGTGTCGGCATATAAACCAAAAACCTCATCTTTGTTGTCTTTAGGTGTGCTTAAATATTTTTGAGCAAGAAGACCCAATTCAATAGGATCCTGAGTAGCTTCAATTCTTCGAGGAGCAACAGGACTAGGAGTATGAATACTAGAAAGTGGGGTGATTGGATAATCTAATATGTTCCTAGCAGCTACAGGTACAAGCTCTGTGATCAAATTTTGATTTTGCTCTGTAACAGTTTTAATATTTTTACCTAGTTCACTAATATCATCAATAATAGGTTGTTCTGTGCGCTTGTGTTGTTCATAGATACCTCGGTTCTCTGGTTTCCATCCCTTAAATCTTTTTACAAGATAGTCTCTTAATTTAAGATCATCAATAATTGGTCTTTTCATGTTTATTTTTATATATTTCAATATCTAGAAAATTGTTAATTTTATTTCTATATTTACCACTATTAGGTTTTCTTGTCATATCAATTGTGACAAACCCATAACTGTCCTGGTTCCAACACCTACTGCAAAACTTAGAAAAATTATTGTAACTCAAGTCGCCACCTACATATTCATCATGTATGTGTTTGAGGTTGGTATGGTCTTGATGAAACACACATATAAAATTGCTGTTGTCTCTTATTAGTTGTTTTGGTATTTTAGAAAAAGTCTGTGCCAGGTAGAAGCAATCTATGTTTTTGTGTCGCCCCTGTGTAAAAAAATTTCTAACCTTATTTTGGTTTTCTAATATAATATCATCAAATACAACAACAGAGTTATCGAGACATTCATGAAGTGGTTTAACATCTGATTCAAAAGTGGCTATATCCAGTCCATCATATATCTTCATCAACTGCTGATATTTTAATTGTTCTAAACTCTTAGAGAAGACATACAAGTGCCTATTTTTCCAGTCTAACCAGTTAGGTGCCAATAAAAAATTATCAATCATTAGTGTAGTTTTACCACAGGCTGATGGCCCAATAATAAGACATCTAATATTATCAGGCAGCAGTTTGCCATTTCTCTTATTCTCCTGTTCAGGATCTGGTAGTCTTTTTATAACATCCCAGGTATTCATACTATCACTTTGTCTGCCTCGATCCAGCTGTGTTCTGGAAGTCCTAGCCATTTGACCAGTATTTTGTTGCCTTTTTTGCGAATAACTTTCTCTATAAGATATGTGTCCCTCTGTTTAGTTTTGTTAAGTTCTTCTTCATAAAACCTGCCTTTGAGAATTTCTCCTCGATGATCCTTTATTATATATGTATTACGAGCCCCAGGTTTAACTTGAACCACTGTAAATAATTCAGTACTCCAATTTCTTGTAAAACCTCTTTTAAATAAGTGCTTATATTTGCTAATTCTTACTTGATCACCAACTTTGTATTTAGGTTTTTTTGTTGTTGGTTGGTATCTAGGATAGTAAACAGTACTGATCAATTTCTGCTCATCAGATGAAGTTACCTCAGAGGGTTTCATGTTGATTGTAGTATGAACTGAATTATTATATCTATCTAAAAGTTCTGGTAGGATAGTAAGCCATTTATAATTACCTTGAAGGGTAAATGGATTATACATATGATTTTTTAGAGTTCTGTTGAATCTCTCTACAATAGAGGCCTTGAGATCACTGTAACTCGAGTAATGTTTTATTGAATGGTTTTTAATAAATTGTTGGAACACCAAATTATAGAATTCTTTGCCATTATCTGTTTGTAGATAGCGTGGTGATCTTCCACTCTGATTAATAATTGTCCTAAAAGCTTCTGTAACACATTTTCCAGTCTTAGATTTTAGCGGCAATGCCCAGGCAAATTTTGAAAATGTATCTATGACAGTAAGTATATACTTGTATCCTTTGTTGACCTTATCTAAATTTTTCAACTGTCCCGCCTTTAGGCGAGGTGCCATTTCCACCAAGTCACACTGCCATAAATCATCTATGCCTTTTGTAACCACTGGCAGTCTCTTATAGTTACGTCTGGCTGGTTTGTGTAGTTCATTAACAATAGTTTGTCTAGACATAATATGTAAACAAGAATATTGCAACTATAGGGTGTTCAGCAGCTGATACTACAGGATTTTCTAAATATAATTTGTCTCCTATTTGTATTTTAAATTCCAGAGATCCATCATCTTCAGCATAAGATGTTTATAATGTATTGGGATCTGTAAAATCTTCTAACTCTATATTGGTGACTTTTGGTTTGTTGTCAGCATTTGTTATTGATAAGGTAGGGTAGTGGTGTGCTTGTGGTTGTAGCCAATATTTAATCTTGATTGGTCTAAGTGTGCCTCCAACAAAAAACTGGTAATAAAATTGTGCAGGGGACAGATTATACAGTTTCCCACCTGGTGTAAATGGTGAATTATATTCATTGTTAGGGATACTGTTTAATTCAAGGATTACTGTATGCTTAGGATTCTCGATTAGGCCAGTTATTTCTTTTTCTGCTGTAAGCAATCTACTTATTACAGTTTCAAGGTGCTCATTGATAGTCCTAACAATCTCATCGTGGCCTGGTATTATTCTTATGTCTACAGCAAGTTTTTTGTATTGTTGGACAATCTCTTGAAGCTGCGTGGCAAAAACAGACATAGCATTTGCTTGGTTGGATTCCATGGTCCCTAGTTGTTGCTTGATGTTTGCTACAATTTGCTGTAAATTTTCAACAACTGCCAATTTAGAATTTTGGGCAGTAAGATCATGGACTTGTCTTCTGATATCCTCAAATAAAGCATGCAGTTCATTAATATGTTGATTGGTTGCTAGAGTGGCCACTGTCTGAGTAAGTTGTTTGATCTCTGTCTGGATATTCTTGATATCTTCTGATTTGAGTATGCGATTTACTGATCTCTTAATATTTTTAAGTTCCTGAGATGTAGGCAAATTAGATACAGTATTTTGCAAAGATTCAAGTGCCAATTTCACACTATTTAATTCACTAGCGTCAGCCACACTACGCATAGCATCTTGGAGCAGAGTTATGTCTGCCTGAGTAGGTGTCGATTGTTGTAAAATTTCAAGTTTTGTTTGGATATCATCGATCAAGTGATGAAAATGAGATAGCTCAGATTCGGTGTTGAGGTTTTCAAGTTTGGTGATCTGTTGCTGAACACTGACAAGAGTGTCTACAATACCAGGCAGGCGAGATTCTAGTGTTTCTTGTACATTTGTCAGATCACTTTGTACTGCTGCTATGGTACCTTCAAGGTGGGTTATGGTACTCTGAATTTTTCCAAAATCTTCATATGTCTCAAGTTGCAGTTTGATGTTAGCAACACTGCGAGTTATAGCACTCAGAGCATCAGAAGATGGTAAGTTGTTCATAAAATTTTCAAGTGTCTCCATTTTTTCTTTAACCTCGGATATGGCATTGTTCAAGGGGTCCAGATTAGGTATCTGTAGTGATTGAATTTGTTCTTTTAGAGTGGAAATTACTAGATCAAAATCTTCTTGTGATTTTATGCTTTTGACAATTGTTTGGAGCTGTGCCTGGACACTACTAATCTGCTCTTCTAGTTGCTGTTTTAATTGTTCGGAGTTGGTAGTTTGAGTTTTTAATTTGGCTTGAAGAGTTGCTACAGCTTCCTCTAAACTTTGAAAATTATCCAATGTAGCCAAATCAGTATATTTTTGAAGCAATAATTTAAGTTCTGAATCAATTTTAAGAAGAGGGTCCATGCATTGTGATTGTAAATTTGTAATTTCTAGTTGAAGACTGGCATTAAGTGTGCTTTGTAAAACTTGTAAATCACTTCTTAATTTTTTCACTCTGACATCAAGCATCAGAATCTCATCACTGTGATCTTCATGTCTTGTATGGCCAAATATATCATTAGGCATTTTTGTTTTTATTTTGTTTTAGGGGTTATTTATTATAACATATCTAATTCTTAATTCTATAAAAAAAAGGTATAAGTTTGTCATAATATCCCGGGACCTCAATATATAAACAATCACCGGCAGAAACGGTATATACAGTACCAGAAATCATGTTTGAGTGCTTAATTCTATAAATATTTCTCCCTACTGAAATTTTGACATTTATTTATTTATTGAACTCAACAGGTACATACCTAATTACAGAGCCCATATGAAGGATACATAGTCATTACAATTACATATATTTCTGTAATATAGAGATAGAAATTATATATATATATATATATATATATATATATATATAAATATTGAAAATATTTTTATATATACACACTTTATCACACAATTTAAATACGAACTTATGTGTTTAAGCTTAGGCCATTGTGTTAATACTGGCTTTACTGAAGTCCCTTAGGTTCATAGAAAAGATGTCAATGGTGTTATTCTTGATTAGCAAGTTATTGTAACTGGTGCACATTCTCCACAATGGAGATTTCTTTTTAATTTCGGATCTAGCCTTCTTTATAAGAAAAACTTCATTCTTTATTCTAGTTTTCGACGACGGGATTCGAAAATTAATCTGGCAGAGTAGATGTTCAGCATCTATTTCGTGATTTAACAATTTCCACAAGAATACTATTTCATGCAACCTTCTTCTGTGACACAGCTTTGTAAACCGACATTCATATATTAGGTTGTCGTAGTGTTCAAATGTGGGGTAAACTTTCTGAAATTTGTATTTTAAAAATCTAAGAAATCTCGATTGGACTCTTTCAATTGCTACACTGTACTTTGCTGTGTCTGTATTCCATATAACAGATGCATATTCGAGTTTGGGTCTTACATATGAATAATACAAAACTTTTAGTGTCTCTATACTCTTGAAATCCCTCCCCATTTTAAGAATAAACCCAAGGTTCTTGAACGCTCCACTAATTATTTGTTCTACATGTTTATTAAAAGTAAGATTTGAATCAAAAATAACCCCTAAATCCTTGACTGTAAAATTTCTTGCTAGAGTATTGTTGTATATTTGATACTGAAATTCAACTGGGTTTTTCTTTCGAGTATATATTACATAATGACATTTACTGATATTTAGTGTTAAATCATTGATTTTTGTCCACGTTTCTAACTTTGTAACATCATTTTGAAGTTGCACACTGTCATCTTGTTTGCTTATTTGCCTGTAAAATTTCAGGTCATCTGCAAACAGCAATTTGTGTGAGTTTTCAAATGAATCCGGCAAATCGTTAATAAGTAATGTGAAAAGAAGTGGCCCAAGGTTGGACCCCTGAGGTACTCCTGAGGTGACTCTTATCTCGTCGGATGTGTGGCCTTTATACGTTACGTACTGCTTACGGTTCTGCAAATAGGAAGCGAACAGTTGACGCAGTGGTTCAGAAATATTGAAGCATGCTAATTTACTTAATAGAATATCGTGGTTAACCAGGTCGAACGCTTTGCAAAAGTCGGTATATATTACGTCAACCTGACCTCCTTCGTCCAATGTTGAACTAATAAAATTGGTAATATCGGAGAGATTGGTAAACACCGATCTACGTGGTACAAAGCCATGCTGAAACGATGATATTACAGGTTTTACGTGGGTAAATATGTAACGGTGCATGATTTTTTCGAATATTTTTGCTGGGGCTGATAATATACTTATTGGTCGGTAGTTTTGTACGTCATTAGTGTTATTGCTTTTGGGAAGTGGACAAATTGCCGTGGCTTTCCATTTTTCAGGAAATTTGTGTTTTGCAAGAATTAAATTGAAAATGAGATATAAGGGGTATTTTAATATATTACTGCAACCTTTGACTACATAGGGCGGTATCTTGTCCGGTCCGGCTGATTTCTTAGGTTTTAAGTTTTTAATTGCTTTTTCTACGTCTTCAATTTGTATCTCTGTAATATTAAGATTATCCAAAGTTTCATATTGTTTATGGTTAGGCAATACTTTCATGTCATATCTAGGGGGATCTTTTTTATACACCGACTGAAAATGCTGTGCAAAAGCTTCGACTACTGATAGTCGGTCTGACAACACTTTATCTTTGAAAAGTACAGGATCTTTGTTACTTTTCCTGCGTTTATTTGTAACAAACGACCAAAACTGGGTGCTATCTTTTGCAATATTTATTTCCGAATTGGCAACATAACTGTTGTATGCATCAATAATTTCTTTCCTCACTATTGTTCGAAATTCGCTAAATTTATTGTAGTGGTATCGAAAGTCTCCCACCTGTTTTTTCCACTTCTTGTGGTGATAATGTTTCCTATTTATATTTTTAATAATGCTGCTCGTAAACCAACACGGGTACTGTCTTTTGCGGCTTTTCTTTAAGGGGATACATTCATCGAATATTTTATATATAATTTCATAAAACACGTCTGTAGCTTGATCAACGTCATTCTTTGTTTTCAATACATCCCAGTTCGTGTTAAGCAGCTTGTGATAGATGGATGGAAAGTCGGCTTTACTAAAGTTGTACTGTAGCTTATGACAAGTTTTGTCGCGGGTTTCTTTGACATAATTAATATCTACTAGCAGCGAGGGATGGTGTGTGTCTTCAGGAACTAGTGGCTGTGTGTTTCGTGTTACTGTTATTCCCTGCCCATTTATCAAAAACAAATCGAGTGTTTTACCATTGCTATTTTTAATGTCGTTCAAGCTTTTTAGTTGATATACATTAATAAAGTTGTTTAAATCGAAATACGTTGTTGCTGATGAACTAGTTAGATTGTAATTGCTACCAGTTATATCTGTCAGATTAAAGTCCCCACCTATCAGGAGTTTAGCGTCACCAGGTTGACAGTGCTTTTCTATGAACCTAAAGAATAAAGTGTATGTGTCTTTGTTACTACCAGGTGCTATGTACACTAGGGGTGGCCAGATCCGGATCCTGGCGGATCCGAAATCCGGATCCGGATCCTAAAATTTTTCGGATCCGGATCTGCGGATCCGGAATTTTCAGATCCGGATCCGGATCCGCGGATCCGGAATTTTCAGATTCGGATCCGGATCCGGATCCAGAACTTTCGGATTCGGATTCAGAACTTTCGGATCCGGATTCAGAACTTTCGGATCCGGATCCGGATCCAAAATTTCGGATCCGGTACTTTCAGATCCGGATCAGGTACTTTCGGATCCGGATCCGCAATTTTCGGATCCGGATCCGTTTTGCCATCCCACATGCGCTTCTTTGGAAAGTAAGAATGTGCTTATAACATATTGTTACCTGCTAATATACATATATATATAATATACATACACATATATATATATATATAGTGTGTGTGCTCGCGTGCGCGATTTGTAATTAATTAATACACTTACTTACTAGGGAGGTCTAAGTCTCCCCCTCCGATTTCCATGAAACTTGGCAGGTGTATAGAGCCCCCCCCCTCAAATGTCAAGATGAGGAGAAATTGAAGTGGGGATCTGTCCCCGAAACCACGTAAATATGGCATAGGAAGAAACAGGGGGCATACGGCCTCTCTATACACCTGTCAAATTTCATGGGAATCGGAGGGGGACACAGGGGTCAGATGATTCCCACGGCAATTTGTCCTAATCTTGACATTTGAGGCGGGTTTTCCCCCCTAAAACAGTATTTTAGCCGAAACAAAAAAAACACGTATTTCTTCCTTTGGGCCCCTCTATACACCTGCGAAGTTTCATGAAAATCTGAGGGGAACACAGGGGTCAGAACCTTACTTCAATTTGTCCTCATCTTGACATTTGAGGGGATTTTGCCCCCTGAAACAGTTTTTAGCTCAAACAAAAAAACACGTAATTCTTCCTTCGGGCCCCTCTATACACCTGCCACGTTTCATGGAAATCGGAGGGGAACTCAGGGGTCAGATCCCCACTTCAATTTGTCCTCATCTTGACATTTGAGAGGAGGTTGCCCCCTAGAACAAATTTTTTTCCGAAACAAAAAAACACGTATTTCTTCATTTGGGCCCGTTTATACACACACCTGCCAAGTTTCATGGAAATCTGAGGAGGACATAGGGGTCAGATCCCCACTTCAATTTGTCCTCATCTTGACAATTCAGAGGGTTTCGCACTGTAAAACCGTTTTTTTAGCTGAAACAAAAAAAAAAAAAACATGTATTTCTTCCTTTGGGCCCCACTATACACCTGCCAAGTTTCATGGAAATCGGAGGGGGACACACAAATCAAATGCCCACTTAAATTTGTCCTCATATTGACATTTGAGGGGGGGTTGCCCCCTAAAATAGTTTTTTAGCCGAAACAAAAAAAAAAATACGTATTTCTTCATTTGGGCCCGTTTATACACACACCTACCAAGTATCATGGAAATCGGAGGGGGACACAGGGGTCCGATCCTCACTTCAATTTGTCCTCATCTTGACATTTGAGGGGGTTTTGCCCCCTAAAACCGTTTTTTAGCTGAAACAAAAAAAAACACTTATTTCTTCCATTGGGCCCCACTATACACCTGCCAAGTTTTATGGAAATGGGAGGGACACAGGGGTCAGATCCTCACTTCAATTTGTCCTCATCTTGACATTTGAGGGGGTTTTGCCCCCTAAAACCGTTTTTTAGCTGAAACAAAAAAAACACGTATTTCTTCATTTGGGTCCGTTTATACACACACCTGCCAAGTATCATGGAAATCGGAGGGGGACACAGGGTCAGATCCTCACTTCAATTTTTCCTCATCTTGACATTTGAGGGGGTTTTGCCCCCTAAAACCGTTTTTTATCTGAAACAAAAAAACTCGTATTTCTTCCATTGGGCCCCACTATACACCTGCCAAGTTTCATGGAAATCGGAAAGACACAGGGGTCAGATCCTCACTTCAATTTGTCCTCATCTTGACATTTGAGGGGGTTTTGCCCCCTAAAACCGTTTTTTAGCTGAAACAAAAAAACACGTAATTCTTCCTTTGTGCCCCACTGTACACCTGCCAAGTTTCATGGAAATCGGAGGGGGATACTTAGATAACCTCCCTTGTTAGTCTTACATTTTGTAATTATTTAACACTGCATATATTATAATGTTTTATTTTAATTTGTTGAACTGTAACTGTAGAACAATTGTATAATTTTTGTATAACATTTCTATCTTGTTATATGTGTTAAAGGTTTCATCCTGGAATGGAATGTCTCACATTTATGTGTGTTTTCATTTCCAATACATTCGAATGAATACATATTCGTTTCAATGGCATTTACAAAATCACTTCGGACATTTGTGCACGAGTGTGTTAGCCGATGCGTAGCAAAGTATTTTAGGAACAACACTTGAAAAAAATTCTTGTAGGACTAAGGTGTGGTAATGAATTTAGGTAAAAATGGCAAAGGAAAAAATGGCAACGGAAAAAATGGCAAAAGGAAAAAATGGCAAAGGGAAAAAATGGCAAAAGGAAAAAATGGCAATGGAAAAAATGGCAACGGTAGAAATGGCAATAATAGAAATGGGAAATGCAATATATTCTGATTTTATGTGAAAATTGAGAAATTATATCTAGTGTTGCATCATTTGTAATTAAATATAATATAATTTTGATGTCTTAACACTGTCTTTGAATAGAAAAATTGTATTTGATGTTCCCAAAAATTATTTTTAAATTCTTCATTCTTTAATCTGGTAGAACTTGGGGCACCTATAAAATTACTATAAAATCACATATTAATGAAAGGTGACCTTTTGAATAATTTCAAGCATGTGAAATGAAACTTGGAGGGTAGCATAGCAGGTGTTTTAATTTTGACTGAAAACAAGTTTCCATCTTGGGCGCACCTGCTGACCAATCACACAAGTATGACTTCACCCCAACCCTTATCTACCCCCAGCACTAATTTGTGTCACTCATTCCGCTCAGGTAGACGAACTTGTTTACTTCTTCGAAATGGAAATTGTTAGATTACAGAAAGGTGGAGAGAAGCTCTTTTTCCTAGGATACGCGTATACAAAACAGTCTGATCTGAAGAATGTTATACGAGGGTCACTATTTATATTTTGAGCCTAACAATGAAAAATAGGAATTTGGCATTGAAAACTGCTTTATTGTTTTTCGAAGTATTCTCCTTTATGGTCAATACACTTTTGCATTCGTTCGAACCATTTGTCAAAGCAGTTTTTCCAATCTTCTTGAGACACCTACATAATATGGTTTTTGAACACATCAACTGCGTCTTCCGCCGACGAAAATGGTTGTCCACGCAATTTATTCTTGACATTCGGGAACAAGAAGAAGTCATTGGGTGCCAAATCAGGATTGTACGGCGGATGACCCATCAATTCGATTTTTTGACTGTTCATAAAGTCGGTTGTTAGACGAGATGTGTGACAGCTGGCATTGTCTTGATAAAGAATGATCCGACGGCGTTTGTTTGTTTTCCGTATTTGACCGAAGACCTCTGGCAAACAAACTGTTGTGTACCATTCAGAGTTGACCGTTCTACGTTCCTCTAAAGGCACAGTTGCCACATCACCAGTTTTCCCGAAAACACAGGCGACCATTTGTTTCGATGTGCTTCGAGCGCGAACAACTTTTGTTGGATTGGGTTCATCTTGATACACCCATACAGTCGACTGCTGTTTACGTTCCGGCTCATATGCATATATCCATGATTCGTCACCTGTTACAATCTTATATACGTCTTTTGAAGCACCACGATTGTATTTATTGAGCATTTGTTTGCACCAATTGACGCGAGCGTCTTTTTGAGTTTTTGTCAAATTGTTTGGGATCCAACGAGAACATACCTTTCTCACAGCTAAATGATCATGTAATATTTTATATATGCTGGTGGAACTAATGCCTATGGTTGCCTCAATCTCACAGTATGTCACATGACGATCTTGCAGTATTAGGTTTTGCACAGCATCAATGTTTTCTTGAACAACAACTGATTTTGGACGACCTTCGCGAATCTCGTCGGTGAGCGAATGGCGGCCACGATTAAATTCGTTATACCAGAGTTTCACAGTGGCAAAGGATGGGGCTTCATCGCCAAATGTGGAAGTAAGTTGATCGATGCACTCTTGTCTTGATAATCCACGTCGAAAATCGTAAAAAATCATCGCACGAAAATGTTCACTGGTTAATTCCATTTTATTGTTGTCGCGCAATCTCCAAGGCAACATAAACAACACAAATCCAGCTATTGACAAAACATTTGAAGTACGTTATGGTCAATAATGCCAGACGATTCCGTGCAAACGTCAAATCGCGCCTAACTTCAATCAGTGTTGCCAAGACTCAAAATATAAATAGTGGCCCTCGTAAGGTGGAGGTGTGCTGACAGGAACAAATTTAAGTGTCGAGGAATTTTAAAAACAAATTCATATAAACAAAAACCTGTGTGTTCCTATGACCATACGCATCCACCTGATTACGATGCTGTAAATTGCTCCTTCTGAGGCCGAAGAACTGGTAGACTACTTTGACGCGACTTATGTATCGGGAACTTTCAGAAGAGTTGGAACACATGTTGACAACTCGTTGAGGCTCAGAAGCGTCCCTCCACGCTTCCCTCTGCATACTTGGAACACTCACGAGGCAACGCTATTAAACAACCCTCGTACAAATAACATCTGCGAGGGATGGAACAACAAGTTTTCGCATTTGGTGGGCTACAAGCATCCTACAGTATGGAAGTTAATCAGGTGCATCCAACAAGAAAATGCAGCAGTGAAATCGATTATTCTGCAGGCTGAGAGAGGACAACTGCCAAAGAAGAAAACCAGGAGAATATATACCGACATGCAACACAGACTGCGAAATTTGTGCATTGATTACAGTGCTAACAAAAGAACATTGGAGGATTTCTTAAAAGGAGTTTCATATAACCTAAAGTTGCAATGCATGTAAAGTGACGAAATCAATGGTGATACATATTGTTAGTTAAATACAGAATTGTAAAATGACGAAACCTAACGTGAATATATACTATATTTGTTAAATACTGCATCAAGGTTTTTTTTCCCTCCGAATTACATATGATTTGCTTATAACAATTATTTATATTTCCCTAGTTTTGGAACCCAAACGCAACCACTGGATATATACTATAAATAAGAATTGTTGCTGTAAACCAAGTGAAAGTTTCAGAATACGTGCCTATGACTTTTGCCTTTGTGGGTACATGCAGTCGTTCGCATTCTAAAAAGGAAGAAGAATAAGTCTATAGTAGTCGTATGCTGATACATTGTTACGTTCATGCAATCATGTAAGATTGATTTCGAACTGTACCACGAACATTTTATTAGGTTTGGTAACCTTATTCGGTAATATAGTGTATAAATTATCATAAACTAATTTCACACGTATCAGGTATTGCATTCTTAAGACCCTGATGAATACTCTTTACAATTTACATGTGAATTATTTATATCAATTATTTATCATTTGCTTTTCCTTTCTTCTTGTCGGCATTTTTACTTTCGCCATTCTCACTTTTGCCATTTTTTCCGTTTGCCATTTTTTCCGTTGCCATTTTTTCCTTTTGCCATTATTTCCCTTTGCCATTTTTTCCGTTTGCCATTTTTACTTGGCCATTTTTTCCGTTGCCATTTTTTCCTTTGCCATTTTATAATGGGATTGAGATCCGAAACTTTCGGACCCGGATCCGAAATTTTTGGATCCGGATCCGAAACTTTCAGACGCGGATCCGGAACTCTCGGATCCGGATCCAGATCCGGAACTTTCGGATCCGGATCCGCGGATCCGGAACTCTCGGATCCGGATCCAGATCCGAAACTTTCAGATCCGGATCCGGATCCGGAATTTTCGGATCCGGATCCAGATCCGTAACTTTTGGATCCGGATCCGGATCCGAACGGATCCGGATTTTTCGGATCCGGATCCGTTTGGCCATCCCTAATGTACACAACGCAAATATATACAGTTCCTAATCCATTTAACCATAGTTTAATCAAAATGCAGTCTATATTCGGATGTAAACACGGCGAATCTATTAATGCACTCTTAACGTTTGATTTCACTGCAATGATTACACCACCACCCATTGTTTTACCAGACACTTTTTTGCTTCGGTCCCCCCTATATACAACATATCTTTCATCGAAAAGTTCACTATTCTCGTGGGAATCTGCTAACCAACTTTCAGTTATCATTATTGCACTAAAGTTATTACAAAGGACATTCGTGTAAAATTCTCTTGTTTTGGTTCGGAGACCCCTAACATTTTGGTAACATAATTGAAACAACGAAGTGTCAAGTTCTTCTGAAATAGATTTGGAGTTGCCTGTACTTACTTGGCCGTTATTTTTGGTGAGATCTCTTTTGTCACCGGGTTTGCTGACCTCTAGCCTGGTAGGTGGAGGGAAATCTTCTATTGTGCCTCGGGGGTAAGTTATTGTGACTCGTTGAGGGAGGGGGAGGATTGAACACTCTTCTGTCCTCGATTCCTGCTGCATACCTGCGGGCGCCGTTCTGCATCGCTGATTGTGGTGCGTCTAGTTTCCTCGTTGCTTCACTGTACGATTTCCTATTCTTGGTTTGAGCTTTTTTGGGGGAAGGGGGTGGATGCTGATCAGCAAAGTTCTGTGACGATGATGATGCTGGTTCTGTAGGTGATTCAACGGGGAGAAGGGGCTGGGTGCGGAGATGTTCAGTTTCTCGACCGGCACTAGGAGAGACGACACACTTGTCATTAACTAAATGATTTGAAGTTTGAGAATTGGCAACACTTTCACTTATTACGTCACACGCTGCACAAGGAAGTCCATTTTCACTCAAATAACTTAAAGTGTACGATCTGCCTTCTATCACCAACTTATCAAACCTCATGACTGCATATAAGTTCTGTTCTCTTGCCTGTTGCAAATAGTTTGCCAATTCCCTCCGGGTTTCGCGCACGCCCCTTGAAAAATCCTCATGCACACTAATTCCTGTTCCTCTAAATAAGCGAGCCCTTGCAAGAATCGACTGCTTGAGTTTATAGTCAGAAAATTTAACTATTATTGGTCTCTTAGACCCAGTCCCTAGCCTGTGAGCTCTATCTATATCGAAATCACCTGTGTCTATTTCCAATAGGTCCCACAAAACATCCCGCACTAGACGTTCCGAGCATTCCCACGTTTCACCTTGCATTTCGTTGAACCCTCTAAATATCAAATTATCTCTCCTCGATCGGTTTTCGAGATCGTCTAATTTGTACTCACAAAAGTGAAGTTTTTCCTTTAACATGGCGTTTTCTACCTTTAATTCTCGCAGTTCCATTGTTAACGACCTTACGTCATCTTGGACGTTTGATGTTGTTCGAGCCATATTGTCAAGTTTTCCGTCAATCGATTGCAACTTTTCGATAACATCATCAGTAGTGTATGGACCGGGATTCTGTTCCACACCCGAAATAATCAATGTCATTATGATCACCAATCCCAGGAAGAACAAGCCGCTTACATTGAGAACAGTTTTTGCTTCCACTTTTGTCACTGGCAACTTCCTGGCCGATGCATTCCAAGCACCGATCGCACAACGCCACTGCTCTAAGGAATTTCCCATCTTCGCACACTTCACGCTTCACTGAGCACGGGAGCCTCGAGATAACACGTCTGAACCGAACGAAACCTAACCCTCGGGAGTTGTAATAAATTGTAATTGACTACCTACAGGTAATTGGTAGTGGTTTAAAATATTGTTAAATATGTATAATGTTTTACCTGTTTTATCATCAATATCTGTAAGTATGCTATTGAGATGAATAATTAGCAAACCAGTTAGTTTAGATATTATATCAGGAGAGGGTGCTGGTGTCGGCGAATCCATAATAGTTTTTTTTTAAATCCAAATAAATTCATTGGCATGTTTTATTTATTTCTAATCATGCTCTGTAATTGGGCATTGATTGCCACTTCTCAAGTCATAATGTCCCCATGGTAGAGTATGTATGCCACATGATAAAATACATCTCTTATCGTCATGTGGGTCCAGAGCTATTTTCCTTACAATATTGCTAGTTAACAAGTGATCTTTACTCTGAATTCTATTTTCTGATGTTTTGATTAACCTCTGTGACATGAGACAATTTTTATAATCTTCAAATTCAAGCTCCTTATCTACAGTATCTCTACCAATACCCTTTGCTTTTTTAGCAACAGCACCACTACATGTTTTAAAACTATACATTTTAGCTCTTAACCCAGCAAATCCTACAATAACATCGCCAAGTGTCTCATCTTTTAACTTGCCAGGCACCTTTTTGTTGTGGGGTTGAATATTCAGATGGCCTGGCAATTCACTAGTATCAAAATATTTAATTAATTCAGGATGTGATATATCTTTATAAACATCTTCTGTTTGAATATTAAGAATAAAACTATCTGTGTCCATGTACATTAATTTTATACTATTACCATAAAAAGGTTTCAACACATCATAATATAGTTTTAATATATGTAATTTCGCCAATTCTAATATCACAGCCCCTACATAAATAGGTTTATCAAACTTAATTTTTGTTTTTTTCATATTAAAAAGTGCCATATTGTCATCATAAATTCTTCTATAATTAAAATTCGGCTTTGCCACTAATTTTTTGCTCCGGCTGGGGTCGGTAACTAATTTAACATCACTATGCTTTCTAACATTTTCTATAGTTTTGCCATATACTGAATTAACCATTAATTTAAACAATGTTTTATCAAATTGGCTTACTGCAGCTGTTCGAAGCTCGGTGTTCGTATCAATATATGATTTCAACCATCTTGAGTGCCTGAATCTCAAAACTTTGCCAACCTTAGTTACTTTAACACCATGACGCATCAGAAACTGCAAGTTTTTGTAATATATTACATAATCCTGTTTTGATTCCAAAGTCATCATTAACTTTTTTTGTTTAGAATTAGGTGAACACTCAACCTCAGAAATTGGGGGCAAATCAGAAAACTTATTGTGTAAATCTTCAGGAATTGTCAGATCAACCTCTAAGAATAGACCATAGTGACTGTCATCAAAATCCTGAAGATCCTCAATACTAAAATTTTCAACCCACTCAAGTCCTGCATATGGCAATTTACCCATCATAGCATACCCATACAAATTATTGGCATCCACATAAAGTATATAATTTGATGGCAATTCTGGATCATAATTAGAAATATATTTGTTATTAGCTCTGGCATATCTCTGAGAACATTGCACTATCCCTCCTCTTATACACTGTTCCATAAATAGATACATATCTTGATCTTGAATTAAATTTAACTCCATTTTAGTATTCAAAAACATTGCCGACCATGCTAGACCTGGAGCACTATAGAAATAAATTGGATCTAGCTTATAATTTTCTATTGAAGATTTTCTAAATGACTGAAGTATATCGGCTAAAAGAGTTACATCTAGTTTTAAATATGCCTTATGATAATCACCAAATGTCTGACATTTTAAGTTGGTCCACATGAACTGAGCATGGTGATAATCTTCATCAGTGATTTCGGATGCCCTGAGTTTACTATAAAATGCTTGTTTTGGTGGCAAAGCACACTCATCAAATTTAGAAAAATCAGTAACATGGTCATACGGGTATACACCTTTTCGCCTAATTAATTTCAAGTCCTGATTTGGAAACATAATACAAGCAATTTTAAATTGATCATCAGATAATTGACTGGCCAGAGTAGCCAAGCTAGCCGACAAAATTCTATATGAATCAAGAAATCTTAAGTGAATAAGAACACCATTAACTTTAATTATCTTGCTAATAGCAATATATTTCCCATCATTTTCTGCTAAAATATTTAAATTCTGCTTGTCAAACCCCTCGTACCTGATCAGATGATGAAAATCATAATTAGATGCACCATGGCAAAATATCGGGACAAATTTTGGTCTCTGGATCTTAATATTACAGTTATTACACAGAGCCATTAAAAATTTACCACTTGTATGGGAATGGTGTTTCACCTTGATATTTGTATCTGAAAATTCACAATCACATACCAGACATTTTTCTGTATTATTGAAATTTTGAAACTGTTCTTTTGTTAAAGGCATCATAGGCCTTGATTTTAATAAAATATTAGATGCTATGTCATGGCACTCATTTTCTATTCTATGTGCAAATTCTTTGATAGCATTTGGTCCCATGTATAATTGTGGTTCACTAGCTACACCATCCCGTATAATTATATAACAAAAACTAGAAGGTTCATGTTATTGATATGATGTACTTGAAGATTCCTCAGGATCTGGGCTACAGAATGCAAGAGGTTTCAGGTTTGACTCAAAATCACAAACTATATATGCTGGGTGTTCCAACAAAGCTTCAAATTTTTTGAATTTGGCATTTTCACTTGGCATAGACATTACCATATGAACAGGTTTATGATTACCACAATATTTTAAATGTTCAACTAACTTGTTTTTAGCAATTTCTGGATTCTCTTTACGAACACTATTTATTATTTTTTGACCATCAAATACAGTTAAACATCTTCGGCACAACTTGAATATTGTATTAGATTTATTTATTTGTTTTCTTATTAAAGCTTCAAGATTGCGTATTAAAGTGTAATGGTATGTACCATCCCTTTCAATTAAAAGCAAATCAATCGGAACAGCAAAATCGTCATCAAGTGCACTAATTCTAAGAGGTTCTATCAAGCAATTCCCAGCACCAGTGGAACAAATAAATACATTAATAGATAATGGTTTACCATTGATATCTCTGGCCTTTTTTTCAAATTTATCAATATTTTGAACATACATTGGATATTCTAAGCCCTCCATTGCGTCATCAAAATCGTGTTCATATTTTTTATAATTACTTATTCTTTTTGGATTATCTGAAACTGGATACAAAGCAGCTAAAATACACCACAGAAAACATTTGTCATCATTATTTTCTATGTTAACCACGGCTCTTTTGTTTTTAATATTAGCAGGTAATGGCACATATGTCGAACCTTGTAGTGGGTTAAATTTAGAAATATTAATATATAACTTGTGTGGACTTCCACATAAACTCCATCCGGATTCTTTTGCCGCAAATTCAGAATGTTTAATAATTAATTGCTCTATCAAACTACTTATTATTTCGTCTAAATTTGTATTTGAATATATAACTACAGTTTCTGTTATGTGGGGGTGTGTAAATTTCGTTCCATTTGGCTTCTTATATTGTACAAATAATTTGAAAGACAGTTTATAAGAATTATTTTGTACATTTAGAATAGCTTGCATATCAGGATTTATATTGTTTAAAAAATTCTCAATATCACATTTTGGAGCTGATATAAAACGGTAATCACTTAGTTGGCTATTAAAACTACTATGAATAGGTGTATAGCGTGGCTTCTTTGCTGATCTAGTATTATTAGATGTTTTAATTTTCCTTTTTAGACCAGATGAAGATGTAGATGGTTGTATATAATAAGTATTTTTATGTTTATTACAATTTCTTTGGTGCCTAGCCCAATTAGAGCTAGATATATTGTTATTGCATTGATTACAATATTTTTGATTTGGCATTTTTATTATTAATTTATTATATAAGATTTTTTGGGGTTTAAATTAAAACTTTATACTTGATATAAAATATTAATTGTGTTTAATAATATTCTTTGTATACTTAATATGTTAATATTTTTTATTATTAATAGTTTATTATAGAAGATTTCTTGGGGTTTAAATTAAAACTTTATATTTAATATAAAAATATCAATTGGCTTTAGCAATATGTTTTGTATACTTAGTGTATATATTTAGTGTGTATGTATTTTTTTATCCTAGGTTTATTATATACAATTTCTTGGGGTTCAAATCAAAATTTTATACTTAATAAATGACTAGTTGTAATGCCAATGGCTTACGTGCACAAAAGTAGAATAAGTATTGAACGACAGTAACATTGGCATGCAGATTCAATGACCTTCCTCAATTGCGTGTTAGTACAGGCACGTCGGTGGCAGTGACCCAATAGCGTGTGTTATGTTTCGATCTTGTATATTGCTGTATCTATCTATCAAACGGGAAACCAAGTTGCGAGACTCAACAAATTAAGAATAGCCACGCGAAGCCAAGCAGCGAGACTCATTGAGAATAGCCACGCGAAGCCAAGCAGAGCTATTCTAGAAGAGTTTTGCATATTACATTTTCTTAATATTATATTATTTTATATTATATTATATATATATATATTATAATATTATTATATAATATTATATTAATTCTTATATTATAAGTTAATATATTAATATAATAATATAAAAATATTTTAAATAAATAAATATTTAAGATTATATTACAGTATACTACAGTGTAATCAAAAAACTCTTATGAGCTTATTGGATTAGTTTTAAGTAAAGCTAAAATAGTGTCGAGAGAGACATATTTTTAACAATCTTATGAAAAACAATCT
Source organism: Lepisma saccharinum (assembly GCF_977018435.1). NCBI lineage: Eukaryota > Metazoa > Arthropoda > Insecta > Zygentoma > Lepismatidae > Lepisma > Lepisma saccharinum. Next base: position 12,220,192 of record NC_139229.1, read on the forward strand.
GACAGATACAGCTGTATCCAAATTAATCTAAAAAAAGAGGTCATCTTTTCTCAGAAGCTCAAAAATCGTAGGTTTTACACAGTAGCAATAAGATTTTATAAACATTTTGCCTTAGTTTTAAGTGTGGTCAAAACAATATCGAGAAAAGCCATATTTTTAACACATTTATAAACAGCAATTTTAGCAAATTTAGGTTTTGCCACATCAATTTGGGGGGGTCATCTTTTCTCTTCCCTCTTCATCCCAGTAATATTGCAAAAAATCTTAAATTTGATAGAGGGAGGCACTTGAATAATAAACTTTTATAGGCATCTTAGCCTAATTTTAATACAAGAAAAATTTTGTGTTAATAATACCGTATTTTATACTACTTGTGATTTTTGAGGTGTTAAAGTGACAATATGATGCTGTGCTTTGAAAGAGTACTAGGGAAGCTTTCAGACCGAAGCGACACGCGACACGTGTCACTTGGAAACGAACCTTCAGAAATACAAATTCAACTTTTCGTACCAAACTTGCATGTGTCGCCTCGAACTGGGACGTTTCCTGAGTAGAGTGCGTCTGTTGGTCATGCGTGGGGAATAATTTCTTAGGGAGCTTTCAGACCAAAGCGCTAAAGGACAGACAACAACCGACAGGCAACAAACAACACGGAGAATTCACACCGAAGCGACAAGCGACACGAGCCCCTTCAGTTTGAAGGGGAACATTCACGGCTAATACGCCATTAACAGACCGAGCCGACAAGTTGCACGAAATTTAGAAAAGGGCCGGGTCCGAGCGACACGTTGTCTCTCTTCGGTTCGGAAGGTTTATTGATTACTGAGGGTTCACTTCCAAATGACACGTATTGCTTGTCACCTACCGCGTGTCACTTGTCGCATCGGCCTGAAACCTACCTTATAGACTGAAGGGACGTGTCGCTTCTGTCTGAAAGCTCCCTATGAAATTTCTCAGATTAGGGAATTTGTGTTTCTTCCCTTTGGTTACTGAGGTATGAATGTATGCTCAAACTCAGGGAGTACATCTCCTCACCTAAGAGATATAGGGGCATTAGCTCCCTCACCCTGATTTAGGGAGTGCATTCCTTTTCTTTAGGTGCCCTCCCGATGACGTAGTGGTAGTCTTGTCGCATTGTAATCAAGGGGTCCCGGGTTCGATAGCCGGTGGAGGCACATACTGGTTCGGATCCCACTTTAAAAACTGTAGGTCCAGTCCCGATTAGCCTTACTGTGCATAAAGTTGACTTAAAACACGAAATCAATCAATCAATCAAACTTTTTTTTAGGTATACAGAGAACAATTTACTCATTTAGGGATGATATTGCCTTTCTCTGATGCTTGAAGGCTTTCTCAACATAACTTGGGTGAGTTTAATTCTGTTATGTACAGTCACGGACACTTCTGGGTTATAACAATTCCATTAACTTTCAATGGAATCGTTACAACTCAGAAAAGTGTCCATGACTGTACCAGTATATTGGAAAGTTTCTTCGGTGTTATTTTTCCTAAAATTTACATTTTTATTTTAGCCCACTTTTCTGCCAAGTATACACGCATAAATAATGTTAGCATGAAACCACTTTTTCAATACACTAAATGCTATCATGGGCTCAATCGGCCATAATTTCAAATTATATACAATTGTTTTTATGTATATGTTATGGAGTTAAAATATAGAACAATGCACAAACCCAAGTATTTGATTTGAAATTATACAATTTGTGTTAGTAAACACAACAGTCAAAATAAAAATATGATAATATCTTCCCTTGGAGATTAAGAAGGGTGTATAATTCCTATCACTATCTACCCTTACATTTTCTTCATTATGAAGGGGATTTGGTTGCATAATATGATCCATTCTCGTCAAGAGTTATCTCTAATGAAATATAGGCGCGTGTGTTGCTTAGCAACAACGGATTGCCTCAGGATTTTCTTTGAGCAAACTTCATCTAAATGGCCTTGTTTAAACACGAAGTATGGCGCAGATTCTTTCCTTTCCAATTAAGAGCAACTCTGTTAAGACTCGTGTTCTTAATCATTATCAGAGCTTTCAAATGGTTTGATTTACTTACCTTGCATTGTGAATATATATCCTTAGCTGATTGATTGATTTGCTTTATTTTACTTTGCTTTTTGTTCCACTTTTGGTTAATTTTCGAAGATGGGGATGAGTGATGATATGATGAAATTGATGAATAGACACTCGCAAATATCCATGGTGTCGTAGGTCGATGTGCCTGTTCGTTGAGTATTAAAAGTAAAATTCATCACTACATTGTCACGTTAATTAATAAATTGAACAGTAGACATTTCTAGCCACGTGGACTTGACAAGTACTGTTTCTAAAACGGACGCTATTGGTGGGATTGAGTGGAGGGTTTGTTGGGCTCCATGTGAACTTGACATGTGGTTGTCAGAAGGGAGACTTATCTTTAGAAACGTTCTTTGACGTGCACTGGCGTTCCGATGAGGACTGAAACTTTAGAGGTGCACTCCATTCATTTTGCATAGTCTAGACCACGATGAAACGTCCATGTCCACGTACTATACCGCGTTTGTTAGAACCTGCCCTGTTTCCCGCGTTAGCGATGGCTCGATAGTTTTGGTGCCAATGAGAAACGAGGAAAAAATCTTCTGCTGGGCAGCGAGGAGCCAATGGAAGGCAGAAGAGAGGCGCTTACGTAGGCGCTGTTGCCACGTTGCAGTCTAACTCACGTGTTTTGTTTGTGTCTCGTTGAAGAAGCTTGTTCTTTAAGCGTGGTGCTGATTAGTGTGCGTTTTAAAGTATCGAAGATGTAATTTATTCTGGTGATATTTGCTTGTGTCCTTTTTGTGTTTAGTGTCATCTTAGCTGGAACATTCAGGAAGGGGAATTGTGAATATATGTGCATTTCCGCGTATTTTATTCACAGCCTGGCTTCGGCTTTCCCCTGCACGGAGTTCACGCGTACTGGAGCGGCAACGCCGCGTGGTTTCTGCTAGAAAAGTCAGCGATCAGCAAGCGCGGGATGCGAGACAGGTTGTAACAAACGTGATATTTTTCTTTGTAACTGGGACTCTAATCCAGTTCCGCTCGCTCAACGAAGCGGCAGGTACGCTATTTTGCAAAGAAGCTGACTAGCAAGGCACTTTACGAGTTGCGAGTGGAATGTTGCTTTTAATAAGTAATTTAATCAACTATTCCATCTAGGTTTAAGCGATGCCCTACTCCATTATTTAATCTTTACGGCTTAGATTCCCAGAACTCAACCAACGTCTTGAGACGGTTTTTCGCCCTCTGTAACTTGCAAAACAAGGTTTCCTTTGAAGTGCCGAAGCCACCCGAAACCTTCCCTTTGCTCCCAAGAGTTTTTCGTTGAACGTCGGCGTCAATTTCCCAAACGCGTGACTCTTGTGAATCCTGAAACCGAAGAGATCCCTAAAACTGAAACCAAGTAAAAAAACTAATCCCATATAAGGAGCAACTGCTGCGGTGCCGACTTCAAGCAAATTTTGCCGGGACAAGGCTTAAACCTCACCGTACCCCCCACATACACATACCATTTGCGAGATTTTAAAATCAGGGAACATGAGAGGGTATCTTATTATCAAGAAGACCCTCTTATTTTACATTGTACATAATTTTCTTGCCATCTATTCGCGATTAAAATTACCACCTGAGCGCTAGTGTCCCTTACCGCTGTTGAAGCTACGCAAAAATTTTAAATTTTGCTCATACGATGTGAATACCAGGAACTGAAGCAATTCACATGTAATTGCAAAGCAGGGACAGGAGAAAAATACAAACATATCGTTGCAGTTCTTCCTCAAAAGAGGCAGGCTGGATTAATAATAATGAGGGAATTCACAATTTTATAAACAGGTTATCTTCACTGAAAATGGACATCTACTGAATAAAACAGCAAAATTACCAAGTCCATTTTCTTCTTGTAGTTACATTTAAGACATTAATTCATTCTCAAACTGTTTTCATCTTCGCAGTTAATCGGAATTTCCAAATTTCATGCATAATACACTGTTTATCTGGATTCATTTCTGAAGACGCTTCATGACTTTTTTCGAAAACAAATGTTTTATTTATAAAGTACAATTTAAAACTTTATTTGCACGTCATATTTCGAAAAATAAAGCAAGCATGCTTCGTAATTTCCTTGCCGCATATCAGTGATTTCCCACATGCCAGTCTTCTGTCAATCAATTCTGTTTTACCTGATTTACTTACAAATTTTATTTTGTTGATTCCACAGGGTGGAATCACATGAAAACTTTTCGTTTGTTCTGACACATAAAACTGAACAGTAGACGTTACTCTTTCGTATATTCCCCCATGCTTTGAACGACTTCAACACAGCGTAGTGTCCTATATACAGTAGTTTCCAAAAATCTCACCAGATGGCATATCAGATAATTTGAATGGCGAATAGGAATTTCAGAATGAGCTGGGCTTACATACTTCTGGCAGATTTTAACACACTTTTGCATTTGTGCTTCCACCTGGAATGTTTGAGGAAAAATCCAATAGTACCCTCTTAAATCGTAGACTCCGTCACAAAGTATATCTCAAGAAAAGTGAAATTTGAGATATTTCACCAACCTGTAATACACACTGCTCCGCACAATCTGGTAAATGACGCCCCTCGACTATCAGCCGTTTTCGAGATATACGATTGAATTGATATCTATTATTGGCGAGAGAAGTCTAGATTATCTTTACTACTGTTTATTCCATGATCAGTAATATTAAAAATTCAATAAATCATTACACGAAATGATTATAATTGTAGTTTTCATGGGATTCACTGCAATTGAGTTAGGAAGGTTAAAACCAATGTCGAAACACACTTCAACCTTCAGATGTTGAGAAGCTAGAAAAAAAATCGAAGCTGGTGCGTAGTCTCTAAATGAGCAGGCCAGACAACTGAAGCCAACAACCTGCAAGAAGAGACTGGAAAAGTCGTTAATGCAGGCATACTTTTTTTTTTTTTTTTTTAATATGATGACATTTCTCAGCCAACTTCTAGGGACAGAAATGTGGTTCCTGAGCGATAAATAATTGTTGGAAATTCGCATTGTACATCTTGTGGGAGTAAAGGCCTATATTCTTTAGACCCTTCTAGTTTTCCGCACTTTTGGACACAGTGCAAGTTGTGCCTGTCCAAAAATTAACATTCACAATAATTGTTATTGAGTATTAACACTTTTAAAGCGTTTGCAACATTGATACGTAATTCTTTTGTTCAAAAAGTTGTTGATAAACATTGAAGGCTCTTAAATTAATGTTATCATCGTGATTCTACAAGTGTGTTAATACACAGGGTTATCCTAAGGGAAATAGACAGTTTAAATGCTTTATAAATCGAAATTCGTTTGTTACATCAGAAAGCTTTTAGTACTGTTGTATAGAGAAAGTCTTCAAGTTTACGACATCCGCTTTTCGTTTGTCTTCGTGACGTCGGCATCACGTGAGCACCCTTGACGTAAGTCGAGCAGTATGTCCGCTAGCCAGGTGGAGAAGGCTTTCTGCATGATTGAATTTGCATGATTGAAAAAAATTCCGTTACTATCGTACAGCGTCGTTTTAGAACACGGTATGGTAATCAACCACCCACAAGGCAGTTAATCTACGATTCGAACAAGAAATTTAAGGAAACTGGTTGTCTGTGCAAGGGGAAAAGTCCTGGGAGAGGAGAGCTGGACGACTATCGCATTGATATCTGTCGTGTTACAAAAGGCTCACACATAGAACACTTGTAACTTATCAATGTAAACTTTAAGATGTATTCTTACTTCAGTATTTCAGCCCTATTATTAAAACTCTTCTTTCTGTAAAACTTTGAAAGTGTCTATTTCTTTTAAGCTAACTCTGTATATATTCGAAGTTATGACATGTTTACATTTTTATTTGTGGATTCTGTGAACTTAACAAAAAGGTAATTTGGGATTAGGCAAAGGCCATGGTCTCAAAGTGCATCCCAATGTCAGGCTGGCGCAAAGAAACCGTGTTCAACCAAGTAGACGATAAGCAGCGTTGAAGTCCAAAAGATTCAACAAATGCCTGGCTGCTGCTTTGATTAGTTATCACGTACCACGTGACTGTACTCCCACGCTGTGCACCGCTCCAGAACGTAGAGCAAACGGTGCAGACACCAAATACGCCACGAAACACCAAAGGAACGAGGTAGATTAAAGCTGTCGCCACGAAAACAGTCCAGCTAAGGTCGGACCGTTCCCTTGCCTCCTCCACACCCCTGACCCTCCAGTATTGTCACACTTCTTCTAAGCTGCTCATTCGACGCTTCGCGCGTTTAGGTATGCGGTTGAAAATGTTGCTTATTGGCACCACTGTAGGTGGGTGGCGTGACCTTGACTGGACTGTTTTCGTGGCGAGAGCTTTAGTCTGTGTTGCACCATGTAACCAACTATACGCGAGAGTGCAGCGAACTAGACGGGGCTGATACATGTAATGGGCTATTAGAAGAGGAACTTACCAGCATTTGCATTCTTTACGTCGCTCTTCTGCAAATTTGGCTAATCGTGATGATTATTAGATGAAACCAGGGTGGATTGATTTAAATCACTATTTAAATCACTCTAAATAAATAAGTTATAGAATAATGTACATAAGGATTTTGTAAATATCAGAAACACTTTTGGTGAAAGTACATTACTCTCGTAATCATTTAATGGTGATTATTAGGTTCTAAGGTAAGAAAATAAAGGAAATATGTACTGATGGTGTGAAGCTCATACGAATGGAAATGTAAACACAGGATTTCTCTTGATTTAGAATTGAATATTTTTATGGGCAAAAACAGCAAACATTTTGTGAAGAAAAATATACAAAATACTAATCATGTTAAACCATAAGCAGTTTTAATATCATTAAACTGTAAATAAACATGGCATCTGATATTTTTCGAACTATTATTAAAAAAATCTCCAAAATTCAGGTACAGAAACTATAAAAATATTTAAGTTAATATTTTAAGTTACAATTATAGAGTACATCCAGAATGTTTTAGTTTCACTGGACGAAAAGTTACTGAAATTATTATTAGTTTCATTAACAAACTCAACAAACATTTCCATAGTAGTTACAGTATCAGAAACAGAAAACTGTATGTTTACGTATATTTTTTATTTGCTTTAATCAAACTGTTCAAATCTTTCACAGGGCCATTTACTAGAAAAGCCTTTCTATAAAAAACATATATCTATGTGCTTTGTGACAAAAACCACGCAAGCAATTAAAAAGACTTAAAAAATCGATTTAAATAAAGAAAATCCGATTTTACTTAAAAAATTAATAAAAAATAATTTTGTTAATAAGTTTTCATGATTTTTATCCACCCTGGATGAAAATAACAAACAAAGAAACCACCCATGACCAGGACAAGATTCAAATCCGACAATTTTGATGGCGAGGCCAAAAGACGACTACTTAATGTGCTCGGCTACGAGCCGATTAAGTACCAAAATGAGTTGCAACGAAACTACACTTTGTTCCGGAAATCTTTGCAGCAAAGTTGCGAATAACGGTAGAGAAGAGGAGAGGTGGTAGTAGCTGCAACCGCATTTTCTCTCTTCAAGCAATGCACTCAATACACACCCAGGCAGGTCGTGATTAGGTGAGTAATTTTACGCTCTTTCTAAAACTTCAAACACTGAAGTGTGGCCTTGTGCTTTAAGTACGTGTGAAAGGGGAGACTCTTCACCAGCTTTACTGTTGAGTACCCTAAATTCACAACTCTTTTATTACGAGATATATCCGTACATGTGGATGGGCGTTTCCAAGGGCCTTTTCGGAACTCTTCACGACCAATTAAAGTGACAAATGGCCACACGAACGTAGGAAAGCTTACACTAGGAACATCACAAATAATGTTCTTTCACAAGCACCTATGACCTGACTGTGGCAGGGCGTGATGCCTTTGATTCAAAAGTTGGAAGGATGCGATTGTAGGGAGAATAAGGGGGTAACAAATTGAATTTCGGGAAAAGAAAATGATTTGGCGCACCCGATTGGTTGACGGGAAAAACACACCAAAAAATTTCCCCTCCTGACTACCACCCTCTTCTGTTATTACCAATCATTAAAACGACACTATGTCATAGTGCAATGGAGTTATGGGGGGAGGTTAATGTCCGTAAATAAATTATGCTTGCAAAGTTTGCCCATACCGGTCGTATGGTGATTGAAGACGTGGGTATTGATTTCACAGAACATAATGGAAAGGAGAGCGGCATTAGCTTTAAGGGTGATGTGTCATTCAGGAGGCAACGTTAAGAGCACTTGGGATGTGTTTCTCAGACGGAAACGTCCCTTGGCACGTACACAGTAAGAGCGGATCAAAAAGTAAGGAAACCTCGTGTAGAAGAGAATGGGTCTCTATTTAAGCAGGCTTGTTTCGGCGTCATACGCCGTTTTTAAACCAATTATTTTCACGATTATAATGAATGAATCAGAAACAAGTATAAATAATGATCGTTATACTGCAATAAAGAAATATTCGTTCAATACGTTCAAGTCAAGTAGAGACTTTAGATTTTGCAGAATAACGGAACACAACCAGACGTATATAAAATGCATTACTTATAAGTAGAGCCCGGAACTTCAGGCATTTATTTTCGTTAAAATAGGCAGGCAAAAAGGCATTTATAATGTGGAAAATAGGCACTAAAAATTAAAAAAAGGCAAAATAAACCGAAAAAAGGCACATTTGGAAGTCACTTACTTTTATCTATAATTTCTAGCAAAATGTTAAAATCTACATTGGGAAGAGCATTTCAATTTTCTCCGTCTTGATTGCACATAACTACAAGGTGTTTTGTTTAAGTTCTCAACATTCATTGATAGTCGTCTGTCAGAGAGAATGTTTTTCATAATAGAAAATGATCTTTCTACTTCGACAGAAGTTATTGGAGCATACATAAAACAAGCTAATGTAGCTGGACTCATTTTGGTAACAGCATTTTCACCTTTTAGAATATCACAAATTGTTTTCAATTGTTTCAAGTCCTCATTTGCACTCACTACCTGTTTGCACTTTTCCGCAACAGCTGACCCCTTTGCTCCTGGCACTTCCATCATATGCTCCATAGATTCCTCGTAGATTTTCATGGATGCTATAATTGTAATTGTCTCTGGCAATGCACCATAATGTGCAAAAATAAACTTGAATAGCACAGGAGTTTTTCCACTGAAGCCGCTTCATTTTCTGGAAGAGCATCTATCACCTCACTGATTTTTTCAAGGTCGTTATCAATATATAGCTGCTGATATCCAGGTTCCCCATCTGGTCAAGACTGGTTGCGGAGGTAAACTAAGCTCAGATGCAACTTTCTTAAATTTTCGGGTTCCAGAGGGAGATTTCAGAAATATTTTCTTTGTGTTCGAAATCAACCTGTCCACTTCAGCAGTCAATTATGCACAAGGAAATGTTAACCGAAAGGCAATATCCTAACTGAGCATGAAATACTTTTTTCTCACACTTTTCTCCTTCAGCAATGTTGAAACATGCATGAGTTCAATATTACTTAAATAAGACGAAAATTACTCACATAATAAACGGAAGAAAAATAAATGCCAACAACGTTTTTTCGGAGAAAAATAATTTATATACACATTTTTTTTATAAAAATTGGTCAAATTTCATTGAAAAAGGCAAAAAAGGCATTATAATTAAAAATAGGCAGTGGGGTCCCAAATAGGCAAAATAGGCAAAATGAAAAGGCTTCTAAAACATTCGAAACAACATAAGGAACGTATATCCGGAAAAATTTTATCAATATATGCAGTAGATAAAAAAAGGCATTTTGCCAAACTTCCGGGCTCTACTTATATTTGACCATTTTTTTAAAAAATATGTTGGCATTTATTTTTCTTCCGTTTATTATGTGAATAATTTTCACTTTATTTAAGTAATATTGAACTCACGCATGTTTCAACATTGCTGAAGGAGAAAAGTGTGAGAAAAAAGTGTTTCATGCTCAGTTAGGATATTGCCTTTCGGTTAACATTTCCTTGTGCATGATTGACTGCTGAAGTGGACAGGTTGATTTCGAACACAAAGAAGATATTTCTGAAATCTCCCTCTCGAACCCGAAAATTTCAGGAAGTTGCGCCTGAGCTTAGTTTACCTCCTTAACCAGTCTTGACAAGTTGGGGAACCTGGATATCAGCAGCCATATATTATGCTAACAACCTTGAAAAAATCAGTGAGTTGATCGATGCTCTTCCAGAAAATGAAGCGGCTTCAATTCGTGAAGTGAAAAAATCCTGTGCTATTCAGAACTGAAGAATGAACTGTCGTTTATTTTTGCACATTATTGTGCATTGCCAGAGACAATTACAAAGCTAGAGAAAAGAGGTGAGACTCTTGTAGCATCCATGAAAATCTTCGAGGAATCTATGCAGCAGATGATGGAAGTGCCAGGAGAAAAGGGGTGAGCTGTTGCGGAAAAGTGCAAACGGGTAGTGAGCGCAAATGAGGACTTGAAACAATTGAAAACAATTTGTGATATTCTAAAAGGTGAAAAAGCTGTTACCAAAATGAGTCCAGCTACATTAGCTTGTTTTATGTATGATCCAATAACTTCTGTCGAAGTAGAAAGATCATTTTCTATTATGAAAAACATTCTCTCTGACAGACGACTATCAATGAATGTTGAGAACTTAAAAAAACAGCTTGTAGTTATGTGTTGTAATCAAGACGGAGAAAATTGAAATGCTCTTCCCAATGTAGATTTTAACATTTTGCCAGAGATTATAGAAAAAAGTAAGTGACTTCCAAATGTGCCTTTCTTCGCTTTATTTTGCCTTTTTTCATTTTTAGTGCCTATTTTCCACATTATAAATGCCTTTTTGCCTGCCTATTTTAACGAAAATAAATGCCTGAACTTCCGGGCTCTACTTATAAGAGAAAATGCCTATTATTACCGCATGGAGCGCTATCATCGAAGCAACGCGATTCACTTGTTAAGCAAGATGACAGACAAGTCCATGAGTGCAAACGTAAACAGCGTGTTGTGATGCAATTTGTTGTGAATGAAGGTGTAAAATCGAGTGAAATTCACGGAAGACTTCAAGTACAGTACGATGATGGGACTTAAAACCTAATAAAATATTTGAATGCTGCAAACGGTTTAAAGACGGGCATACATCAGCGCAAAAATACTCCGCTGTAATCGTTCAAGTGAAACAGCAAGTTGAAAGCCTAACCCTTGAAAATAGACCAATAACATGTCGCCAACTTGCGGAACAGGCGCATATTTTTGTGGGATGTTAGAAGACAATCAATTAACGGCCTGTTTTAATAAAGGAGTTCTGTTGCTTTAAGACAATGCACACCCACCAAACGATTTGCACGGTACAGGAACTAGGCTGGGAGCGACTGTCATACCCCCCTTACAGTCCGGATCTCGCTCCAAGTAATTTTCACCTGTTCGGGGCCTTAAAGGGGCCCCTCTGAGGCCAGCACATCAGCAGTGACATATGCGAAAGGCAAGGCGAGCGAGGACTAAGAATCATTGGTTCACGCACACAATGTGGCAAGAACGTTCATCATGCAGTGTTGCCAAATCAAAGAATCAACCCTTCCTTTAAATGGATAGATACGGTTGTCATTCTTGATCGTTCCAACGAATATTGATGGTATATTTTGTCGGACTGAAAACAAAAATCTCTGAACGAATAAAGATTTGAGCAGACGTGCGGTGTGGCAACAGCGTACATCTAACATCCGTCAAATCTGACGTCTCCGAGTATAGGAGTACATGCACCCACAGTTAGAGAAAGAAAAAATATTCGGGACAATTCTTCAATCCTTCCCAAAGCTGAGCCGCGGAGAGAAAATAAAGCATTTTCCTTAACTGTAAAATTCCCACCGCCAGAAAATCATAGAAATTCTTTTCTATTTTCTCATCGCGAAGAGGAAAATGAACTGCTGAAATAGCCTCGCGAAGAAGAGGCCTCACGATATGATGAATGTATTTTCCGTTTATGTGACCGTTCAAGGAAGAAGGAAAGTGAAAAATGAAGACAAATAAGGGACGAGGGCAATTTTTTGCTAATTGGTTTTTCTTCATTGCATTTCGTGGCAAGACTGGAAAAAAATTATTTATTATTCCCAGTGCCTGGAATTGGAAAGATGAAAGAAACACGCAACAACGATGAAAACACAGTGAAAATAGATTTACCTTCAGGTAATTGAATAATTAATCTTTCTTTTGGGAACGTTTTATCAAGCTGTCCGTTAGTAAAAATAATATAAAGAGAATGTTTCCACTGTGACTTCAGATGGCAGCAGAGAAGCAGTGGTTTAGAGAAGTCAGAACACTCTTCTAGACTTGGTTTTTACACAATATAAATTAATAAATAATGATAATAATAACACGGTGCTCAATCTTCTCCATTTTTGTACTACACTCACACCTGTTCTGCTGTTCCTGCCTTTCGACACAAAACTAAGTAAGGCACTCGGATGATGCTGTGCATGTGTTCCCTTGAAGGGTAGAGGATTCCACTGGCTTGCATCATTCCGAACTCCAAAGTTCTGCAGCCATTTGTCGGTCATTCTTAGAACTTTTCAAACGATCCTCGTATGAAGATAAACAAGTAAAAGAACATGAAATTTGATAGTATTTATACCGAAAACGAGTATGATGCGCAATAAAATTAGATTCTTTCCGAATCAAATGAAGAGCAGATTTCCAAAAGTGTCTCTTCGCGATGTTTACCCGTTCGCTACAAATACGAGGGGCTTCCAGAAAGTAACTTCCGACTAGTCAAACAAGAACACTAATATTAATTGACATTTATTGCATTAGTGATTCATAACCTACTTTTAGACATATTCACCACCACCCTTGTTCAGGCATTTGTCGTACTGTGGCACTTAATTTAATATGTTCGTGTCATGTGTGTCTGTCACAAAAGACTGAAACCGTCTGTACTGCATCGTAGTTGTCAAAACGTCCTGCGGAGTGTAAGGGGTGCTTCTTCCACGTAGTGCACCCAATAGTCAACCTCACTTCCACGTAGTACACCCTGGACTGCAGACTAACGAGGCTCTGGCGACTGGCTCCATAGCCAGTATACTTTTGTTTGTGTTGACCTGTGTTTTGTCCTTATTTGTGCTGAGTGCTCCTTTACAGCCTCAGCTTTTAACGAAAGTTAGAAGATTTTAATATTTTATGATTTTAGTTATGCAACGTTAGAGTTGTTATGTGTAACGATATGGGGCTGGACCCCGTATAATGTGACGGGTGCAAAATAGCCTTAGTGCTGACGCACCCAAAATTTTAAATTCAAATTCAAATTCAAATTCAAAACGTCCTGCCAGAAATTTCTTCAGCTAAAGGAAGAATGAAAGTCTCTGGAACTAAAAAGATTAAAAAACATCTGTAAATATTAATAACTTCTTTCTTAAGGTTGTTTGCTTTCCCCTGGAAAAATAATAATTGGGTACATCCATTATACCAGATCAAATAAAAACATTTTCAAAAGGTCTGCTTCACTGTACTATATTATAACATGTATTTTTTTCTTCTCTTTCCATATATTCTAAAAAATTGTAATAACATTCCTGAGATTTTATTTACACCAAATTAGTTCGGCAAACACTCAAGTTTATTACAAAAATATCAAGTTTGTTTTTATCCTCGATATTATGTGTTTAATATAGGCCTCATTTAATTTCCTTCCGTTGAGCTAATGTTATATTAAACCGTGTCCGCAACGAAGCCGAAAGCTATTGTTGGACAAATGCAGATATATCTTTTTTATCAGTGGATTTATATTAGATTTTACCGTTCCATTCATTTCCAAAGATAATGACTTTAAAATCTCATTAAAATGACGCGCGTAGGATGCAAAACAGAAATTAATGAAACTTGTACATCTGAATTTTTTAACCAGAAACTAATTTTCATGAAATTCAATAACGACATTGATAAGTAAATGGATATCGAACTCCTGCTTGTGATCTACTATCGTAAAATATATGATCCAGATGCGTGAAGTACATTTAAGAATTGGGTAAATTTCTCGTAAGGGACAGACGGATTTCATCAAATTTACAGGAGAAATTACTTACCGAATGCAGTTTCTTTATACTTCTGGAAGTTCGGGGAAGTGTTTTCTCGCATCGTTCATTGAATTTTGCCGGTAAATCATCTATTTTTCGATATAAATGTGTGACCGATGCACGAGAGCTCGTCCATCTGTTTACTTCCAGGTGGATGTAGCCTGTGTGTGATGACGTAATCCGGGCCAGTGTTTCCAAACACGCGTTTATGTAACTGGTCACACGTTTAAATACGTATGTTCAGTTGAACGTGTTCAACGTTTTGAAAATGACGTGTGCAGGATGCGTGGTGCAATTGAAAGGGGTTGAAGATGTTGTAGAGTTCGTAGTACAACATGGTATTGTTAAAGAAGACATTTAATGTCTGAAATGTGGTAGCACATGTAAGTTGCACATTTTACGTACACGTAAATGGAAATTTGTTTGTACAAAGCGAGTGGCAGGACGTGGCAAAATGAGGCGCAAAAGAGTTCCCTGTGGTTTTGATGATGTATCATGATGATTTGTGAATTTTCATTTCTAACATCCCTTTAACAGGGACTCTATAGAGAAAGCCGGGTAGCCGGAGCGGATCGAAGGCGGGGCCGCGGTAGCGGTAGGTCAATTACCCCAGCATTATTGTTTGCAATAATTTTTGGGTCCAAATTTCCCACCGGTTCCGGGCTCTGCCCCTGGGGTAATTGACCTACTGACCCTACCGATACCACGGCCCCGCCTCCGCTCCGCTCCGGCTACCCGGCTTTTTCTTTAGAGTCCTTGTTAAAGGCAAGTTAGAAATTGGCCGGAGTCACCTGGCCCCAAATGAGCTCCAAACTTCAACAGCGCATTCACTATTAGGAGACCAAAAATAGGAAGTATAACGAATTTCACATTTCCGACATTCCTCCTCACCGGTAAATAATGAGCAATTGTGCCGATCGCGGTCCACTCGATTTCCCTTATCTTGCACTTTCTACGCGTGGTGAGGTGGAAACATTTGCATAGTGACTAAGGTGGTGAAACTATGACGGCCATTTCGCGTGTTACGGAAGGGAAGAAACAACCAAGAATACTTACTCGATATGTCGCAAATATAGCTTCTTTCGGTGAAATAAGCGAAATACCACCTTCAACAATGTTTCTCAATGCAGAATACGTAAGTAGGAATATTGAAATAAAAAAAGTAGCAAATTTCATCCGTCTGTCCCTTACGAGAAATTTACCAAGAATTGTAAGCAATGTTTACAAATAAAATAAATGTAATCCAAACACGACGAAATTCAAATATCTAATCAGCGTATCTCAGCTGTTCATAAATTCATATGGTAAAGTCATCATAACTCAGCATTGTTACTTTTGTGCTCGTTACAAATGGCTCAAATTTGTTTTTACAGTAACTTATACGTATAATAATTTATACTAAGGCGAATCATGATCTCTGATTATAATAAAAACCAATGCAGTATGTATCTACCTACTTAAGCACTTACAAAGGATCCCGGGTTCGATACCCGGTGGAGGCACATAGTGGTTTGAATACCACTTTAAATTGTAGATCAAGTTCCGATTAGTCTTACTGTGCATAAACTGGACTTAAAAACCTAACTCAACAACAACAACAACAACTCATCGTTTTCAGTTGCAATGCCGTAAATCCGAGATTATTTCGAAGCTACCTCGTATAAGATTAAATTAAAGACAAGGCTCTCAGCAACCGAAGCGAAGGGACATCAATTTCCACAATCAGAATCCCGAAAGCCTCAGAATGATTTACACCAAGCCTCGCAGAACCCAAATCGTTTCGGGAAGGTACATTAAGAACAACATTTGTCAGGCCATTAATGCTGTTGTGGTATTTACCATGTTGGACGTGGGCGGTGGGGGTGCATAATTGACACCGTTAAGTTGTTCTGCTGCCACAAACTTTTTGAGAAGGGGAAAGAGCAAGAGGGATGGGATTTCCTTGAGCTCAAGCCGAAGAAACCCAACTCTTGTTTGACAGCTTGTACTTGGGGGGTAATGTGTTTGAGGGGAGTCAATTAGCCGAAAACGTAATTGAAGGAGAGAACCTGGAGGCCAAGATGGATGTAAGGCTCTGCTCTGTCAACATCAGCAGGAATTGAGGCTGGAGGGAGAATCGAGGTTCCCTCGGGATCTTGATTTTCTTTGGAGGAAAGGACGAGAAGTCCCCGCCGTCGGAGCATCGTTTGTCATCTAATGTGGGTGACTTGGTTGAGTGTCGCTTTGGTAAATAGGCGCTGGGATCGATCTCGTTTCCGCTTTGGCCATTAAGGGTGCGCGCTCTCTTGAAGAAATGATTCAGGAGTTCTTGAAATCTTTGTTTGCATTGTGCAATTCTAGAAACGTAGGAGGATTGTGAAGACGATACCTCATGCTAAGATTCAAGGATATGTCTAAGTCCTCTCGCGTACGAGTAGCTAGGGCTGAAAATTAAATATAATATTAATATGTGTGGTGACCAAGATTTGGACTCTCTTGCTGTGACACATAACACACAGCATAAAATTCTGGGATTCTGGAGTCGACAAACTCTCGGCAGGCGTTTTCGACAGCATGCTGGCTGTAGAAAGTTGTCGAGATGCTTGAAGAAGTGGTAGTCGTTTGGTGAGAGGCCCGGTGAGTATGGTGGGTGAGGCAGAGTTTCATAGGATAGAGCGGACCTACTCCGCTCATTTCAAATTTAAGGCATTATAAAAGAAATAAAAAATCGAGTTATTGTAAAGATCAAAGAGCAAAATACGCCTAATCATTCCATTCAAGCATACAAATACTAATTTTAAAAAATATCTTACAAAATACGTCTTTCTTTAAACAAAACATAAAGTGATGCAAAAATTGAAAATCTCAAAATTTGCGGAGCTATTACGCCCAGTACATGGGGCTATTTCGCTCAAAATGTTGCATGATTTGTATTACAAACATTTGCCACAAATGAAGTTGTTCCTGCCAACAGCACCAACACACACACACCTCGTGAAACCATGTTCCACATTTTTCACAATTTATCCAGTCACCCTTTGATGTTGATTTCGTAGAATAATACATCACTCCACAGAATCCGCATGGTGCATCTTCCTCGTCAACGTCTTCAAGTTGGATTGGCAGTACCTCCTCACTTGACTCATTATTCCCTCGACGCTGTTTACTAGGCCTAATAGGCGAGATGTCACTATTTCTCTTCATAAAACCTGTAAACCAATCCTTACCAGCAGATTTTGATTCACTACTCCAAGGATAGTTTATATTCTTCATAGTGGCATATATGTACATATGCTGCCCTTCGAATCTGGTCCGGTGTGCACCCAAAACCTCTTGCTGCCAAGCTCTTTAACCTGGAAACAAAATCCTTCTCTTTCTCCAAACTGAAAACTGTGGAGTGGGCAACTGATGTAGACACTACATTTTCTCCTAATGCTTCCTGACGTTTATGTGAATGAACACGATCCTTCATTGTTGAATAAGGCACTCTGAAAAGACCTGCTGCTCCTCTCATACTTACATGACCATTTAGTACACTGGAAATGGCGCGATTCATATCTTCCTCCGCCCATTTTTTGCCCGGACCTTTACGTTTGTACGTCCGTACCATCTGAAATGCAAGAACAAGACACTATGTTTAGTTATATGAAGTAATACATTTATTAATATAAAAAAGAATTGACTTTGCATATGGGCGGAAATAGACCCTCTTTTCGTGGGCGGAATAGATAGCCCCAAATACAGAAATTTGTAATCGCGCGCCGTGTGAGGACTGGATAAAGAAACGCGCCATCTCTTGTGCATGGATATGTAAGTAGACTAACGTACATTTTACCAAGATAATGATTTTCACAGGAATATATCAATATTTGCAGATGCTAGCTTCTAAGTTATAAGCAGCATGTTTTTATGAAGGGTAGCAACACAATGACAACACGTACCTCACCAATATATTCTCCTGGTTTTCTTGAAACAGGAATCGGATAGCCGGAACCAAACAATGGATGTTGATCGCACATGCACATGCTTTCGACTGAAAGTGGGGCGAGGTCTCCGCTGCGCATAGCGTTTGCACAGTAACACTGTTCTCTTATTTCGGGCGGAAAAGCCCCGCGGGCCGTGTAGCCCCGCTCTACCCTATCCCCAATTCGTTCAGCATCTGCAGCGTTGGTCGTGCAACGTGCGGTCGAGCGTTGTGGTGATGACCTTCTCTTGAAGATAATTTCGGCTTTAGGAACTGTTTAGGAGCTTTTTCGTTGTTCAATTATTGTGCTGAATGCCTTCGATTGTCGTATAGGATCCACTTTTCTTTGCCGCACGTCACAATACGTTCTCGAAGTAGGTTTTTATTGTTGTGCATAAGGAGAGCAGAGCACATTTCAAAGGCGTTTTTTTGCTCTCGTTACTTATCGTTTTCACCTTTCCGATTTATTTCAACTGTCGAACAATGGTCGGTTGATTAACACCCAGCCCTTCTGCGATATCTCGTGTTGTTTTAAGCGGTTGTTTCGATTATCGCCTTCAGTTGGTCGTTGTCAAATTCCGATCTCATCTTCGAGACTCATATCGCTGGTATGCAACATTATTTAACCACTTAGTGACATTTGGAGTTTCTTCCACGGCAATGTGACCAAGTTTGAACCCATGAAGCAAGGCGATTCCCATTTCTTGCTTTGACAGCGTCATTGTAAAAAACCTATGATCGAGATAAATCAAGCCAGGTGTTTCAAATCTGGGAAGTAGCTTATTGGCTGGTGGAGACCTCTGGCGTAGAATGTTTCACAAGCTTTGTTTTAGGAAGACGTAACTCAACACGTTATCACTCAACGTCATCTCCCTTAAGACTGAGCATTGAAATCTCAACACCATTTGACATAAACGAGCACAACGTTGCCACTTACCAATAATGTAAGCAGGGTTACCAGATCTTATAATTTTCAACCATTCCGAGAACTCTTTGGTCGTACCTCGAATGCAGGTAATGTTAGCACGAGCATGAATCTTACATGATGTACGCATGCCAAAACAATATATATTACTTACATTGATTGATTGATTCAATTGGTGTTTTAAGTCCACTTTGTGCACAGTAAGTCTAATCGGGACTGGACCTACAGTTTAACGTGGAATCCAAACCACTATGTGCCTCCATATAAATATAATACTTAAATAAAGAAAGAAATGGACAGAAAAGGATATATCGGCTTGAATTCCTTTGACCTTCAGTTGTCTTTGAACTTGTTGCCTGTCGGTGACTCGAACCTGAAACTTGTTAAATGAGTTTCGTCACATGACTGTTTTGAAAGCCTTCTTAGGAAGTGAGTGGTTGAGAAGTAGACTCAGGAGCAAATGCTGTTAGTTCACGAAATGCAAAGTAGCGAAATCAAGCATGGTGCTGAGAATTGTCCCTCACTGGGTGACGCATTTAAAGTTTTTCGGCGTGTTGAAGTACAATTAATGTCGAGAAAAATTCTTGAAATGCATAATAAATCTTTGGAAGTAATACCGTTGCGATCAAAGCTGGAGAGTTACTTGAGGCAAGTAACGAATTACTTTTACAGATACAAGGGATAGTACTGGGGTTACAACTAGAGATGGCCAGAAAAAAAATCCGGAAATTCAAATTTCAAATCCGGATTCAGAAACTTTACTATCCGGATTCCGGAGGGAATCCATATTTCGATTCATATTTTCAATAATTGTCGCATGAATTAGACAATATACTCTAATCTACTAACCAAATGCCAGCCAGAGCCTTCCCGATGGCGCAGTGGTAATCAAGGGGTCCCAGGTTCGATACCCGGTTGAGACACATTATGGTTCTGTTGCTTGATTTGGTGTTTTAAGTCCACTTGATGCAGGTAAAAATGTTAAAGTGCTCCCCTGTGCTTGGAACCACGCCATGAAGGCGTATGGGGGGTAACGCCCCACACTTTCTTGATCCGGTCGTGAGTGGGGGTGATGTGATCAGCATCACGCCCCTGACCACATTTACCCCCCCCGGTTTCCCCCAGGTACCTATGTCATTCCACGCTGGGTGGGCGCCGGGGCCGCTTCCAACGTTAGAAAAGTTCCCGGATTTGAACTGCCCGGGGATCGAACCCGGGACCATTAGAATGGTAGTCAGCGTTACCGACTGAGCCACCGTGGCCTCTTGATGCAGAGTAAGGCTAATAGGGACTGGACCTACAGTTTAAAGTGGGATTCGAACCACTATATGCCTCCACCGGGTATCGAACCCAGGACCCCTTGATTACAAGGCAACGACTCCACCACTGCGCCAAATGCAATCGAATCCAAATGTCAGCCTTCTTCCACTTAGTACACAATCGATTCCATTTAGCAGACTAACGAGACTCTGGCGTCTGGGCTTACAGCCAGTGCAATCCTACGTGGAGCTTGTTTTGTGGTTTTGTGATCTGCCCATGCGGGTTTGTGATTGTCTCTTCCTATCCTTCATCTTGTCACAATTCATCCTCATCTTCGCCATTAGCCAAAAATAGAAGTAAAGCGAAGTTACATAAAGAAATCAAATCAATTAATATAATCTGTCGTTCACCTAATAAAGTGGGCTAAGAAAAATTCCTTCTTAATTAAATTTCAAGGCATCCAACAGTCAACCTCACTTCCACGTAGTACAACCCGCAGGCCAACTAGGCTCTGGCGTCTGTATCTACGGCTAATATAATCCTATGTATGGCTGTGTTGTCCTGTGTTTATCCTTGTGTGTGCTGAGTGCTCCTTTACAGCCTCAGCTTTTAGCATAGGTAAAAATATTTTAATCTTTACACACAGTAGGCCTATAGTTTCAATTCTTGCTAAGTCATCACAGATTGTATAGTTTTGGTTCTTATTTAGTAGTGAATAAATGAATGAGATTTGTTTTCAATTTAGTTTTTCTTAGGGGCTTATCCCCGTAATGTGTGAAGGGGAAAAGTAGCCTATGTGCTGATGTGTCCACAATAAAAAATCACGTACATTCACGGTATATACGGTGCGTGCAAAAATGACTTAAAACATTCAAACTAAAGTCATAGTGGAGGTGATGTGATAAGCACAATGCCCAACTACCTTTCCCGTGCAAGAATGTCTGAGGGTACTCCTTGATATGAGGCTGAAAAAACCCAGTGCGGCTGTGCAGGAACACAGCGGAAAAAAAAGCCTGCCTGACCTCACTCAGGAATCGAATCCCAGTCTCTCTCGCTCGACTCAAAGATCACAAGTCTTTTCTTTCATCACCTCTTTATCAACTTCTAAAACAACAGTTTTTCAATAATTAGTTTCAATGCTTTTCCCATATCATTATATTATGCTACGCAAAAAACATCCTCAGCCGGGATTCTAACCCTGGACCGCGGAGGTCAGCGACTGTGGAGCACAGCAGAGTATCTGCCCAAATGATTAAACTAATCATTTCAAACATTTCATCCGATCTCAGTGTTTATTGTGGTATTATTTTGTTTTCCACAATGTGAAAATAAACAATTCAGAGTTTCAAGCATGTAGGAACATTTTAGCCCCTTCCCCCCATTTCAAGGATTGGTCCAGTATCGTCATTCTGGGTTAAAGTGTGAAGGGAACGATTAAGTTAACGTAACATCAAACTGACAATCGATACAATTTGAAACAGTTTTCGCCTACTTATATTATATTATAGCCATATGTTTTCCTTGGAGAAGAGTACTGCAATTCATGTCATGATTTATATGTTTCACAGATCACACAAACTATGTCAGTTTATTAATTAGTAAATAATATGTGAATACATTATGAGATGAAATTCTTAAAATTTGCCACTGTGCTTAATTATTTAGTTTCTCTAGTAGCTGTATGAAAGCAGTGCCATCTATGAACACTTGGAAATATCACATGAACAACATGCCTCTCCTAAGAAAGTTGAAAAACGCAGCTTAATCTGCGTTATTCCAGAGGTTATGGAATATGCAATTGCATCGAAAGTATCCGGACACCTACTCGAAACTCTCATCAGACTTGTGTCACAAGTTCCAGTAATTTACATTAATTAGGAGTTGGTCCACCCTTTGCTACAATGACTGCCCAATCTCTGCGGGGGAGATTTTCAATCAGGTGTCGGAACGGCACAGAAGAAATGGCAAAACATTCTTCCTGAAGAGCTGTAGCCAGAGCATGTCGCGATGTTGGTCGTTGGGGTCTGGCGTTCAAATTCATCCCAAAAGGTGTTCAATGAGATTCAAGTCAGGGCTCTGTGCTGGCCAATTCCATCCTGTAATTAACAAACCACTTCCTCACAGGTCTTGCTTTATGACAGGGAGCGTTGTCGTGCTGATACAGGCTAACGTAGAAAGGAAGAAACTGGTCAAAATGTCTTTGTACTCTTCCGCTTGTAGATTTCTAGTCAGTTTTGCGAGAGGGCTCATTCACGTCCATGAAAAACACCCCCGCGCCACCTCCTCCAAATTCCACTGTTGCCACTACACATACTGGCAAGTATCGTTCTCCAGGCATTCGCCATCCAAACCTTTTCATCAGACTGCCACATGGTAAAGTGTGATTCGTGACTCCAAACCAGCCGTTTCCAATCGTTCCAGTCTAGTGGCGTCGTTCTTTACCCCGCTGGAGCCGACGATTAGCATTTACAGCAGTAATGTTTGGCTTATGGGCAGCTGCTTCCCATTGGAACCCCCTTTTGTTTCAATTCTAGACGTAGAGTCATGGTGCTTGCTGGGCAATCAGTAGCAATGATGGTCTCAGTCCGCGCGCAGATGTGTGGAAAGACTTTCGCGGTGGCTCATAAGTACGGCTCGGAAGTTGAGGAAAAATCCTTCTTTTTCCTAGTGTTCGAAGACGAGGCCCAACATAATATATGTACATTTTGGGCCATTGTAGGCCAGAAAAAGGTGGGTTTTATTTGTCTTTTTTTGCCTTTTTCGGCGTTTTTTGGCTTATTGGTCCTTTTTTGGCCTTTGTTTTAGGTCTTAACGTTTTTTTTTGCAACTTCACCTTCTTTCAGCTACGTTTTTACTGTCCATTCTCAATTCGAATCATCATCAGTTCATCACCTCTTAAACATTCTTTCTGTAGTAAATAAATAATAAAAAAAGGAAGAAATATATTTGAACCATCCCTGAAACGAGAGAAAAACATTTTTGGACTGAAAGAAGATGCATTTCAATCATATAGTTTTTCGCACTGTGTGTTCCATACCACCAGAATTTTGTATTTTTTTAATTCATTAAATATGTAATTAAAACTGAAGTTATTAATTAATTTGGATCACATTTATACGTCCTTTTTTCCGTTTTTAGGTCATTTTTTTGATATTTTTAGGTATTTTTTGGCAATTTATAGGTCTTCAACTTTCGAGCTCTACTCATACGTGACTGCACATATATTCCAAATATTCTTCTTCTTGAGGTATACAGGCCCTAACTCAGACTTGAAAATATAGGTAGATCAGCAATGGGTCTATGTGATGGCGATTAGGAATGGGGTAGTTGCACCCCCCCCCCCGTTTTGCAACTTTTGCTCCCGCGCTATGCTATACCTTATCTAACAAGGGACAGTAAACTGTCCTAGTTTTGGCACCTTGTCCCCCCAGTTTTGGAACCCAATCGACGCCACTGTGTCTATATTAGAGAGCAGCATAATTATGCAACTTTACATGCAGAAATCTAGTAGATAAAAAAACAAAAAACAAATTAACGTTTTCATTTGACTGCCCCTCGTACAAACACACACACTGTACGCGGAGTGAAAGGAGTGAAATATGATCCATATTCAATTTGAAAGTTCTTACTGAACCGTAGTTTATGCCTCAACTCAATATATTATTCTATTTAAATCTTCGAAATATCCCCAAACGTATGAATGACACACGGTTGGCTGTAAAATACTTACGTCGTGGAAGTATTTTATATTTTCTTGAATCACCTCGTAACATTTCCGTATGGCCACCAACTCCTCTATGTCTAGTCGTCAGTTCTCGTTTATTACCCTTTGTTACTGATTTTTATGGCAATCTTTCTCTCTGAAACCAACAACTATGACATGCAATGTTGGGCTCGACGCGACAAGGTGGCAACACTGAAACGAGAAAAAGTCGTGAATATTTTGATGCTTTTTTCGCGGTTTATGTTCTTCAGCGTCATCTAGGCGAAAATAAAGCCTCGTATTTACAAGAGAGAAAGAGAGAAAACAATAATATCTTGGAAGCTAGTCGAGTCATACTTCTTATTGAATAGAGTAGCGTCTCGTTCTTAACCACGGTTTTATTTAAACTTGAACGTGGTAAGTTAACGGTCCGTTAAATTGGCTAGCCGGAATTCAACATTATTATGTCTATCGTCAGCTTTAACTCTAAAGGATCTACATTCCAGAAATCGTATACAGGCGTCAGCTTTACGGAGCTTTCCTTTCTCCTCTTCTCTTTGTAGAGAGGGAGAAAGAGAGAAGAGAAGGAAGAATAAGTAAAGAGAGAAGAGAGAGAGAGAGAGAGAGAGAAAAGGAGAAAGAAGTAAAGAAAGAAGGAAAGAAAGGAAAG